>NW_022280069.1:919013-956252 GCF_004355925.1 Anarrhichthys ocellatus | reverse complement strand
GTCAAAGTGGAGCTATATCACGTCTAGCTGTTCCTCCATCCATCCATCCATCTTCTTTAATGGCCCTCACCATGTGGCAGTGGCCAAGGGAGGTTTCTGCCGCCATTCTCATGCAGTAATTAAGGCACTTTAGCCCGGCCGACACAGCGGCTGCCCGTGTGCAAAGTTACAGCTCAGTGGAAATCCTATATTAGTCGCTCTCTGCTGCGCACTACCTTCTGAGAGCCTGACAGAACCATCGGCGATGTGGAACAATAACTTGGTAGAGCGTTTTGACTCATATACGACTCTAATGCCTGTGTGTTAATGATGGAGCTAGAACTGGGGGGGTTGATTAGCTTAGCTTAGCATAAAGACTTGAAGCCGGGGGAACAGCTAGCCTGGCTCCTTCCAAAGTTCGAAAGCAAAATAAAAGTTCCAAAATAATTACAGGAAGTTACATTTCTGATGTATTAGTGAGATTTGGGGTGCTGGTAGGCGGATGTTTTAACTACAGTTCCATAGTTAACTATGGTAAAATAATCCCAAAAGGTGTTAAAGTCCACCTGTTGCTTTACATATAATTTATTTAAAGGAATAGTTTGACATTTTAGGAAACATTTGCTTCTCATCTAGCTAAATAGTCAAATTATTCCTTTCATAAACTAGCGGCTAAATTATGCGTGCAGTGAATTAAATAATTTGTGTTTCAACTTACGGTGAATACCAAACTTGGAATTCTGGCCACACTTGTTAATAACCAGAATCATGATGAGAAGGAAAGTGCAAGCAAACACAGCAAGACCCACAGCCACAGACACCTGTTCAAACAAAGACAGATTTACAGTCACACTCAGTAACACCACTGACGGTCTGATAACTAACACTAACTGATAGTCATATTTGTGGTGGCGAATGTCGATGCACGGACGTACCACAAATACTCGACTCTCCGGGTTCTCGGTGACGTCCATGTTTGATTTGTTTGTCGGAACTGAGGGGCAGGAATGAGATTTGTTTAGACGGACTGCTCATCAAGTCTATGCAGTGTTGAGGAGACATGCTGGGAGAGTAGTTACTTACTTGGATTCATATCGGGGACTGGCGTGAGGGAAGCGAGAACACAAACACAGTTATGGACACACATTAAAGAGAACCGAAGAAGCAAACGGTGATATTAAAGGGTGCACTGAAAAAATGTAGCAACTTATCAAACACACACACATACGCACAGTTTCAATATTAAACCTTTAGCTGATGAATACAAATTGGTTATTTTCCAATAATTATTTATAGAAATAGTGAATAATGTTTTTTTTAATGCAGTGGTCAATTTTGAGATTTTGGGCTATTTTGCTTCTATAACATGACTTCTTTCAGACTACTGGAAAGAAATCATCCAAAATAACCATTTGGGTGTTTAATTTCTACTTTGTCTATTTGTGTCTGTAGAATTATCCTAAATTCACCAGAAGTAAGCAAAAGATAATGCCTCATTTGCATGTTTGAACTTAACATTTGAAAAAAAAAAGAAAAGAATAATCACCTAATGTAACTTGGGAAGTTTTAGGGTGATATCTTTTCTTTATATTTTTTACGCTGTTGACAGTATTTTCTGATTTATTTCTGGAATATTTTCCACAACACTACACATAGAAAATGTTTTGTTAATGTAAATTCTCAATACCCTTGGTGAGGGCCGTTTGTGTTTGATGTTATTGAGGTTCCATAACTTCATATTTACATCTAGAAATGTACAGAGGTATGTAAATACCTGAAGCACTAGCCCGCACATGTATCTATGCAATAGATCCTTAGTACAGAATATGACATTTGATCCTGATTATTAATTCATTTTTATTTATATACTTTACTTGAGATGGCAAATAGAAACTAATGTTTAGTAATTGGTAGTTAATAAGTGTGTATTAGTGTTATGCTGCTCAACAGCGGGTTCAGAGTTAATCAGGAATGATCCAGATCTCTAAGAGCTAATCATTACATAATGTTTCATTAACTTATAACTATCTACTATATAGTCCTCAATGCAGACTTGTTCAGGAACATTTCCTTTATTTTTCATCCATTGCTTTGTAACCACTCAGTGTTTTGAGGACCTTGTTGAAAGATGTTGCATATTAATCAGTGTTTCAACACTGGAGCAAGCCGTGCTGAAGAAGATAGTCAGATAGATTCCTCTTTTAGCTGCCCTAATGGCCTCCTCTGCTCATTATGGGATATGCTGCTCGGAAAAATAATAACCTTCTGCGGCTCCAAAACAGTTTCAGGAACTCACCTGGAAATATCCCCTCAGGATCGAGCGGGTCGAACGGGTTGTTCATAAACATCCCAATGGCCGTGGCCTCATCTCTTCCCAGTTTGTTCTGCACGATCAGAGTGTAGTTGCCGTTGTTCATGTGGGTGGGCTTGTTGAGGAAGAGGCATCCATGTTTCACTGATCCGTCACCCGAGTCGGGGATGAGCTGGGTGTACATGAAGATGCTCGGTTTGAGTTCGTTGCCATTGTAGCGCCAGGAGATGGTTGGTTCAGGGTTGCCATCCACGACGAAGGGGAAACACCAGTGGTGCTGCGGCACGGCGTCCCTCAGGTAGATGATTCTGACTGGAACTGATGGGAGATGACAGTTTTGAGAGTTCAGGGGCAGTAGGTGATTGGGAAAGGGAAAGTGCTTCCTTTGCTCCTGACTTTGTGTTTCTTATTTGGAATGTCAACTTGGAAAGTAAAGACTTAAAATGAATAGTGTGTAAAGAGATGGAAACAGCTGGCCTGGTTCTGTCCAAAGGTAGCTACACGGTCCTTAAATGTATCTGTTTAGTAATCAATTAATCGGTTTTCGGTTTGTTGCTTTTATATCACTGTAGATTAAATGCATTTAGGTTTTGGGGTTCGTATGACAAAATTAAGACGTCTCGTTGGGCTCTAGGAAACTGTAATGAGAATGTTTTCTCTTACTATTTATTGAGATTTCAAAAACCAAGTGATTAATCAATTAATTGAGAAAATATCTTTAATTTAAGTTAAAAAGTACCATGTTTCCCTCTGAAGTGTAGTGAAGTGGAAGTACAAAGTAGCAAAAAATGAAATAATAATAAAAGTACTTTTCACTGGTCATTGCCAATAAATCAAAACATGATTACGGAGATGTTCCTTTAAATGCACAAGCCTACAGGCAACAATTGTATGCTGAATCTGCACCTTCATCATGTGCAACATAAAGTCGACGGTTGGTAAAGCGTCCTATAGTTTCCTCTCTGAGTTTCCATGAATCAATGCTCTCCATCTGTACATCGAACCTGTGCTGACCTGCTATGAATAATGAATCCCAGTCGTCATCGTGGCCCCAACCACAAAAGCTACCTGGAAGCTCCGCAGGACGTGAGGTTACAGGAAATGGCCTCGTCTAGATCGAACACGGACTCTCAAGTGCAGAGACCCCTCACAAGTCTACAGCTCTTAACCCATGACCCAGCCTCAGAAAGTGCTGTGCTCAGGGGATACTGAGGTCTTTTCATCCAGAGCCCGCTGAGGTCTGTTGTACTGGGTGAAAATTAGCGACCCCTACTAAACTTACACAAGCTATTTCACTGCAGGGGATAAAAGGAGGGCTAGCATTATGTTTAGTGAGCCTGCCAGCTCTCACTGGAGGATTTTAGACAATGAACATTTTCAGGGAATACACAAAATGATTCAGTCCAGTCCAGATTCACAGTTAACCTGAACCTTTCGATACAAAATATTAACTTTTGTGACGATGGATATGAAGAAAACTTGTGTTCTGAATCCACCTTTTTACTTTAAATGACATCGCAAAAAAGACACATGCTCTTTTATGAAAGGGAAGCCACATGAGCGCTATGAATCAATGGCACAGAGAGCCACTCAGCAGTAAACACCCACTGTTCAGGGAGGTAATTAAGAGTAATTAAAGGGCTAGCGGTTAACGAGTGTCCGTCCACCAGGGGGGCTGATGTTGATAGATTAGCTGCACTAACGCATTTACAGACTGCCAATCACTGCGGATGAAGCGGTTTTCCGGAGTAGGAGGGAAAAGACCATTAGCACAGGCTCAAATCAGATCTTAGCACGGGCTTATCAGCCCCATTTTCCTGACGTTCATTATCTGTCCCTCGATGCTCGTGCATTTGGCCTCAGCTGATTGGCGCCCCTGCTCTTTTTTGGCTTTATTTTCTAATGAGTGTCACAGAGTTGGTGATATACGATATTGTTTGGGCAGTATTTTTTCAGTAATGTATCGCTAATGCATCTGACAGTGTTTTCCATGGGACCGCTGGGTGCTGTCATTCCTCCGTGTTCCTCGACTCGGAGATGCGCTAATGCATCTGAAAGGCGAAAACAACAGCAAACCTCCTGGGTCAAGCTGCAACTGTAGTTTAGAAGTACAGTGTATGTGAATTGAAGGAGTTCTTTAAGAGCAAGGTGAGGTAAGCTCACTCTCTTTTGTCCTCTCATTGTATCCCTCCTTCACATGGCTAACCATACCTGCAGCACTCCACTCATACTATTATAACACTTCTCGCCAGTCGCCAGAGTGAGTGGCAGATGACAAAGAGCTCCATTAGAAGCGTGACGGGCACATGCTCGTGTTTGTGGAGGGGGTATTTAGAAGACATCAGTAGTGCATTTTTCCTTTCTCAGGCTGTCCACCCTGCCTGCACTAGAAAAATGGCCCCAGTGTGCTCTCGCCCTAACCTCCATTAAGCCCCGACGACTTGCTTTGAGCCCGTGAGCTTTCGAGAGTGTGGTTTTATTTTGCAGGCACTTACACTCAATGTCCAATTGCACCATCTCCTCCCCGGGCCCAGCTTGATTCTCGGCCTCACAAGTCAGGTTGTGCAGGTTGTCGTTGGATGAAGCGTTGGTGAGGAAAAGGACCAGCTCTAATGTGGAGCCCCAGATTCTCTCCTGTCAGCAGTCAACGGTGCAGACAAAGAGCAGAGGAGGTTAATGCAGCCCGGTCACAACTGCATATAAATCTCTTAGAGGGATACGGGTTAGAGGGGTGAAATGGGATCCAATTTACTATACTGTAGATCAATAGATTACAGAACCCAACTGAACTTTATTTAAACGGCTTTAAGCTGCAGTTTGTCTAAAGAGCTTTACAGCACAGTGAGAAAAGCAGAAAATAAAGGAAACAGTGAAATGAAATGAAATCTACACACAGACACGTGGCCTCAGACAAATACAGCCAGCAATAGATAGCAAATGATATTTTGTTAATGTATGTTTACATTTACTGAATTTACTCCACTACCTGGGTAAAGAAGTGAGAGCGGAGCTCATCAGTTCGCCATCTCACATTGGGAGTTGGACTTCCTGTCACTTGACATGCAAATGTCAGGTTGCCTCCTTCCTGAATCTTTGAATCTTTGAAGGGGACAATAATCACCTCAGGCAGACCTGGGAGCAGCAGAGGAGACAGCAATGAGAACGGGTCGCTAATGCGATGGTACGACTGAGTGAAGACAGCCAAGCTTTTTTTTTTTTTTCTTCCTTTCTTTTGGCAGTTCAGAGAAATGGCACCGCAGGGCCAAAAACTCTCTTATATGTTTCCTGGCAACAAGATGTTCCCGCTCTATGCGATTAAAACGGCAACGCTGGCGAGCCAATTTCTTCCCTGCATTTCACTGCACCTGCTCGTTGAAGGCATTGATATGCAGAAGTGGATCGACAAATGGTTATTATTTTTTTCCTTTTCAACTGGATGAAGCTGCGTTATTTTGACATATTCTTAACACCACATGAGAGGGAGACTTATGCCATGAACTTTACATTAAAATATAGCAATATTCTCTCCAGATATGTTTTAAGATGTGGAAAAATACAGAATGAAATTGTGTCTCATGTGTTTTTCCAAAAACAACATAATTTTTGATTTAATTACCGAATTAAAATTCCTACTTTTCTGTCATTGAAACAAATCCAGAATCTATGAATATGCAAACATTTTTTAGACTTGATCTCTGGTTGGAACATTTTGCACATCTTACTGTTGACATGCAGTATTACTGATAACATTATATAACATCAGTGCAAAATTAAAGTCTGGAAGCCACTCACTGCAGTTATCTATCAACAAAGACTGGAGCGGTACTTCTAGATCGTCGGAGAAACAAGACAACATTTGGTTGTCCACGTCACCGCGTTCATTCCGCTGCCACTGCTGGAGCCAGTGGAGGTCACATGAGCAAACGAGAGGGTTGTCCCTCAAAACCCTGAGGAGAAAACGGAGCGAAAGTCATCTCTACTGGCGACAAATTCAATTTCTAATTCCTTCTTTGTCAAGAACACACAAGAAAGAACTTCAACCTTGACACATTATTAATAAGATAAATAGGAGAAACTAATGAATGAGTTGTTTTGTTTTTTAATCGCAGACATGCTCGTTTTATGTAAAAGCATAAGAGTATTGGCTTCTTTTATTATATTAAAAACCACTAACAATTAAAAGAATTCGAAACTTATGCAATATTGAAGAATCCTTGAAGAATTTCACCTTTAAATGGAAAATAACCTTTCGTTCCTTCTAACTTTAAATTCTTCATAATGATTCAATTTTTCATAGCTTTCAAAAACCCTAATAGCTATGCGCAGCATGGTGAAAAGGGGATGCTTTGCACGGATAAGTCAGCCACTTTGTAAAAGGCAGCAATAGTTGCTCTTACAATAACTAATTATGTTCACCCATGAATTATCCTGTTGGTGAAAGCACAATGCTGTATGTCCACGAGAACGCTGAAAGGCCTCCCGACCTAGAGATTACCCTTAACAATTAATATTTCATCTTTTGTATCTTGTACCTTGTACCTTTCATCTTGTACTTTAAAATATGTGCACATCATAAATCAAGTCAGCTGAGAAAGACAAAAGCCTCTTTCTTACAGTTTGTGTTTTTTTAGAACTAAAAAACGCTGTTGCCCTTGGCGAATTGAAATACCGCAGCAGCAGGATTTCTTGATTATCAAGCTGTGTTAAGTTAGTCAGACTGTGATGTAGGTTTGATATTAGGCTTGACCTTTCAAGTTAAAGTCAGCCGTACTCCCCTATGGCTGTAAAGGTACGGTAGTTCGCTGCTCTGCCATTAACGGTGAGAAGGTTCTATCTGTGGCTTGCAACGAACAAAAGGTTAAGAGGAGGCACAACAGGTGAACCGGGTAAAAAATAATCTAAGTAATAGATTTAATTATGGAACTGTAAAGTGCTCTAAAGAGCTATGTTTAAACATGTAAAATGAGGCAACATCTAATACTAACGTTTGGTGAATTTAGAAGAAATCTGCAGGCGCAAATAGGCAAAGTAGTAAATAAACACTTAAATGTATATTTGGGATGTTTCTTTGTGGAAGAAAACTAGCACACACTCTCAAAATTGACCATGTGCATGAAAATGTTTTTGCTCGTAGTGTCTCGTCGTAATCCTAATCATATGTGGAAAGTGCTTTGTCAACAGCCAACAGCCAACTTGACCTTCTGGAAAATCAAACGTATTTGAATGAATGAGAGAGTTTAAAGGGACTCACAGGTTGAGCAGGGGCAGAAAATGAAACACCCTCCAGGAGATGTGTTCCAGAGAGTTTGATGCCAGGTTCCTATGAAAAGATGAGAGGAGACACATGATGTTACCAACATTTGTTTTCTTGTTCTATCGCTATTCAGTAGTCAACTTATGCTGCACACTATTTTATACAACCTATGGATGTACCTTGTTCAGGAAAGCTTTTAACGTATCGTGCTTAATAGTTAGCATGAGAGGAAAGAACCACCTGACCAGATAAAGAAGTCTGCACATAATCAATAAGGTAACAGTACCTTGACAGTGTATTTGAAATGAGTTTTGTATTCACGCCGTCTGCTCAAATGTTGCTTTGAGAAAAACGTATACATCTTTTAGAAAAGAAATTGAACTTTTGTCAGGCGAAATAAAAGAAAAATGAAAGTAAAAATGGTATTTTCATTGTTTTGCAGTTGAGTTGCAGTGTGATTTGACTGCTCTCTTTCAGAGCGATGCTTACCTGCTTTGAATTACCCTCAGTGGAAAACGTTAACGCATCCAAATGGGTTCTGATCAATTACCTTTGGCAAGTATTTCACACTAGCCAGGGGCTACATTCACAAACAGTTCCAGCACACCTCTCTCCGTGTTTGCTCAGTGTTCAGTACATTAGGTGATTAGTTTAGAGTCACAAACACTTCTCGGAGGAAGGGCGCAGCTCGGCTACACAGACTAACAAACTCCATTCGCCAGTATTTGGAGGAAAACAGTTTCCGATTTTTGTAGAAAATGTACTATTTGTGTACAGTGTAGTAGTAAAGTAGTTTTCAGCCATGTTAGCTTCATGGCTCTAGGGATGGCAATGTCAGTCCATCGCTTTGGTCCAGACTGAAATATCTTGACAACTATAAGATGGATTGTCATGAAATTTGTATGAACGTTCAAGGTCCCCAGAGGATGAATACTCATGAATTTGGTGGTACCTGACATTTTCTCTAGCGCCACTATGAGGTTGAACGTTGCGGTTCGACATGAAATGTCTCAACAACTATTTCCTATCATGGGTGGATTGCCAAACTTGGTATACATATTCATGCCTCCACTCAGGATAAATTGAAATCACTTTGGTGATCCCCTGACTTTTCATCTAGCGCCATAATCAGGTCACAATTTTAAGTTGTCCAAAACCTTTGGTTTGGTTTGTAACCAAACACCAGACACCGTTGGACACTGACCAAACGTTGGCATTTGACGAGTTGGGGAGTGAGACCGGGATGGCAAAACTGATGCCAATCCCATCAGCCTCAGTTCTAGTTTGTGTTTATGCTAATTGGCACATTGTAAATACTACACATAGACATGGTAGCATTGTCATTGTGAGCATGTTAGCATGCTGCCGTTAGCATTTAGCTTGAAACCGCACTGTGCTTGTGTACACTAAAATAGCTGTGGACTCCAAGGTTTGTGTAACTTTAAAAAATTTCAAAAATATATAATACAGTCATTAAAAAACATTATTGTAATCCTGTCAGGGGTGAATGCTACATATCTTTTTGCCAATCCTCTCAGGGCTCTAAAATATCATCACAGTGCCTCTCAAATGATCCTCAGACAGCCGAAGGACCAGGCTGTAAATAAACCTCCCCCCAGAAGATGACAAAAAGCCACACTGGGGAGCGCCCACATGGAAGCCAATACATATTTACTCTGGCAGGGCCAAGGGTTCAATTATTTGTTTTCCCTGCTCCCAAAAGTTTATGTCAGATGGGTTAGCCATTGGGGCTTATCTATTACCAGCTCGATTCCTACCCGGGCCCACAGGGGGAGAGCAGAGCCGGGAATAGCAGCTCATTTTCTTTTGGCCTTTGTTAAGTACTGAATTTAATAAAAGATTATAATAGAGATCCGTGAGGGTTGTGGGTGGAGACGTGAGCAGAAGTAGAAAAGGGAAAGTGGTCCACTGCTTAGTTTGGTTATAGTCTTTCCCTCTTAATCTCAGAAATACATCTGTCACACAGAAGCCCCTATACTCCCCCCAACCCCGACCCACCCTCTCCCTCCACAGTGAAGTATTGATTAAGTGATAATGGACCCTTAGTGGAGTGTATTTATTATGCATCAGTTGTCGATAATCCGCCAAAGTGAGCGAGTAAAAGGTGACTGGTGGATGTCTTCTCCAATTTCTCCAGCCCACCCCGCCCAACTCTTCCACCCACCCCCCCACCCCATCTCTGTTCCTCGAAAACACTGCTGTCTTTCAGATAAGCAATGTGGGACATGTCGCTCACGCTCAGTAGAACGATGAGGACAAGATGGAGGCGATAAGGGTCAGCTGCTGCTGAATAGACAGATCTGATGGTTCCACCAGATAAGTCTTCATGGTATTATTAATTGTTGGGCCTGGCGTGAGAGGCCAAACTGATCACAAATGTAAAGACCGAAAGAAATGACATCATGTGACTTTTAGAAATAATGAGTGAAAACTCAGGCTGCCTGCTAATTTGTTTTATAGATGATTGTTGAAAAAGGAGGTGGGTATTATTGAATATTATGTTCACTATTATACGATAACATATGTTTCTATGGTACAGTATTTGGCACATTTATTAGCATTAAAAATACAGTATAACATTAGTTTTTTGTGAGTAACAGCTGAAGTAATTGATTTTTCAGCTGGTAAAGATTACGTTCACTATTGATTAATCTGCTTTAATCTTCAGGTTAGTTTATTGATTAGTCAAATAGTAAAAAATGCAAATCACAATTCCCCAAACCCCATGGTAATGTCTTGAAATTCCCTGTTCTTTCCAAAACCCCAAATTATGAAATTGATAAACACTCATATTAGAGAAACTGGAACTAATACTGAAGTATGCTAATTTGTCTAAACTTGCTTGCATTTGTTACAAAACAGCTGGATGTTATATTTTACATGACACCCATCGAGAAAAACGACGTCTAATAAATGCAATTTGTGGTTCACAAATGATCTCACACATTTACCAGATCTGTGGATGAGTAACAACCATTTGAACGAGCGACTGAGTCACTGTGATTTTGAGAAATGCAGCAATATTAAAGGTCTGGTTGAGCAATGACTGACAGCGACAAATAGGCTGACCCACATACAGGTCAGAACATGACACGCGGATGACAATCCTTTTGTATTGACAAGGACACTTACACATACTGGAGCTTGAGGTTGCGCTGGAAGGCATTGGCAGAGATGAGCCTCAGCTTACACAATGTGACCGTGCTGGAGAGGAGGAGAAAGCACAACAAACATGGGAACACGGTTTGTTTAGACTGAAATAAAGCACTATACAATGCAGGTAATCAAATAGAGTGCGAGTTAAATAAATGCAGGAGTTGCATTATTGTCATTATTCATTAACCTGGCAATATTGTTTTCTCAAATAATCAATAAATTGTTCGCTCTGTGAAGTGTCGGAAATCAGTGAATAAACCCCAAATTGACAAACTCGCAAATATCTTCAATTAGCTTTTTGTAGAGACGCTCCCAATTGAAAGGTTAAAACCTCTTTTTCCTTAAAAAGGGACTTAAATGATTCATATCTAACTGACTTTCATCTTTCAGATGGTGGACAAGTGTGTGTGGACACACTATACTCATACACATTTTGTGGACTTTTTGTGTGGAGCTGCTTTTCATGGTTTGGTTCAAGGCCACTCCTATTGAAGGAAAATCTGGTTTCCACAGCGTACGGTGATATTTCGGACAACATAGTGTGCACCCAACCTTTTAGAAACCCTGCCAGCAAACTGTGATTGTTCAATCAGAGCTCAGCAGCCCTAACCAGGCATGGAGAGCTTTGGATTTCGCCGCATGTTGAAAGTGGTTTGTACAAGGCTGTAGTAAGGGCAATCAGCTTTAATTGGTAACAGGGTTTGGAGTAAATGTAAAAGAAAAATACAAGCAACAGTGTTATGAATGGATTCAACTTTTTTCAACCTTCCGTCTGAAAATGGATTGTTGTGAATAAGAGCTTTGAGGGTTAAATCGGCTACCTTCTCGTTGCATACTGTCTGTGCTGTGCCAGAGCAGAAAGCTTGATCGGCATAGCAACAGTAAGTAAAGGGGGGGGTGGGGGGGGGGGGGTTACTGAGCGGTCAGTTGTATGGAGTTACATAATGTATTGAGAATGTGTGGACACAACAAACAGTATTCAGTACATTGCAGTGAAACAGTATTACAACATGTAACAACATGAAGTGTTGAAATATTGTCTCAATGAGAAAAGCATTACTTACAGGTTCTTCAGCTCTCTGTAGTTAGCAAGATCAATTTCTGTTATATTCTCCAGGGCTGCTTGGTTTTCTATGTAACTTGTTAATGAAGGAGAGAGTAAGAGATAAAGAGAGAGAGAGAGAGAGAGAGAGAGAGAGAGAGAGATGCAAGGTAAATACATACATTTAGTTGTGACCTTCATCCTGTTGTGTAGATAATCAATCTACGCCCACGCTCAATGAAAATAAATGACACAAACCACTTACAGAGTTTCAGAAACAAGGGAATGAGTTCCTTCTTTAGGGACTCACAAAATAATGATGAAGAGGAGTTTATCATCATTCGTGTTCATCATTTAGGGCGTTCTAACCAGACAACAAGAAGACCGATTTGCCATTTTTTTTTTAAAAAAGGCAGTGAGAGTGAACCAGAGAAATATAGTGATGATGATAATCCTCAAAACACTGAACGCGACCAAAGAGGCTGAATTGAGTCACCTGCGTAACCTTTGTGTCAATACGCAGCAGCCAATTACTGCAAACTATTACCCTCAGTTAAAAGGTGTTATTATAGTTAGGAGAAAGAACAGGAAAGACTGGGAGTGAGTGAGGATCTGAAACAATGCTCATGTGAGTTGAATGAGAGCATAAAGAAAGGCATCAAAGAAGGAGGGCAGCATTCAAATTTAACCCCCACTGACATGTCTGACCTCCCCGACGTCCACCGAACAAACGGATAACAAAACCAACTGCCAGCCACAGAGCTGATATCAGAACTTAATCAATTGCTCATGTGGAAAAAAAGCATAATGCCTTAAGAGACGCCGGGTAGACGAGACTGATGGGAAATTCTCCTCAGTTAGTCATTTTCCACTTTTCCAGACACAGCCTACCTCAGAATAACTAGTGAGATGTAGATCAATTCAGCACTCAATGCAAGGACAGACAGCTCTTTTCATGGGAAGTATGAATAGATGGCTTGATCGGACCCACCAAGGATCTCGCCAGCGCAAACTGCCTGCCCCGTTCTCCTCCACCTCTCACTCCACCCTATACATGGACGTCGTCCATTTAGCGCAGAAGGACTCTTCATTAACTCGATTCAAATAGTGAAGGATACGTGCATGTCTTCAGCCCTCTCTTGAACACATATCCTTGGGAAAGCGTAATAAAAAGAAATTATAAAAATAACCTTTTTTTTAGATGACCCCAATGGAAGATTGAAAAAAAATATGCATAAACTTTAAAGATTAACAATAACATATTTTTAAAGCAAATAAACTAAGCAGGAAGTACTTAAAGGTGCTTTAGGCAAAACAAAGAGCATGTTGTCTCTTGACAGCTCTCAACATGGCGACAGATGAGCCGCCAGCTAATAGCTAACGTTGCAAACAGCGCTAACAGTACAAACGATGGCAACAGCGCTGACAGAGCTGTTGCAGTGTTAACCTGAGGGGGAATAGGAGGATGGGCGCTACGCTTCTGGGATGATGCTGTCGTCAGTTGGGACGGCTGTTATCAGCTGTTACCACCGTATGAGAGGAGCGCAGAATGGCGACCACGAGCTAACCAGTGGGGCACGCTCACGTGCACTAACATGCACTGAATAAGGGAGAGCAACTTCATTGTCTACATTACACCAATATATCTTCACTTTGCAAATAGTCGCTGGCTGTTATATTAATGCTCTGAGAGAACCTTTCAAGATTAGTTTGTTGGAATCTAACCTGAGGGCAACATCTTATTCAGCTTTGATTGTCTGTCCCGCCCTGATTAGTTTCACCTGTCCCTCATTAGCTCTGCACTCACCTGTCCTTCACTGATAGTCTCAGCCTTTATGCCAGCCCTGTTCCTCTGCTCTTGGTCAGTTTGATTTTGCGTTGCTGTGTGGAGTTTTGCCTGCCTTTGGGACTTTGACCTGGTAAGACTGTTTGTTTGCTTTATTAAAGTATCTTCATTGTGTTAGCCCGTCTCTGAGGCTGCATTTGGGCCCTTCATGACAACACGTTGAGCTCTCAGGGCCACTGTAGTTTGGGTCTCTGAAACAAAGTGCTTTGCTGTTAGCAACATTAGCATGGGCAAAAGGGGAATGAGCAGCGAAAGACCCTAGCTTTTGCGCTTCATGTGGTTTTGTTTGCATTTAAACTACTCCCAAACAGTCTGATGAAGCAGACTAAATGAGCTTTTCAGTATTTAATTTTCAAACAATTATGCCTAAGCATGTTTAAATATAACCTTTGATTATTATTACACAAATATTTGAAGCTATTAGTTTAAATATGGTGGAAAAAAATGCTTTTTAAAGTACATTTTGTTGAGACAGCACAGCAGGTGCTGAGGACAGCGGACTGGTTCCTCGCGGGTCATGTGATGTATCAGGACTTTAAAGCACTTTCAATGGTTTCTGTGGGTGCTGTTCTTTAGAAAAAGCATCAACTGTTGCCTCTGGTACTGTAGCTGCCAATTCTGGTGACCGAGAATTGATTGATTATATGAAGAAATATATTCTTATGTGTAAAAATCATTCGCAAACTGACTTGAATGCTGTGAAAGAAATGTAAAAAAGTGTAGTATTTTCCTCTGAAATGTAGTGAAGTAGAAGAATAAAGTGGCATGGATGGATATATAGATACAGTACTTGCATAATCCATGGGGACAGCTCTTTGTCAAGCAGTTAGCTGAATATAGATTTGTGTTTAGTGCATATGCCAAAAAAAAAATACCTGCAGTAATTTGTAGTTGATGACAGCCACTTTCAGCATGTGGCATTGTTTCAACCCTCCAGTTCTCTGTTTGTCAGCTGCAAACACAAACCTTTTTATTCATGTCTGATTGACCCACACAGCAATAATGTGATTACAGGGCAGGTGGGCCCCAGGATCACCCATCGCCCTTACTTATTGGATTGAGCCAAGTGGGTTGTATATCATCTATTGTTCCTGGGTGGAGGCATTGACTGGCAATTCACAAAATTTAATTTATAACTCGGTGTATGATGAATCTTGGCCCCCGTTCCACAGTTAATGGCCCCTTGTTTGTTCCGCGTATCGGCTATATTCCCTCGCACTGCCAATTCGGCGAAGTGTTGTTGTTTGCTGGCATGTAGAGCACCGCGGTAAACAGCAGCCGGAGAAAGGCCCGCTCACTTATTGATCGAACGGTTCAGAGAGAATGTCAAGCCTCACCCTGAGCTCTACGGAACATGTTCAGCTGCAGGTACAAGGAAATACCTCTGCGAGAAGAGAGAGGGGGCCAGGAGAGCGGGCTGTAGGTGAATAGAGGCAGAAAGCAGCAGTAAATTGACTTGCTCCACTAAAATAGCATTTCACAGATGTAGTTCCTTCTTAGCGAGTGCTAATTGCTCAGATCTGTGGACAGGAACAAAGAGAGAACAGCGTGGTGGTGCAGAGAGTGACATTTACTTTTTCCACACTGGAGCTGATGGTGGGTTGCATAATAATACAGCAGCCGTCTTTAAATCACAGGTGGTCAGTTTCTGCATACCTTTTTCATACAAAGTTTTAAAAAGCCAACGTTAAATGACAGTCATTTGCTGTACACGTGCTGCAGCTGAGTGAGAAGTCTTAGTTCTTCTGAGCAATAACTTGGAGGAGTTTTGTTCAAACACCTTCCCCGCAGTGACCGCCCGTCCATAAATATGTGGCAATCAAACATGTGCCATGTATGGCTGTGAAGACCTACATCGAACCAGCCTCCAGACCACAGCAACAAGTGAAGATCTGCTTCTTCTATTGAGCACCAGTTGAACCACAGGACATGAGTTGGGTCAGGACAACCTCAGTGACAAACGCAGGTCGGCAGATCTTTCATAAAAAGTGGAATTTACATGAATTGGAAGTGGAATTTACACATCCATGTGCAGTTTAAGTGAATGGGCACGATATTGTTGATTGTCATAGTGTTCAACCAATCAGATCTTTAGTTTGACATGTTGGGCGTATTCTTTGACGTGTCAGCGCCTGCTAGCCGGCCTATAATGACGTCAGCATTACGTGCAGCTCAGTGTCCATGTGTACGCGATGTGCAGTGTGCTGTGCTTGGTCAGTGGGCGAGCACGTGACTATCGTGAAACGAAACTTAACAGCAGAGGCTTAGTCGGGTAGTGAATCACATCACGTGATGCAGCTCAGCCAATCAAATATGGGCATTCTGACTGAGTGAGATGTACCACACACCATGACACAGGGGACTGAGATGAGGAAAGAGATTGCAGAGCAGTACGTACAATGCTCAAGTTGTGAAAGTAAAATCATAAAATGATCTCTTTGGGCCGCGACTTGTCATTAAGGAATGATGTTGGGTCCCACAGCCAGACCAGCTGAGAACCAGTGTCATCCATGAGCGCAGAAAACATTACAGTGCATCCGGAAAGTATTCACAGCGCTTCACTTTTTCCACATTTTGTTATGTTACAGCCTTATTCCAAAATGGATTAAATTCATTATTTTCCTCAACATTCTATACACATCAACCCATAATGACAAAGTGAAAACTGTTTTTTGCAAATTTTTGCAAATCTATTAAAAATAAAGAACGAAAACATAACATGTACATAAGTATTCACAGCCTTTGCTCAATACTTTGTTGAAGCACCTTTGGCAGCAATTACAGCCTCAAGTCTTCTTGGGTATGATTCCACAAGCTTGGCACACCTATTTCTGGGCAGTTTCTCCCATTCTTCTTTGCAGAACCTCTCAAGTTCCATCAGGTTGGATGGGGAGCGTCGGTGCACAGCCATTTTCAGATCTCTCCAGAGATGTTCAATCGGGTTCAAGTCAGGGCTCTGGCTGGGCCACTCGAGGACATTCACAGAGTTGTCCCGAAGGCACTCCTTTGTTATCTTGGCTGTGTGCTTCGGGTCGTTGTCCTGTTGGAAGATGAACTGTCGCCCCAGTCTGAGGTCCAGAGCGCTCTGGAGCATGTTTTCATCGAGGATGTCTCTGTACATTGCTGCATTCATCTTTCCCTCAATCCTGACTAGTCTCCCAGTTCCTCCCGCTGAAAAACATCCCCACAGCATGATGCTGCCACCACCATGCTTCACTGTAGGGATGGTATTGGCCAGGTGATGAGCAGTGCCTGGTTTCCTCCAGACATGACGCTTGGCATTCAGGCCAAAGAGTTCAATCTTTGTTTCATCAGACCAGAGAATTTTGTTTCTCATGGTCTGAGAGTCCTTCAGGTGCCTTTTTGCAAACTCCAGGTGGGCTGTCATGTGCTTTTACTGAGGAGTGGCTTCCGTCTGGCCACTCTACCAAACAGGCCTGATTTGTGGAGTGCTGCAGAGATGGTTGTCCTTCTGGAAGGTTCTCCTCTCTTCATAGAACAACACTGGAGCTCTGTCAGAGTGACCATCGGGTTCCTGGTCACCTCCCTGACTAAGGCCCTTCTCCCCCGATCGCTCAGTCTGGCTGGGCGGCCAACTCTAGGAAGAGTCCTGGTGGTTCCAAACTTCTTCCATTTCCGGATGATGGAGGCCACTGTGCTCATTGGGACTTTCAATGCTGCAGAAATTTTTCTGTGCCTCGATACAATTCTGTCTCGGAGGTCGACAGATAATTCCTTGGACTTCATGGCTTGGTTTATGCTCTGATATGCACTGTCAACTGTGGTACCTTATATAGACAGGTGTGCCTTTCTAAATCATGTCCAATCAACTGAATTTAGCACAAGTGGACTCCAATCAAGTTGTGGAAACATCTCAAGGATGATCAGTGGAAACAGGATGCACCTGAGCTAAATTTTGAGTGTCATGGCAAAGGCTGTGAATACTTATGTACATGTTATGTTTTTGTTCTTTATTTTTAATAGATTTGCAAAAATTTGCAAAAAACAGTTTTCACTTTGTCATTATGGGTTGATGTGTATAGAATGTTGAGGAAAATAATGAATTTAATCCATTTTGGAATAAGGCTGTAACATAACAAAATGTGGAAAAAGTGAAGCGCTGTGAATACTTTCTGGATGCACTGTATGTTTACCCGAATATAAGCTTCTGCATTTTCCAGATGCTCTAGGACTAATCAAATGTATTGTAAGTCTCGTACCAAAATGTACGTACATTTAATATGTACATAGTTACAGTCTTAGAAACTAATAATAACTGTGGCGCCATGATGTGGTTATAAGGAGGTATTTCAGCTGCAGGGCAGCAGTGAAGGCCTAGGTATAAAATGCACGGCCCGCCACTGCTTTTCACAGCTTACTTTTATAGTCAAACTTCACCCCCTTTAAGTCACTTTCCACCAATCAAACCAGTCTGTTGAACCACAAACGGAGCACATCTGGTCTCTTCACTGTCATGCTCTCATGACTTTGTTTTTATCAAGATAACCTTTTGTCAGAACACAACCCTTTGGCAGAACACACGATTCGTGTACGGGAAATGTTTGGATACAAATGGGAGTGATTCATTACAATTTGTCTGGTGTGCCCTAATCACTTCCTAACGAATGGACTAAACAATAACAAGTATTGCTTGACCTCGCCATAGCGGCGTTGCATCATTGGATAAGTTAAAAAAGGTTATTTTCCCAAAATGTCAGGACTCAAACCACACATTCCTGATGAAGCTAATCTTTTGAGTGTTAAAAACATAATAAATTACATCTAAAGATGCTTTTTTTTTTTTACTTAATCATTAAATAAGTGCTTAATTAGTTTTGAATACTTAATGTTTTAAAGAAAAGTACAACTTGAAATCAAGATCAAGTAAAAAAAAAAAAAAAAAACAGAATTAGGAAGAACAGAGTTTGTCACAGAGTTTATGAACTCTAAAGTTTTGTTACCGGACCAAAACAAAAGTATATTTCCACACATTCAGGACAGATTTTCCATCTCTTAAACTTGCAGCTATCACAACATAATAAAAAACACCAAGTTTTCTTGAGTGTGGTTTCCCACAATACTAAAGAGTTGATAGTGCTCAGATCCTTTAAAGACCCCGAGGCCACATGTTGAGGCACAATGGATAATAGGACATCAGTTCCCGTCACTCTGGGCCAGTTATTGTCAGTAGCAATCCATAATTGATTTCCAATGACCAGAGTGACAAAATTACTGCCATGCTAATGCATCTCAAGCAGTAGTAAATTTACTTTCCATCAAGCTGCCTCTGGACTTGGCTAACGCAAAGAACAACTTCTTTCTACTCTCAACAGAGCGGAAATCTGATTGTATCAAATAATGAAAGATAAATAAAGCTTTGCGAGACAGATACTCTCGAATACTTTGCTGTTGTACTTTGGTGAGATGTCATCATTACCTCTTGCTAAACACAACTGGACAAACACCGCTGAGAACAAACTCTCCTCGTGGTATGAAAACAGACAACACATAAGGAGAAATAAACAAATGCAGAAAAGCACTTGTTCTGAGTCAAAGCAATGGAGAGCAACTTTATTGCACAACCTTAAATGAGACTTCTTCGTCCACTGCTTCTATATCACTCAATCGGAAAACTTCACAAATGATTGTAGAGTGATTTCTATGATCACTGCATTTTAACACCTGGACTTGATTAACTCAATTGGACAAAACCCAAAACTATAAGCAGTTATCCAGATCACATATGAAGCCATTGGAAAACTCTGCCATTGAGACCCTCGTAAACAAATGCAATCCCAGCCAAAGACTGATAACATGAACACAAGCAGACAAAATCAAGCTTTGCAAACCACCAATATCGAGGCATCTGATGAACTCATGCTGATTCAAAGGCGCATGCAAAGCAGGTGGCCCATCATACTCACATCTCTGTCACGTTCTCGCTCTCCTGCGGGGCCAGTGCCGGGACGCTGGCGATGCCATTGGGCTCCAGGCACTGCAGCATGGCAAAAGAGCACCGGCAAGCCGTCGGGCAGCCTCCCAAGGCGGGTGCCGGCACCAGGCTGAGCAGGGCGAGCACCAGGGGCAAGAGAAGTGCCGGGGCCCGCGGTGCCAGAGCCATGCTCAAAGGAGGATCTTCTCAGCACCAGCGGGAGAGGCTTGGCTGCTGGCAGTTGGGAGTTAGTGTCTGTGTGCTTCACCTAATGAAGAGTCAGCGAAGAGAGGTGAGGAGCTTTCACACACTGTGGCTCTTCGCGTGGCTCTCTGGCAGGGTTTGAGATCTCCAGCTGGTCAGGGTCTGGTGCTGAGCCACAGCTGTACTGAGCAGCAGGAGGGGCAGGCAGGCAGGCAGGCAGGCAAGGGGCCTCTGGGGACACGGTGGTAGTGGGCTGCAGCCTCTCGCTTTCTCCCTCTCTCCTCCACGATGAAGGGAGGGGCGAGATAACATGGACCAGAGTCACCAGACACCTCTGAAAAGCAAGAGGGAGGGGTTAGGGGGATGAAGGGTGTGTTGATGATGATGGTGAGAGAAAGATATGGGTGATGGAGATCTCATCTGCCTCCCCTACCCCCCTCCCCCTCCCAGGGTGAGAGGTGTCCTTCCAGTAGCTCGAGGTTCAAGCAGAGCCAAGAAGTCAGGGCTCTTGGGGGGCCTGGATGCATGCAGCAGCGCTCTCGCACTAGCACTGTAGCAACATCCTGCCGTACGGATGGGTGATCTCTCTGTTCTTGGAGAATCGATTGTTTGGAAGGTTCGTGATTGTTGACTTAGGAGGTCAGAGATGAAGTTAATGGCTGTAGCAAAGTGGGGAGGGTTGGGGAGACAGGCTATCTGCAATAAGCTGCTTTTCAACAGCGTGAACTCTGAAGTTTGTTACTTTACATCACAGGAACATACAGTGTTAGCCTCGCAAGGCTTGCTCACAGTTTGCATTTTGCTCAGTGTGATAGGGAATGCACTTTCACTCATTTCAAGTGGTGTGTACAACTGCTGACTCTCTGTGGAACATCAGCATTATCTCTTGCTACACATGACTTGGACAAACACCGTGAGGATTTTCAAGCAGAAAAAACTACTGTGGATTTTAGACCTAAATGTTCCACTGAAAACTTTAGGTGACCAGACCATGCTTGAGGCTAGCAGCTTGAGGCTACATCAGCCGCTACAAGCATAACACACCTAAATCTCAGATTGAACCGTCAGTGATCAAGTTGCATTGTGGGTAATGCAGGCTTTGACAAGGAAGAAGAATGTGAAGATTAAAAGACATTGATTTAAAGCTATCCATCATGAATCCGACAATGTTATAGAAGTTTTAATGCTTCATCGGTGGAGTAGCTCTTTGAAAGTCACAGTGATCTTGTTTCCACTCACACATTTTTATGCACCTTTTGAAGTTTCGCATTACAAAAGCTGTATGGAATTATGCAAAAATGTTTTTACGCTCGCTTGGGGTGTTTTTTGGTCGAAAAAGAGTCGCTAAATAGGGTGTGGAAACACCTATGCTGAATAAGTTCTGACGTAGCGAACATTTAACTTGTATGACTGATCAGCTGGTTCTGCTGTCTGTGTCTTCTTGGATATTTTTTCCCATAAGGTGACAATGCTTGTCTTCATCTACAGACAGCATGAAACATGGCTAATAACATGAGAGAACCAATAAAAGTTGACCAATTGAACAATTCCCGAAGACCTCTCTCCATTCTTCTACTGTACACGGGTTAGATGGCCAAGGCATTTTGTTTTGTGTCCAGTTCTCTACGTATACTTTTCTTCTGTTTACTGGCGGGCAGCCATGCGTAGCCTTGAGTGCCTTTTGACAAAACTACACTGTAGTCTAGTTTATATAACCTGTCAATTGACAAATAAAGAGATTAATACCGTGTTGGTTGCTCGTAACGGCAGCTGTTGAAAACACAAACGGAACATGTAGGTGTGAAAGCCTTCGATCAATTTTAAATACATACTCCTCTGTGTTTTATTATCTACACCAACCAGTACGCATTCGGCCAAGTCACCAATTAGCACGATCGCTCGTTAAACTGAAACACCTGTTGCACTGAAACAGTCGTGATCCTGAACAGAATTCTGTAGAACTTGAGTCAGCTGCTGAATGTCGATTCTGGCTGAAGGTGCAACAACCAGACGCTTTGATGATGTTGACAGTTTTATTTCAATGTTTTAAAGCTTGAAATGATGGATGTGGCAAAATACGACTTTCAGGAAGGAGGGGTTGTAAACTTTTGTGTTTTCAACTCCTACTCAAAGAGAAACCATGCGAGCAGGTGAACTCTACATCCTCTACTCTAATCCTGTAACTACTAACATAGCTTGCTATATGTTCTTTACATGAGCAGAGACGGTTTCTTCCCATGGGACGGATACTGTGCCCCTCCTCCATTCCTCTCAGTCACTCTGCACATGAGTAAGGTCATAGTGTCCCGACCACAATTACTGGCCATAAGCTGAATAGCCATTTTTGCTGCCGTCGTCAGGATTATCTGGTGGCTTAATTACTCTTCCTTTTACGCCCCTTTTTTTCTTGAGTCTTAGCTCAGCAAAAACTGTGAATGGACAAGACGCTTATTTGCAGGGAAAGTGCAAAAAGTGGGAAAGTGAGAGCTCAATCAGACCAGTTGAAAGATGAAAAAGTCAATGGGAAGCATTAGCTGGGAGGTGTAATTAGCAATCACACAAAACGAACATGCAAAGGAGATCATGTTGGATCTGATTCTGATCTGTTTTTACAACTACTTCCTTTAATTGTCCAGCTTTACTGTACACATCTTATATTATAGTTTATGTGAGTTTCTCTGTGAACAGATGACAGTTCTACACTTGTGATATATGCTTGATGTGGCGAGTCAACAGCAGACATTTCACACACCCTCAGTATATCCTGTAAAATGTAAATACTTGCTAAAATCGTTGTATTAGCTCTATTCTAGTGTATTTCTTATTTTCCCACAGCGTTGTCGCCTGCTTTGTATACAAATGAGAGCTTAAAGATGCAATGTTTTTCTCAATTAAATCCATTTATATTTATATTCTTGAAACTTTTGAAAACTGCAGCACAATCATTTGCTATAAGGAGTCTCTCCATCATACATCTCCAGTTAGGTGGGACACACAATACGTCCTAATAAAACAATAACCAATCAGGTAATTTGCAGTTGGCGACCACACGCATCATCAAACAACGTTCCTGCAGAGGTCCTTGTTAACTTTACAAAGGTGTCGGTTAGAATAAAACATCTGTTCTAAACAATAAATGAACATGAGACGAGATGATATGAAGAGTCTATTCATGCCTATTCATGATGATGAATAATGGTAAACTAAAATGTTCTGTCTTTTCATTCTGTGGCTGATATTTTTCAAACCTTATGTTTTTATTTTTGGGTTTCTTCTGTCTCCTGATTTCCATGAGAGGCAGACTATTCAAATGCGACGTGTTTACCAAATCATGCTCATTTCTTTCCGTCCTCCTTCTTATTTCAATCTGCACAATTCATTTACAGATGATATAATTTCCCAAGAGCCATGTCACAATTTTCAGCCCCCTATCATTTGGTGCTATAGTGGACATTTGACAGATAATAATGGCCTCATGTCTATCTGGGTATTTAATTAGATTACTGTTTTAATGCCTTATGTTGATTGATGGTCAGAGAAGGGGTTAATTGCGACACTTGGCTTTTGAACCAATCTCGCCAAAGATAAATGGAGTGGTTAGGACTCACAGGGAACAGACACAGCCACTGTTGCATCCTGTGTTATGGACTTGACCATGTTACCAGCCATATCTCCACCATGTGTCCCTCACTTCCTCTCGATATCTGCCTGGAACACACACACAAACATGCAAGTGCATGAAATCTATCAATCCATACAATGAGATGAAATGATAAGGCAACAAATCCCATGAAGAGAGAGTCGTATAGATATCTTTTTCCTGCGTACCATAGAGCTCCATTGTTGTTGAAAACACATCAGTGAGCCGCATCATTGCACTGGGTGACATGTTCCCTCATTATCATGAACATGGGCACTGTAGCTTTTCAGTCAATCCCACATACACCGTCCTGCAGCTGTAAATGCTCACTGGACACCAAATGACTATTAATCCGTAATTTAAAATAGTCCCGAACAAAAATGCGATTCCTTCCTGTTTAAGTGATGTCTGTTAAAAACGATAGTGCCCACCTGTTTAAATAATATTTCAATGTCATTTAAAATATTAAAAAAACTACTGGATGTATTGCAATAAAAATGTTGCACTTTTCTTCTAGCGCCACCTGCAGGTCAAGGTTTCCACATATCCCCTTAAATATCTCGATGTATTCTGATACAACTTTTTGTATGATATCTTATGAAAAGTTACTCCTCATTTTTCGTGCGTTGTCCTACGAAAGCCACGTGTCAATTTTCAATCGTTACATGCATACGGTCTTTTCAAAATAAACTTCCATCTTCACAGGAAACTCAGTTAGGTTTAAGCAACAAAACTACTAGTTTTGGTTTAGGAATAGATCATCGTTTGGGTTAAAATAAATGAGTGCTGTTGCGGAAGTACGCAAGATACGTGACAAAAACATCAACGTTGACTTCTCGTTTCTTTTTTTTTTCTCCGAGGTATAGCTGGAAGACACCAGCCTGAATATCTCAACGTCTTTTCAATGGATTAGCACAACATTTAGTAACATTCATGGTCCCCAGATGAAGTATTCTAATGATTTTTCTTCTAGGGCCACCTTCTAGGAGTTTGACATTTGTGGTTACGCTTTTCAACCAAAATACTGTATAGTTAAACTTCAACTTTTCCTTTTAGTCTGAAGCAAAAATATAAATGAAACTTGTTTGGCAGGACAAAGGAGTCCCTTTTTGGATGAGGTATTCAAAGTAACATTTCACTCTTTTGACAACTAAATTATAAAAGACTGTTGATGTAAAAGAAAAGATTGATTATGCTTTTATTGTTTGGAATGCCTCCAGAATGTGTTGTGAAAGTTATCAACAAATTGTCTTTCATCCTATCATCATAACAAACCTCAAACACTTTCAAGGTTTTCAAAAACCTTTCTGTTAGTTTGCATGGAATATGTCTACAGTACATGGGGGGGGATAAACGCATGTAGAGAGGAAGAGTATGAGAGAGGCTCTACTTCGGTCAGACCCTTAAACAATAATCAATCAATTTCATATTTAAGCCCAGCATTGGACAGACGGGGGGGGAGAGAGAGAGTGGGACACACACACACACACACACAGAAAGAGAGAGTAACAAGAGAATGAGCGGGTGAGTAAAAGCTCTTTTGGACCAAGTACAAGGAAAGGCTTTTACACATTAAGTGGTAAATGCACGTAGCTGCCATGTTTGTATGTCAGTTGTGTTGCCTCTGGCTGCCATTTACTCGCTGTACATCGACTCGTGTCCAGAACACTGATATGATGGCTTATGTTACATATGTTTATTTTCAACTTTTTTTTCAAAAATACCCACATCAACAACGGATATCAAAGAAATACAAGAGATTTAGAAATAAAAATAAAAATCCTTTCACGTGGATCATCAGTTGTTCAGTGTAAACGTTCATACATCTTAACGTCCATTCAGTAGCTGTTCTGGAGCTTGTGATTGTATCACATGGCCTTCATCAGCAGGTGGAGTTTGCCCAGTTGTTATGGAATTGCAGATGTTCAAATGTCCATATTCTGAGCACTTCAAGGGCCTTTTGAAAAATGTTGAATAAATTACTCACAAAAAATGCAAATTTCAACATCTAGAATGCTGTGACAATTGGGTAACTTCATCTGCTCATGAAGGTCATGTTATGTAATCGAAGGTTGAAATAAATGACCCTGACAATGTCAGGGCTCCTGTGCTTTCGGAGTTAAAACCATATTTGGGTCTGAAAGGCAGCGTATTTCAACCTCTGCTGCTGCTTTTGGTAATCCTGTAATTCAAATCTACTTCTTGTGAGTCCCCCAACTTTATGGAAGTGTAAAACTAAATCACTGGAGTAACTCTATCTATGAAATCCTTTCACATTTACCTCGTTTCACAAGCCTGTCCTCTCTGCTCTCTTCAGGGAAGTGGAAGCCTTGGTTGGAGGTTGAAGTTGTAATTTCTAAAAACCCATGAGTACATTATTCCAAATAATGACCCTGTTCTTTAAGGTTTTTTGTTTTTATCAATTGTTTAACAGGTGGCGCGAATGTAAAAAGAAATGCAGAAGCGCTGCAGCAAACGTATAGAGAAGAAGAAAAAACGGTGTAAACAATGCAGGTTTCAAAAAAACGTCTCTACATTTTTATTTGGGCTCAAGGATTCACACAGTGTATTTTTTTTAAAACGTAATTTCTTAAAAGTTGAGCTGGTCTCAACTTTTTTCAGAGCTACAATGACGCAGTGAAGTGTCAACCAATCATATGTTTTTGTATCACCCTGTTCCTTTCCATCCAAAAAATGCCACTTTTCAGTTTACAGTGCTATTTAACGGTAATGTAGCGTGGCCTTTTTGTTGCTTTTGTCGCTCATAGTGTGAACATTGCATTACTGTAAGTAGCAGCCACACTTCAACCTGACCAGTTTATGCTACAGGGATTTTTAGCATCCACAGGCTTTCAAACCACTATGTCTTTCTGTCATTAGAAATGTTCCACAAATGCAGTAAAGTAATGGTACATGTAATAAACGAGCCACTTGTGGTCCATTTATCTCCCGAAGAGACCCTCGACAAGCTTGTGAACCAATAAAAGTTGTCGACAGCAAAACTTTTTTTCTAAATCCGGGGCCATTTCTCTACATTTGCATTTCTTTAATTTCATCCAGAGAGTTTAAAAGAGCACAGAGCTGAACACCTTTAAACCTGTGCACGAGAAATAGTTTCATCTACTACTATTGCTGATAAAAAATAATGATAAATTTCCCATTAATGCAGCTAAATTAGTGCTAATGTAAGCCTCAAAACAAGAGAACGCCAAAGCAGTAAAAAATACACAATAACTCATATTAAATAGATGCATTTGTTCATTTTCTTTTGGTTTGAGCATAACCGAGCTCCATCAGACACTAGCAGTGAGATTTCAGATTTCATAAGCCTGAAGAAAACCAAAATCACTGAGACTGAGCCCGGGTCATGTCAACGCCGTACGTTTATCCAAGGAGAGCTACGGCAGCACATGTCCTCTGTCTCATATCAGATGAGGTGCCGTTCAGTACAAGCTGATGGAACAAGATACAGAGAGGGGACTCTGTGTAAGCCAGCACATACTACACTGTCTTTATCTGCAGATCTGGACATCACAGCCCCTCGTCAGACAAAATCCTCTCCTCCCTGATCGATACACCACCAAGCAAAACAACGGTGTTGGGTGTAGCCGTCTCAAATTCTTCATCACTTCTCCTCTCGTTTTTGTTATTTATTTTTTTATTACCCAACCCTTCCCCCATATCTGTGGCTGGATCATCAACACAAAACCAGTAAAGCCGTGTGTGTGTGTGTGTGTGTGTGTGTGTGTGTGTGTGTAACCGGAACGGCCCGTCTCAGCCTCTCATTAGCAGCCGGGCTGTGGACACCAGAGGCCTTCGAGAGGCTCATGCAGATGAGCAGAAACCCGAGGAGCTGTGGTGGGAGCTGGTGGGCGAGACAGTTAGCTCAGGAGCTAATGAATGACAACTCTGTCCTCTTCTATCATTCTGTCTCTGTTGCTACTGAACGTCTTTTATTTGGTGTCTTGTCCTCGTCTCTTAATGTGTCTTCCTCCTGCTTTCTCCGTCTCTCCTTTTTCTCTTCTCAAATAAGGCCTCATGGAGACCCTTTTTTATTTTGTTTTACCCTAAGACAACCCAAGTGCCCATTCACTAAGACTCACGGCAGACCAAAACGGATCTGTATCGTAACTTAATTGAATACATGAAACCAAATAAACGCCATATTTCAGTTATGTTTTCTACATTGTTTTCATTCAGTTAGAGGTTTGCTCTAATTACATCATTATCGAAATTCAAGTGAGCGTAGGATTTATGACGATGGGAGGAAACAGTCTGACTAATAAAGGTCCACAGAAGGAAGAGGTCGGGCTGGTTGGACAGTTCAACACACCATAAGACCGCATTGTATTTTTGTAACTATTTTGACCCAATCCTTTGTTGTCACACTTGCATCATAAAACAGATCTATGTTTTAAAATGTCGTCATCCTTCTGATCGGGGCTTCAGCTCAGAAAAGGGTTGCATGTGTCGTCCAGCAGGAGGACTTGGTGAAAGTTCACGTTGGCTGTAGCTCTACAGCAGTCGGCCCTCACCGTCAATGATTTCATTCTCACCACGACGTTAAGAAATAGTCTCCATAACCGGTCAAGAGCAGTCGACCTGGCAGGCACATAGACGGATAGTAAAAGAGTTCTCAATGAGTGTACAGCATGTGCTTTCTGAATCCAAAAAACCCCAGAATCATCCTGTATTGTCATGTCAGCAAAATGCACACGGCACACTCTGAGCTGTATCTGTTATATCAGCATCACAGTGTTTTCTGTCTTTACTTATTCTCCCTCTCCCCGAAGACAAGTTGACTTATTAAAACAAGATTCATTTGAAATCATTTTTACCCTGATTTTATGTCCCTGTGAACCCAAAAATGATGTTTCCTGCTGCAAGAAGACGCTGGTCAAGACTCTTTTGTGATGCTTGGAGTTACATAAAAGCTTCTGGCAAGAACAAATGGGAGAAAGCACAAATAAGCAGAGAGACTTCCTTTTAGGTAAGAACAAAACAAGTTATTGTTAAATTAGACACCAAATGTGTGCTAAAAGTGTTAATTACACCTGTTTTTTTTATGTCTGAAGCTTATATCCAATTTTTTATATATATATATATATATATATATATAATCAATTAGTGACCGTGAAAGGCCAAATCAACAAATTTTCAAAATCAGATAGATGAGGGATTTTTTCTAAAATTTTAATCTAAAACAGAATGCAAGTTAAATACATGAATAAAAAAGAAAATAAAAACTTTTTCTCTTTCTGTTTGTCCCTCTCTCGCTCTCCCCCTCCCTCCCTCCAAGCAGCCACGTCTCCAGCTCATATCCATGTTTATAAAAAGCCGCTCTCCATTATCCTAATTGAAAAATGAGAGTAAAGTGCCACTTTATTCACAATACACAGCCATAACCCCCCTCTATTCATCTCATGCACTACAGTTCACCCCGAGGCAGAGGACGCTTCAGTATTACTGCTAAGAGATGACAAAGTAAACTGAAATGTCTAAATTACATAGATTGCGATCTATTGTCATGATTTTAGCAGTTGTGTGTTATCATTGAGACAGACGTGCAAAACCTCCTAGAAAACTCGTGCAGCACAACAACACACAGTCAAACTCATTTAGGCAAGTGAAGTGAAGATGATTCATCAGGTAAAAAAAATCATCAATCGCTCACAAACGCACACACACACACTTAGGAAAACTTCCCAGAACGGCCAGAATTGTTTGTACCATTATCATTAGTCATTTTGTGACTCATACATGTTCTACATCCAGGTTTGTACCATTATCATTAAAGTCATTTTGTGACTCATACATGTTCTACATCCAGGTCCACTCATGATAAAGAGGTTTATGGAACAGTCAATAATCTAGTGAAACACACAGCGGAAACATTATAATCGTGTACCGCTCTCTTTCTGTTACGCCACCAGTTATTAGTGGAAAATAAAGTACAAATACAACATAACATTGAGCACAGTGGTACAAGTCATGGAGAAAAACAACAGCCCTCTGAGGTGGTCCACATACGTATATCTACAGTACTACATTGAACAAAAAACAAATCCTAACGGTCGGTGACGTGTGTTGATGTGTACTGTAATAATGTGTTTTTCTGAGAAACTATTGGCATCAGTATCACTTTAAGAGTGCTGATATTGGTACTGGTATCGTCATTTTTCATACAGTATACCATCCAGCCCTACTGCAACGATTCCAGCCAACCAATAAAAAGCTGACGTGTGCATTATTTGTGGGTGAGAATATAGCAGACATACAAACTGTATTTTGTTTTCTTGCAATTTTTTTCACTTTTTTAGCCATATTACCGGAGTGGCTGTTCGGACGGCAATGCCTCAGATACAGATTAAAATATCTCAACAACTATCGCATGGACTGCCGTGATGTACAGATTTTCATGGTCCCAAGAGGATGAATTCTATAAGCGCGTGCATTATTTTGTAACCCAGTTCATCCATTCAGACTCGATCTTACATCATCAACATAGTAAGACTTGTAATCGGTAAGAACTGTATTTACAACCACAGCTTTTAAACACTCTTATCAGCACAGTAATTAGCAATATCCTGGTAGCGTGATTGGAGAGAGACAGACCTGGAGCAGCATGAATGACTGCTGGATAATGATTTAATTAATGAGTGTACTGACCAAGACCACAACCAACAACCCTTGGGCAATATCTTAATTCATCAATCAGATGTATGCCTTTGTTTGCTCCTTGTTCAGGCAGAGGCTTGCCCCATCCCATTGGCCGACCGAGGACGGTCCTGGAAGGGGGCTATAAAGCTGCCATTTTGGCAGGATGGATGGGGATCGGTCACCAGGCTGGGAGAGGTGGCCCACCAGAGGCCTGCCCGTAATTACAGTAAATTGATAGTGGATGGTTTCTGTGTCAGAGGATCAGGAACATGCATTGAATCATAAAAATATTAAATCCCACGCTCACAAACTTGTAAGTAAGGTGAAATGTAAGGTTCAGCGGATGTCAGGCTGTGTCATGTGACACAGGTACAAGCTCACTGCCAAACCAGTTGGACATTGATCAGCAAAGTGGTGCAAGGTGCTGTCAAGTGGTTTGAACGGAAGCCACTCGCCACAAGATCCTGCCCTCAACCATGAGAGTCACTGTCCCCTGTCTGTCACATGTGATTGATCAACTCTCTGCTTTCTTTAGCTCATCTTGTGTATTCTGTGTCATGTATAGTTGCATCCTTCCATCCAGTATCTTCTTCTTATCCGGGGCTGATTTCAATCTTTCGGTCACTACCCAAACCTCATGACCATAGGTGAGGCCCGGAGCGTAGATGGACTGGTAAATCGAGAGCTTTGCCTTTCGGCTCAGCTCCTTCTTCACTATATACGTTCCGTTACTTGCTAGTGACTTGAATGTAAAAGTGACCATAGTGCTTATTCAGACATGGGACCAACATGTTGAATTGCCATTAGATTAACACAGGGGTGGCCAAAGCTTTTTTTTAATTGTGGGCCATATACAGAAAGATATAAGGAGTAACGGGGCAAACAATGGCAAATCCACAGTTTTCAACCAGTTATATTACCAGAAAATGGTTTCTGTAGCAAGAGGTTAAGACTGGGATAATTTCAGTAAATTTAGACAACATCTAGAGTGTGAACTAAGACGTGCAACGTACATACAGTATTCTAGTGTATTTTGAACAATCCACCGCTGGCCGTAATCTGGCCATTTGGGGATTCATTTGTAGGGGTAAGCGTCTGTAATGGGAGTTAGTTACTCACGCTGGAAGAGGCGAAGTGAGAATTTACGCTCTGCATGAGGATGAAATTATAACCCAGGGCAGAGGCTCACTTCTGTAAACATATCCTCTTGGTTATTGATCTAGAAGACAAAATCACTCACTTGATCAGCTTTGCATAAAAATCTGAGTTCTGGCAGACTGCAGTAATCAAATAATAAATGCTTTGAAATATAATTAAAATCGTATCTAACAGCAGTCAGAATAGCCTCTAACTCTGCTTTCCCAATTTGATTTTTCAGAAAAATCATCGAGCAGCGACAAGCCTCATCTCTCCTGGTGTCACATTTTCATGTTTACCCGCTGCATATTAACCTCTGGCGGTATCAGTCCAAACTGTGGCGGTCACCTGTGTGACCCGGCAGGCCTCTGTGGGTCAGACCAGAACGGGCCGAGTCCCAGAGCCTCAGCCAGACAGATCAATGACAAGCGCAGGCCATCATTGATCAGGGGACGGAGATAGCATCGCCACTCAACAAGGAGCAGCTACACGTTATTCGTGTGAAGGCTGGAATAAGATGGCATCCACATCCAACACCTATGTCTTCATAATGCTTAAAAAATAATAATGTTTATTATTAATGTTTATTTATATAGCACCTTTAAAAACAGAGTTTACAAAGTGCTTTGACAGGCAAAGAAGCAAAAGCAAGACAATAATAATAACAGAAAGCTCAGTGAGAAATAAATACAATAACATAAATAAAATAAAATAATTTAGTAAAAAATAAACAAAAAGCTGATGACATCACATAAAAAGCCAGTCTATAAAAATGTGTTTTAAGAAGTGATTTAAAAGAGATTACCAACTCTGCGAGCCTTATCTCCTCAGGCAGGTCATTCAAAGCTCAGCAAGTAAGACTTTTAGTGCCTTAATTGATGACAATCACATGTGTGCAGGGAGGTTTGTAAAGGTTTTTTTTTTTTTTTTTTTTTTTTACAATTTAATACGACTCTGGCTGCGAAAACCTCCTTTCTCACCTGCGAACAAAACCTCCTCACCCTCACCTACATATGTATTTCCTCAAAAGAGCATGCCGTCTTTAAAAGCAAATCCATTTCTGCACCACAAAAGAGTCGTGTAGTGTAAACAGCACAAAGAAGACAGCTGGCACTAAAATATGGTGGTGTGAGGGTTGAGCTGATGGATGATCAAATAAATCTGCCCTCTATTTATTTGCAACTGATCTCGTATCCAGAATGTAGACATTTTCTGCATTTCAACATTATTTTAAGTGAAATCGTTTCTCTAAATCTGCGGGATTCCTGCAACTGACACATGAGCCTTTTGGCACGAGGCACAATAATCTTTGTCCTCATGTCTACAGACCGACAGCTTGGCTTTGTTATTAATTGCTTGCATTTGATCGACATGTGCAGAGCCTTATTTTCTTTTTATAAGATTTTTGGTCGTGTTGTTTAATTGTTTCCACAGTGAAAGTTATTGAGAGAAATATCAGATCATGAAAACACAAATCTTTCTAATAAATGAAGCAAGTTGTTTGTGGTCCTTTTGTTGTTCAGACCTACAATGAACATATATTTAAACCAGACGGTGAATCAGAAAACTAATCAAATATAAAAGATAAAGTTAAAATTCAAATGTATTCCAGTTCTTGACGTACAAAAATCACCAACTGCAGAGAGCAAAAGATGAACGTAAGTGAGTGAAATATACAGAGTGATATAAGCAACACATTTTGTGCCATATTCTTACACACAAGACATGTTGATGGGTAGTTTTCTGAAAACCGACATGATGTTTGAGAGCTTGATGAATGGCTGTAAGACTCACTCTAGTCTTTCATTTTACTGTAGCGCGAGCTTCAATGGAGAGCGTTCGGGAGCTGTGAAGAACCAAAGAGTAGGAGTAAGAATATGAAGACAGAGCTGTGTGAGAGCAGAAAGCATGAGGGGATTGTGATGAAGAGTATTAGGAATAAAAGAGAGGTGCTAGAAAAAAAGAAAGGGAAAGGCTGAAGAGGAAAATGAGGACAGTGTGTGTTTTGTGTGAGCGAAAGAGAAAAATCAGAAGAGAAAGAAGTCCGAGAAGAAGAAGCAGCGGGAGGAGGAGAGAGCGGCAGAGGGAGGGAGAGATGATGATTTGTGGCTCTCTCCAGTGTGCTAGCGTTACAGGAATGGCCCTCCAGGGCAGCATGAAAAGCCTCTTGATTGTTAGGAGTGGTAACCGGAGCCCCCAGCTCCTTGCCCTGATAGATTTATTTACATTTCAGTGCCTGGACTCCACTCAGAAAAAAAAAAAATGATACGAGGCAGCCGGGGCATCAATATTTTGTAGTAGTGATGATCCCACTTGCAACCCCCAGCTCTGTTGTTTCATGACGATGACTTAATGCTGCTGGTGATGCCGCATGTTGCACTGGTCAGCCATTGGCTACGATGGACACAATTGGTTTACTGGCCATTATATCCATAGTCTATACATCTGTAATATACAACAATGCCTCTAGATACATGTTTTAATGGCTGAGAGACTTGAGTCTTTTTTTGTCTGTAATTAATTTAACTAACACTTAATCAATTGCTATTTCATGAACGTGATTGCATCATCACATCTGATTGACCACACAGCACTTCTCTCAGCTGTTCGCACTACTATGGTTCGTTTCAAGTCTTTCCAAATGGCAAGGCTGTCGCTTCATTGGTGCAGGACCCCTGGTGTGCCGTATATTAGACCAAATGTTCAATCTAAAATTATAAATGGCCCTCAGGGTTTTTATTTCTGCCAATTTGTAATTACCAGAAATCAGTCAGTGGATGCCACGCTTTCTCTCCAGCCTTTAGACTGCATCTCTGTGTCATGTTAACTTCATTATTTTTTGTTCATCCTGAGAAAATTTACCAACAAAACATGTTCAGTATCATCTGCATGATTCTTCAACGCAAGTCACGTGTTTGTGTCCCTCGGAATGACTTATTTTTCGGGACCACAAAACGAAAGTTAGGTCACTGCAACGAGCCCACCTGGTTAGGTTGAGGAAAAACATCATGGTAGGGCTTAAAAGGACTGCTTTAGACAACAAAATCACAACAACAACGCGATGGTTGAAAGTCCTGTGTGTGTTGGACCCATCCACCTCCCCTGTCACCCACAACAAGTTGTCTTTGTTGATGATTAATACTACGTAACTAGCTTTTACCATTGCATAGTCACGTGAATGCATCTAATTATTGTTCACCACGAAAAAAGGGTCCTAATTGACTTTCCATCGGCACTGTTTTCATGCTGAGCGACAGGAAAAAAATAGACAATTTGTGTCGATGTACTCGAAACCATTTCATTCTCAAACTGCCAAAAGGTACTGGGCTGGATCTTTGCACCTTCATTGCTGCCATGCTTAGCAGCAGTGACTCCTAAATGGGAAGAGATCAATTCTCCCTCCCTCATATTTTCCAGTGGGCCAGGGGAAAAAGTCCACACGCAGTCCAACATCTTAAACCTCAAGGGCTCCTCCCTGGACTGAGGTTAGCGGCGGGCATCGACTGAGCTCTCACAGTGAGAGAGAAAAGCCCGGAGAGTGATGACAGGAAAAATAAATGTGAGCCTTCGTCTGTTGTGTCTGGAAAAACTGAAATAAGATTAAGCGTCTGCAGCTCACTAAAATCTGTCAACACGCCGATTTTTAGCAGGTATAATGTTTACCATGTTCACCATCTAGTTTGACTTTTGCAAATTAGCACTAAAGTATGAAAGAGGCTGATGAGAATGTAATTAGTTTTGCAAACATTTTGTCATAAACCAAAGACCAATAGAAATCAGTAGGATTCATCCTCTGGGATCTATGAATGTGAGAATTTCATGGCAATCCATCCAATAGTTGAGATATTTCAGTATAGACCAAAGTGGTGGAGCGACCAACGCTGACATCTGTAGAGCTAAGCACGTTTAAAATGTTTTTCAGTTTGTTTTTCATCGACAGGAAAGACGGAATTGTCGCAGGTTTAAAATGAACAGCACATAAAAGCTGTTTCTGTACATAAACTAAAGCATACAAATGTTGACTGTGTCACCTTAAAATGCTGGAAATGAGGGTAATATAGTAATTTAGCTTCTATGGAAAGAAAATGAACTATTAGTCAGAAAATAACAGCAAATAATTGCCCTTGAGGAGCAGAACGGAAAGTAAAAGGCACAGGACCAGACTGAACAGAGACATCCTGCTGAATTATGATACCAAACAACTACCTACTTACCTATTGTTGGTCAATAAGAGCAGCTACTAAAGCCAACATAATGACTCTGATTGTCATGTGTTCATTTCTAATGGTACATAGCAATCACATTCAATTTTGGGAAAGGGTAAACAAATAATCAGAGTGGTTTTAAAGTAGAAGTTGAAGTACTGGCAGAGTTTCTGGAATAATGTCTTTGGTGAAACTGCTCGGTGCATATATGTTCCCAGGTAGTACATTTACTCAAGTGCTGTACAATTTTGAAGTACTTGTACTTTACTTGAGTATATCCATTTGATGCTTCACCACATTTCAGAGGAAGGTATTTACTGTGTGTGTGTGTAATGATGTAGTACAAAGACTGAAAAACAGGGCGGGTCGAACAAACACAGGACTTTCAATCAGGAGAACATGTTCATGTCCGTTAGGGATTTTTTCGTATGTGTTTTTCGCACTTGTGTTACGTTGTTTACGAGATCTGCAAAAATGATCGAGGTCATGTCCATGTATCGTACGATAAGTCAACGACATAATTATCGTGAAGGGCCTAATGACCCCCCCACTGAACCTACAAGCTCTCCCTACCCACTTCCACTCCTCTTGTGGGTTCGCGTGGAGGGTCCGTCATATTTAGTTCCATCCCAAACCAGTTAGCGGGGACGTGGAATTGGAATTGGGTCACGACGTGGGATATTTTTTTCTTTTACTTCTTGCTGTAAGATAATGCATTCTCAAGCTTCATCAGCTTGTGTCTCGTATGGAGAGTGATTACCCAAAAGGAGAACAACCAGAAAGAGGCAGTGGCTCTGGACAGCCAGCAGATATCCACAGGCAGACGGCCCTCAGTCTTAAGTGGAAGAGCACCAGCCTCTCTCCCATTTAGGATAGTGGGCTATTTAGCCTGACAGCCATTAAATATGAATTAAAAACCACACAGGCCTCTTTGCCTTCGAAAATGTCATTACATATCTTTATGGCGGCCGATTGTTGAATAAGCAGTTTGCATGGCTCCCCTGGGGGCATGGCTGGGAATGGGAGTGGAGTGGAGTGGAGGGAGGGAGGGAGGGAGGAAGAAACCGGGGTGGTCAGATGAGTGCTGGAGTGGAGAGATGGCAGGATGGGATAGGGGGACAGATGGATGAAGGAGCAAGGAGGAATGAGAGGATGAGTGGAGGGAAGGCAGAACAAAAAACAGAGGGGGGGGGGGAGACACGGAGGATGGAGAGAGCAGTGGAGTAATAACGAACAGGCCGCTCTGCTGTAACGGATGAGGCCTAATAGCAGCTGAAATGGAATCTACATTACAGGTCCTAACTGAGTGCAGTACTTCAGGGGCCAGGGCCCCTGAAAGGAGCAAATAATAGCACTGGCTTGAAGTGGTGCTTCAGTTTCTCTCCAGCAGATGAGGGAGATGTGTAGGGGGGGGGGGGATTGAAGGGGAAGGGGAGTACTTCAGAGAGATACGGCCCTTCTTAGTATTTCCAGGGTTGTTAAAAATGTCTCAAAAGGTCAGCATGTGACTGGCGACTCATTTTATTGCTATTGTGTTCGTGGCGTGGCCAGGCAGCCCAGAACCCCCTACGCTGTAATTATCCGAGCTGCACCTCCAAATTGTGTTTGGTGAATTGTTAAAGAAATAAAGATATCACCTTTCACATTCCAAAATGCACCCTTTGTTGCTTTAATGCAGCTCATTTCACTGAAATGTATTTGATATACCCCCACCAACAATAGATATTTAATAAGGTTATTTTCACTGATGGGCTCAAGTTTATCCTCCAGAATAATGCTTCAGTTTGTCAGGAGGGTCACTGAATGAGAGAGAGAGAGAGAGAGAGAGAGAGAGAGAGAGAGAGAGAGAGAG
>NW_022280069.1:890339-917898 GCF_004355925.1 Anarrhichthys ocellatus | reverse complement strand
TGTGTGTGTGTGTGTGTGTGTGTGTGTGTGTGTGTGTGTGTGTGTGCTTTCACTCCTGTCAGTCCACTTAAGGGCCTTTGGTTTCAGAGGAGGCCATTGTATTTCCTCCATCGCCTAGCAACCATCACCAAGGCCGGCACTCCATTGTTGCGGAGGCTGAGCACCTGAATTGCCTGCTGCCTGTTTCTACTTTTCAAAATTGTACTGTAATTTCACAAAGTGGTGTTTCAGCATTAGAGAGGGAGAGAGAGAGAGAGACGGCCGTGCTCCAAATTGGAGGGCTATGAAAATTGGGGGAAGCTTCATTTGGTGGTTTCACATCAGGAAGCTGCGCGCATTTGCAAAAGCAACACAAACAGCGGAGAGGCGGAGACATTCTGAGCATATTGTGCATTCAGCAAAATGAAAACAAACACTGAGCGATTCATATAGTGTACAGCGTATTCGACCTATGTTGTGTGTGTGTGTGTGTGTGTGTGTGTGTGTTCGTGTGTGTGTGAGTGACATTGACAGGAACTGGAATAGAGATATATAGAGATGCCTGTCAGACTTTTTGTGAGTAGTCGTGTGTTTATGGCTTCATAGTTTGTTGAAATGCACTTTGTAGGAGAAAATGATGGAGATAAAAACCCACAAAGACAGGCGGACAAAGCGTGAAGAGAGAGAGAGGGAGAGAGAGAGGGAGGGGGAGAGAAAGGAGAGAGAAGTGGAGATGCAGAGAGGGAGAGAGAGAAAAAAGGAGAAAATGGGAAAAGAATATGAACAGAGCAACATGTAGTGGGCGGGACCTGAGTGTTGAAAAGGTTTGTGGGCTAGATTTTTCTCAGTGACGTCACTTTTACACAGTTTCCTTGAATAGCACCTGTGTGCATGGGGGCTGTCTGTCTGTCAGTTCTGAGTAAAAACATAACCCATGCCAGCAAAAACATATCTATCAGTGTTCTCCACTGGCCATTGGAGACAGACTTTTTTTTTTCTCCCTCAGAGGCCAACATCGACTCTGTCTTTAACCGCTGGGTGTTTGAGATTGGCCCCCTCAACCCCTCTATCTTCTCAACCCCGAAGTATTTTAGCATCTTTTCTCTGAGCCTAGATTCATTTGTTTTTTTTAAACATCCTTTTTGTGAATTCAAATGAGTTTCTTTTTTCTTTTTTTTTGATAAAGACTCCGCTTTCTCTTTGTGCAGTTAAAATTGCTTTTTTTTGTGCACCTGCAATCACCGCCCTTGTGGATGACCCCAGGTGCCTAATTCAGAAATGGTAAGTGCCGACGATTTTACCTTCAGATTGATTGTGTGTCTCTCATTATTATATTGTGTATATATTTTATTGGTTTGACCGAGACTTACCGAGAGTTTCTGCACCGCCAATTTGTCGTGTTTACTGCAAAAATGTTGCTCTGCTGATCCAAAGACATATTTTCCTATAATTCATGACTGTCTTGTGTCACCCGCTTTCTCTTATTGATTTTCAGTTGTGCAACCGGTCCATTCCGTCGCCGTGTCCCTGCGTTTAACATCAAACTGCGGCTAAGATCCTGACAAATCTGGTTGTTCTTAGTAATTCTCTTGAAAAGCACTTCAAATACACATTCTGATTTAAAAACACACACAAACCGGCGGTTATCTAGCAACATGCACACCTTAGACTGGCACACACACCCCATTGACTGTACTGCAGTAATGTGTGCACACACAAATACAAGCAAAAGCACAAACACACACTTGCAGATCAGGTTCCATTGTGCCTGTGCGGTACGTACACACACACACACACACACGCAGAGAGGGTTGTCTGTAGCGTCTGGTGAGATGGCAGCACTGTTGGCCGACATCCTATCAAGTTTCAGTTAATACTGTCATCACCTTCTGCATTCATGGTCAGCAGGAATCAGTTTCACACAATGAAATTCTTCAAAAATATGACCGTAAATGCAGAAATAATATGTCTCTTTTTCTTCAGGCTGCAACAGAAAAGATTGAAGAATAGCTCTATTTCAATCCTTTATTCTGTTACGAGAAAAAAACGTGTTTTTTATCAGATAGAGCTGAAGAATAAGACGATCGTGTATAAAGACAGTATACCAATTCCTATACGCGTAATATGTTGTGTGTGATTTTATGAAATATGTGATAATTTAACGTGACATGTTGGTACATCTCCTAAAATAGAAGTGCTTATTCTGATATAAATGAAGAATCTGATATAGTTTGTTCACTTTAATATGTATCCACTAGTTTAATGTGTCCATCACAGTAATATGTGTCTATCACTGTACTGTGTGTCAATCACTGTAATATGTGTCCATCACAGTAATATGTGTCTATCACTGTACTGTGTGTCAATCACTGTACTGTGTGTCAATCACTGTAATATGTGTCCATCACAGTAATATGTGTCCATCACTGTACTGTGTGTCAATCACTGTACTGTGTGTCAATCACTGTAATATGTGTCCATCACTGTAATATGTGTCCATCACAGTAATATGTGTCCATCACTGTACTGTGTGTCAATCACTGTAATATGTGTCTATCACTGTAATGTGTCCATCGCTGTACTATGTGTCCATCACAGTAATATGTGTCCATCGCTGTACTATGTGTCCATCGCTGTACTATGTGTCCATCACTGTAATATGTGTCCATCACTGTAATATGTGTCTATCACTGTAATATGTGTCCATCACTGTACTGTGTGTCAATCACTGTAATATGTGTCCATCACTGTACTGTGTGTCCATCACTGTACTGTGTGTCCATCACTGTAATATGTGTCTATCACTGTACTGTGTGTCCATCACTGTAATATGTGTCCATCACAGTAATATGTGTCCATCACTGTACTGTGTGTCAATCACTGTAATATGTGTCCATCACAGTAATATGTGTCCATCACTGTACTGTGTGTCAATCACTGTAATATGTGTCTATCACTGTACTGTGTGTCCATCACTGTACTGTGTGTCCATCACTGTACTGTGTGTCTATCACTGCAATATGTGTCTATCACTGTAATGTGTCCATCGCTGTACTATGTGTCAATCACTGTGATGTGTCCATCGCTGTAATATGCTTCCACCACTGTGATACAGTATGTGTCCAGCTGAAGTATTAACAAAATGGCAAAGTGCCAGTAAGAAACTGACTATACGTCTTCCCTCAAAGGCTGATTTCAGAGGTCTAAAACACTATTATTAATGTTAAATTATTGATCCCTATTGACTTCATGGACAATGTGGAATTGAATCTCTTCATTTAGAGACAAGCACTTGGCTGAACGAGTATAGCAGAGCTTTAGAATCCTGCAGTGGAAAGCATATCAACATGCTCACAGCATACTTTCTCTTCACCATTCAACTACTTTACCGCTGCAGCGTCGCTGACTGCCAGCTGAATCAAACTGACATTGAACTTATTAACACTGACGTCAGTACAAAGAAACACAGCACAGTGACTGAACGACAGCTTGCAAAGCGGGTGTCTTCTCTCTGTTTCAGCGTGCAGGGTTGTCACCGGCTGCACCGAGCCTTGGATCACATCGATTGTCCTGGCGGATGACCCTGACTCCAGCTTCAAGCCTCTCCATCCCTCTGCCTCGTCCTTCCTCCAGAACACACTGAACCCTCCACAGGTTCGCACAACCCTGTCGGTTCCATGTTTTTCAAGGTAGAGAAGCGGTATTTGTGGTGCACGGTTTTGCTGATGCAGCACATAGAAGTGTAAATATATATGTTTATGAATACAATGTAGAGGCGAGAGGGAACAAAATATTCCACCGTAGTAAATAGAGATGCAAGAGTATGACTTTATCACTCTTGTTTTCAAATATGAAAAATGGTAGATGAAGCATAATGAAGTAGTCACTCAGAGATAAGTGCAGTGATTGAAACAGAAAGACATCGATAAGTGTTTTTCTTTCCAGCATGAGTTTGAGCACTTTTACAGATGCTTTCTTGACAGGCTGCCAACCCATTCATTTAATCTCCACAAGCACAAGGAGAAGGCCGCTCAGGACTGCCAGTTCTTCTGTGACAAAAAGGCCCCGGCCTTCAACCGAGACCCGAGGTTTTGTCTGAAGCTCCGTCAGCCCTCCCTCCTCGCCACAGGATCGTACTTTAGCTCAAGGAGGCCACCTTGAGTACGGCATGTAGCTTGGCAACAGAACTGGGAAGGAGTGTGTGGTGACAGATTATCACTGGAGAGAATAAGTACTATATATTTTATTGAGAGAGCTAATATATATCCTTCTGTTTCCCCCAGTAATTATTGAATTAGTTAATTTGAAGTTGGCTTGAAATAAAATGCTTTACAGGTTTTTAATTTACAGAGAAAAATAATGGATTTTGGAAAAATGCTGCTCAGTTATTTGACAGGAAAGGAGGTACATTTCATGGCCTTCACTGTCTGGATGAGGGAGTCCATGGCAGCATGGAAGACTAGTGATTTTGTTGTTTTGTTGTTAAACTGACAACAAGTCATTGTCTCCCTCGCTGCTTTGAGACACATGCTTGAACTCAAGCCGAGTCTGTGAATTTTCTCTCAAAATTTGACACTGAGCACTTCCCTTCAGGTATTTGCATCGTGATGCATCAACCTGCTCCGGTTTCCTTCCAAGAATAATGAGCAGTAATTACACCCTGATGTCTTACTATTGTGCACAGCACACTGAACTGGGTTGAATCTCGATTTATCTCCGTCAAGAAGTCCCACAATTTTGTCTGAAAAAGCAGCATCAAATGTTTAAAGGCGACATTTCTTAAATGGTTATCTTTTAGAAATATTCAACCTTTTAAATTTACTCAACAATGGGAAACAATGGCCCAGATAGGACTGATGGATTTTTTTTTTCTTTATAGCATGTGAACACTAAAGAATTAGCTTATTCTTAACTGTGTGTCTAAAAATCATTGCAGATCTTTAACGTTGTGTTTGGTTTAAGAGTGATTTACTTATTTCCAACGAATCATTTCACATGAATGTAATTGGCTCACGTCTGCAGGGTTCGTGAGTCTTTTTCTGTCCCCTCTGTGCGGATGAGATGGCAGCAGACGGAAACACACGGGATTTGACAAGTAAGAAACACTTTTGTGAAGTAGTTTGTCAAAACAAATTTGCCTTACAATAACGATGATAATGTTGAACACAGTTCAAACTGTGCTTCAAATATAAATATGACTGTCATGTCATTATTCCTAATGGGAAAAAGCTCATACTGAGGTTTGTCAGCAATGTGTTAACGGAAAGTGGATAAAATGATATTTGAAGTATTTCTGAGATATTGATCTACTCGACTGGTAGATTAAACTTTAAAATGCATCCGTTGTTAATCTGCTCATCTATTTAATTGTGGATGTGATTTTATTTAAATGTCCACCCAAGCTTAAAGGTTGTTTTGATGAAAAAGTGGACTTTTACACGGTTTGTTCTGGTTATCATGATTGTATATCAGGTTAATTATTGGCCTAAAGTCAGAACATCCATTAATTTGGGTTGATCTCATCGATCTCATCTTACAGCTGGACTCCAACGTATTTGACAGCCTACTTCAGAATATTGAACCATGAATGATGGAAAACACCATTGACCCAAAGGTCAGAGGTAATGTTGATATCGACTTCCACTTCAATGAGTAACTCTCATCAGATTCTGCTACAGTATATTTCATTTCAACTTGAGTACTTGCCATTTGGCTTTTCATCAATGAATCTCTGTACTCGGAATGCAAATCAAGCATTTGCTCATATAAGTCCGAATAAAGAATACGTCAGCTCAAAAATGATGACTTTTGAACCCCTTTAATGACGACATACAAGCATCACATGTCAGATGGCTCAAAGACCGAGAGGAGTACGACAGATAAACACCAGGGAAGTGTTTTGGGCAGAACCAGCAATACGCTTTACTGGGGGGCCGGCAGGGTCTTGGTGCTGTCCATCACCTGCTGGAAGAACTTCTCCATAATGTCGGTCAGAGGCTTGACCTGGCCGTAGAAGTTGTCGGTCAGAGGCTTGACCTGAGTGTTGAAGTTTTCCATTATGGGCCTGATCTGCTCCTCAATGTTGCTGACTAAGGGCTTGACCTGATCCTGCAGCTTGGTGGCCTCGGCCATTACCTTGTCAACCAGAGGCTGGATCTGGGACCTGCCGTTCTCTGCGTAAGTTCTGTGGGAGGAAGAGGAAGCAATATTTTTTCCATCAATCACTGCTGCTGACTCTGCTTTGTATTTATTTGTTGTTTATTTGAATCTGAGTAAAGAAAAATGAACTGAAACTGCCTGAAAATGTGTTGGTGTGACTCTTCAGGAAAATCTTTTGAGAATCATGATGTGTAACTGTTCTGGTTTTAGGTCACGATAATGTGAGTTAATCTAAATAAACAAGCCATTTACTATCCAAAGAGGTAATGAGCCTTTAGCCTTTTACATGTATCATGAATATAACTTTTTCATTTTGGAAATTGACAGAAAAGTGACATATTTGTTGTTTTCAGAGCCAGTTTTTCTCAGGTGTTGAATTTCTCCATTACATGAGATTTTCTACATGTTAAAATTAAAAGAAATAAACTTCGACAGTCAGTATTGGTGTGTACATTAAATTAAAATAAATGAAGTTTGCAGAGGGAAGATTAGCCCTTCTGGAACTTCCATATGACGATTTGACCATATTGTTTTAAGAGCAACCAAGCTGCCATACAGTCAGGTTAACACTTAATCCTGACCAAGTTTATGCTCAAAGCATTTCACCGAATACCCTATCCAACCTGTTGCTCACACAGTGCGGAACAGTGATTTTAAATTCCTAGATCCCCACAATTACAAGCACAGCAAAGTCAAAGTTACTGCATCTTGACAAAAATATAGAACAACATAATTTTCTTCATGAGACGGCCAAGGAACACTGAATGCAGTGCAGTGAGTTGTTGGATTTAAAAGAAGTATAGTTCGTATACTTACTGGGCAGTGTTGGTCATCTCCAGAGCCTTGACCTTGTCCACCATGTCCTGGGTTGCGCTGGTGATGCTGGCTGACATGTCCTTGATGAGCTTGGTCATCTGGGACAAGTTAGTCTGTGCGTCACGCTTCACCAGTGACCCGGCCTCAGTGCCTGTGAACACACATTGACTCATCTTCATCCACTTAATTTGATTCAAATTTGCACAGTGCCCGGCCTGAAGACAGTTACGAATATGGAAAGTAATGCCTCCTATTCATCAGATTGAAGGGTGGACCTGCACAAAACCCTTTGAATTTGGTTGATTTTCAAATGTTGAAAAGGTGCATGGTCACCTTTGGGTTCAGAAAGGTCTAACCTTATATTACAAATGCGTGTGACATACAGTTAAAACTGTTTTTAGTTTCTTCAATGTCAAAGAGAAAAGGTTTTGATGTGCAGAAAATGAAGCAGATATTCGGATGTAATTCTATATATTTCATAGTCTATGCCTGATCTTACAAATGCATTACGCATATGAAATACTGCTTTTTTTAAATGAGGGAAAATATGTCTTACCATGGGCAACAGCCAGCAGAACGACAAGAGCGGCAATGATTGAGAATTTCATGGCTGCAGATGAGCAAGAGCAAACTGGAGAAAAGTTAAAAAGAGGTTATTCAGATGACACTGAAAGCTGCAGAGCTTACAATAAAATGGTGGCAAACTGTAGTAAAGCAGTTATAAGCACAACCTTTTTCAAGTAATAAATTGAAGTAGTCAAATGTGTTTTCCTCAAACATATGAATGAGATATTTCTGTCTGCAGCCTTACAGAGGATCAGAAACACCAAGGGAAAGCAACCCGCCAGAGACGTACCTTAAATCCTGGGGTTCTCGGACCTAACTGTGCCTTCTGTCAGAGAGGCTGAGGCTTTTATAGCTCCACAGGATGAGCTCATCACAGCTAATCATAATTTAATCAAAAAGTGCAGATAAGTACAATCTGGGAATTGGCTGAACCTTGCTGCTCGATAGCTGCCACAAGAAAGACAAAAGTCCACTCTGTGTGTGTGTGTGTGTGTGTGTGTGTGTGTGTGTGTGTGTGTGAGTGAAAAAGACAGAGTTCAAAGACAGATTCATTGTGAATTGCTGCATTGTGACGTTGTTTCATCCCCTTATTTCTCAGCAGTTTTATGCTACTTTATAGTTTACTGGTTACTTTGAAGGTCAAGGTTTTACACACCGAACAGATGATCAACTTGAAATATGATGTATTATTTTTGTTCTAAATTAAACTGCCCAGTAACACATGAAGTAGTAAAAATGAGCTTTTCTTCAACCAGCTACAGCGACAAATGCTGCATACACATTGATAACGATCCAGTGATTAAATATAGTGTTGGATCCTTCAGTACATTTTGCTGCTTATTGTAAAATTGTGAGAACAGGACTTTTTGAAGTATTTTTTTTCCGTTGAGATATTTCCACTTTTATTTAATTAAAATATCTGATACTTCTTCCACAACTGCACAGGTATCAACACTTTCAGTTACTGATATATAAAAGATATATCAAAATACATATTGCATTTTTCACTAATGCTTTCTCCCTTTTATGTGTGAGTAATTTCCTATTTAATAATATACATTGTTGTTGAGTTGTTTTTGTATGTGGCCTGTTTGTTGTCTTTGATGATGGCAGGGGTTCATTCATACATGGTTATCTACGATACAGAGGGTCAGTTGATGGGACAGAGTTACTCAGTTATGCTGACTGAGCCTTGGACACTTCATCCGATCAGCAGTTGCCCCATACTGTATGCAAAAATCTACAGCAGTGTGAGGAGGTCCTGATAACCTCATCACAGGAGATACAGCGGTTCCCATGTGCATCATCACACTTCTGACTGATGCTTCATATTTTTTCTAGTGTGTCTACAAATCATCAAATGGTTGAAGTGATTTGGTTTACTTGTGTATTTCATTTGCAATTCTTTTAGTATATAAAACATTGTGTGGTGTTCCTTAACCCATTTGTTTTTGTACCTCTTGATAGAACACTGGAGTCCTTTTTTGGGGGACATTGAGGTGCAGTAAAGTGGTTACAGAGTCTCATGTCTTTAGCAGACTTCACAGGAACATTGTGTTAACAAAAATGTTGATTGTGTTGTTTTCAGTGTTTTCATGTCTGCTTTGCAGTCACTTTTAGTGCTCCGCATGCCATCTTGGATTCTGTCTTTCAAAGCATAACATGATGGTGTGAAAATGACGGCGCAACAGCTTCAGATATAACCAGTGTGCTTTGTTTGACTTGATAGATGGGGATTCTAAAATGGATTCATACAATGGGCGTCCGTTCAGAATGAATATTCATTTAAAGAGACTTTAAAAAAAAAAGATCCTGCCACAACAATTAAATTGCACATTTGCACTGTTTGATGGCTGCATGTCCGATCATTGATGTCACTGTAGGCTATTTAACATCCAAGTTCAGGTCAGCTGTATCTGTCCTGAGCATGCATTAACTTCAGACCAGTAATAGAATTGTTTTGTGTTATTGTAATACATGTATGCATCTAAATACATTACTCGACATAGTGTATCGAACTGCAGACTTATAAAACAGAATATTTTTTACATGGCTATGTTTGGTGTTGGATTATCTTCATTTTATGTGTTAATCTACACAGAGTTCACTTCAGTTAGACATAAGTGAACCCACCACGTGACATATCTTACTGAGTCTATGTGCTCAAGAGAGCTCCTAACTCGACACCAAACCATTGTCTCTCTATCTGACCACTGATACGCTTTTCCTTCATTCATCTATCGATCAATCCTTTTGATTATCGTGGTTTTAGATTCCCATGGCCACAGGGCAAGCAGTGCAGCCGCCCTGGTCCTTTTCACCTGTAAGCTCCAGGGATTCCTCTGGTAAAGCTTTCACATAAACTCACTTTGACATTGTAAGACCAGTCTTTTGAAATTGCTAAGTGGAAAGCGAGCCCTGCCACACTGTGTTGAAACTAAATTGTACCCACTTAAATGGACCTTAAGTAGTTGTTTCTTTGCGGCCGTCCTCGGTCAACTTTATTGTCTTTCAGAGGCTGAAGAAGGCTCAGTTTAGAGTGAAGTAAAATATTTAACTAGAAAACCTCAGGAATCCGTTGGTATGGGAAAAAACATGCCGTTTGCCTATGGTATTATTATAATTGTGCTATTTTTATCCATTCTAAAAATGTCATATTTCAAAAATAAAAGTCTTGGAATTGCAGAAATTGAGAAACTGAGAAACTGAGACTCTTGTCTATGATGGTAGTCCCCATAATGGACATTTCACTGTATAGTAAGACCATTGTTTTCAAAATCTTGACCTCACTGTATAAAATGGCGTGTCGTGACCTCTTGGATGATCACAGCCTCATGAAACTCTACTATCACAAACCACAGACCTGTGGCTTTCAGAGGATGTGTGGCTCAGATATATTGAAAATAAGGGGGTTTCTCAAGCAATCAACGAAAAATGCAACTCTTGCACAAATCTCCAAATGTCCAAAGTCCTCGATACCAAATCAAAACATGGACTTTTCTTCTAAGGTCTTGGTGTCTTAATGTGGTATTTCAGGGGGGTCAAAAATGTTTAAATCTTGAATCGGCATCCCAGTCCATAACAGAGGCATTGTATAGAGTCTGTTTTGATTCAACATGCATGTCTTTCACAACGCATTTGCAGCACACCCTCGTTCCATGTATTAATATGCGTCACTTTTTTGTCCATCTCCACTGCACTATGATCCAACTCACCACCAGATGGGGATCAAATGACATGTCCTCTCTTCATGTGTGTCCACAACATGCAGCCTCAGTCTGCGTGGGTGCATGAGAGCCCTCTGCTGGTCATCAACTAACAATGCCAAAATAAAGCAAAATTGTGGTTTGGCATGGGCTTTTAGCAGTGGTGGAGGAAGTATTCAGGTATTTTTCTTAAGTAAAAGTAGGCTTCTAATACCACTGTAAAAATATTCTGTTACAGGTAAAAATTGTGAAGAAAAGATTAATATCACTAATATTTGCTGTGCAACTATGTAATTGTATGTCAGTAGGCTATGGCCAGTAATAAGGAGAATGTACTTAATTTAAAATAAAGGTACTCAATGCAGTACTGTAAAAGCAGATTTTTTCTCGTTTTTTCTCGTATTCACAGTTTTTGGTTTGTACAGAGATGACATTGATATGATGTCTGAGTGACATGCCATTTGGCCACTAAGTGGCGCTGTAGCAGCAGCATCGAACTATAAATTAAGGAATCTGTGTGTGTGTGTGTGTGTGTGTGTGTGTGTGTGAGTGTGTGTGTGTGTGTGTGTGTGTGTGTGTGTGAGTGTGTGTGTGAGTGAGTGAGAGAGTGTGTGTATGTGTGTGAGTGTTCTTTGCATATTTCTAGACAGGTGTGGCTCATGCTCATGAGGCTGACAACCCAGATCCTGCAAGACAAAGAAGAACCAGGGTCACCTAATGGAGTGGAGGGATCGTCACAAGATGTATATCTGTATACTTTATGTCTTATTGGATGATGAAGTCATATTATTAAAAAACTAAAGTAAGTTAATGTCCAAGTTTGTAAAAAATAAAATTCACTTCATCCAAGGCTGGTCACACCCCATACCAGTTGGTGGCGGTAATGTGTATATGAGTTGTTTGCCAAGCGCTAATAAAACTGAGAGAAGAAGAAGTAACCCGGCAACATCCGCCAACCTGCTCTCGTACGTACGTTGCGTCGATCAGCCGCGTACTCAAACGGCACATACTGGCATCATGGCGGACGTATTGGATCTTCATGAAGCGGGAGGAGAGGACTTTCCTATGGATGAGGATGGTGATGGTAATACTTATACGTAAAGCCACAGGTAGCAAGGGCCCCACGACTCTGGCGTTCAAACGATGTGTAGATTTGAAGGTCTACATTAAAATGTGCCGTGACTACTGCTACTGCGTGGTAGCAGGCCTGAGAAATGCTAACAAGCTAATATTAAGCTAACAACGCACTAGTGGTTCATTCAAAGCTCTCTAAGTAAGATAGGTAGCTCGTGGTTGTTCCAAGCTATTTAACGTTAGCTCCCTTTTACAAAACAAGTTTATTTTTAATGTATTTCCCTTGATTAAGGGCGTGGTTTACATACTTGAAGCTATAACACACGTAGCGTATTGTTAGCCGCCGTTAGCACGCTAATTCAGTCTGTTCTATAACGTTAGCTAATAGCTAAGTACCGTTAAGATGCACTAATACTATACAGTAGTTAAGATAACACTATGTTTTAGTGTCACTTTTTGGTTACCCCAGCGTTGACCGCAGAAAACCCATCCACAGTTTAGTCCAGTAAAAGTGATAACGTGTGATTGTTGTGAAACTTGCAAACGTAAGTATGTAACGTTAACGTTGGTAGTGTGCATTGGTTTTAATTTATTCAAATGTTCTTCCTTAGAGAGCATCCACAAGTTGAAGGAGAAAGCCAAGAAGAGGAAAGGACGAGGCTTTGGCTCCGGTGAGTTACCAACTGTTTTAGTTTGTTTCATGTGATCTCCTACTGCAGCTTCTTAATACAGTTAAGCTAGTCAGCAGTGCTTCATATTTCTCTGTGTTGCTGTTTCCAGAGGAAGGAGCCAGGTCCAGAATCAAAGAGGACTATGATACTGTGGAGCAGGATGGGGACGAGCCAGGCCCGCAGAGATGTAAGTGTTGCAGTTCGTATTAGAAATCGAATTCAGTTTAAATTCAATGCAAATAGAGTCTAAACTTCACATTAGTCAACCTGAAGTGCATCTGCGATTACCGAGTTGCTACCTTCTCTATTGTTTATACGTGAACCTACTACAGCATATCGCACAACTTATTTTTGAAATCTGTGTTGGCACCCGTTATTGTGTTTTTTAAAACTTCTTTATCTCAATGTATTAAATGTGTGAAAATGAACATCCAGCTAGACTTCTTTTTTTTGATTGTTCTCAAAATAGCTTTTGGGGATAAAGTGCAGCTCTGCGATTGTAATTTAATGTCGACACATAAGAGGCACAAGCCGAAGCTCAGTCGGCTTTATATTGGTTAGAGCTAGCTGTATTTATTTGTACCTTTTGCATGGAATGAGAGTTTTAGTGATCACACCTCTACGTGTCATTAGTTTACCTTGTTAAAAGTGCTGCTTGGTTTATTGTTTGACCCCTGACACCTCTTCTTGTCTTTGTTTTGGTGCAGCTGTGGAGGGCTGGATCCTGTTTGTGACCGGTGTACATGAAGAGGCCACAGAGGAAGACATCCATGACAAGTTTTCAGAGTTTGGAGAAATCAAGAACCTGCATCTCAACCTTGACCGCAGAACGGGTTTCCTCAAGGTGAGACAGATTTCCAAGCAAGATGTGTTCACATTGAGTTGGTGTACACCAGTTACTGTTAATTTTGTACTATTTATTGACACAACCTGTAGGCCGCTTGCTTGCTTTAATAGGTCACTAATGTTATCTTTTACTAGTACAATATAATCGGCTATTTATAGAACACATCAACTTGTTTTTCAAACAATCTGATGGACGGTTCACTTAGATGGTAACCTGTGTGCAGTTCTTAAATGAGCTTCATTAAAATAGAATAAAAATATGATGGCCAACCCGATAGTTAATATATTTTAAGATGGTTTGATTACATTTTGGTGGCTAGCTTTAATACATTTTTTTCTCAAGAGTGCCCTGCAACTGTTTGCGATGGGTCCCGTCTTCTCCTCTTGCGCTGTGCACAGGGAGGAGGATGCGCTCGCTGCAGGAGTTAATAATACACAAACCTTTTACATTCTTGTAAATACTGATTCATAAATAGTTTTGTATAAATATATACATAATAATAGATAAAACATAGTTGATGCTCTATAATGGGTCTACATACACAGTATGAATAATATTTCCCCTGATTCTTCTCTATGCATCAACATACAATTGAGTTTTCCATTAAAGAAAAGTTACACAAAAGTTTGTTTATGCTGCCAATTACAGTTCTTAAAAAGAAAATCTGAATCCTAAAAAATCTAAATTAGAATTGTCCAAGAAAATCGGTCCATCTCTACTAAATGCGTTGTTGTTTTTAATGCAGCAAAATCACTTTCCTAGACTGAAGAACAAGACAGGGGGTCTACTCCTTAGTGTGTTCCAGACAAACTGAAATGCTTCACGCACTCCTAATATTTCTGTGTGGATTTTTAAAAATATTTTGTGGTCAAAGCGGCGTACAAGATTTGAGAAACCAACTGGAGATGAGGAAAAGTAGAGTTGCGGCTTTGATGGCGTGTTTTCCTCTTGTGTGCTCGTTTGGGGGGCATTAGCATTTACACTACAAAAGATACGAGGTCAAATGGTGGTTTGAGTGATGGGATCACAATGCTTCTCTGTTGTCGTTTACACTTGTATTCAGCGCTGTCCACTAGTGATCAGATGGCCGAAGACAGATTTTAAAACAAAGTCTAAACTGGCTGTGACAAAAGCTCCAAATGTCATGTTGACTCAGAGAATGTAACTGCTCTAGATTTCCTGAATCACACCAATTGTTACTAAGATATTAATTTTTTTTCAAATGGAGGGGAATTCAAGCAGTTTATATCCTATTAGATTATGGAATTTCTTTACATTCATAAATGTTTTGTTTTTATATGTCTTCATTTGTTGTGTTTAGAAAACCAGACTCCTACTTTGTAAAGCAGATATTTGTTTATCTATATAAATAAACCATGTTGTCACTGCTTCTTGATAGTGGCGGTTTGTAAACAAATTCCATTTGTCGTATTTTATATAACGAGAAGTCTGATTTTAGCACATGGTAAATCTGGAAATTATACCGATGTGTCAAGAAAGACCAAATTGAAGTGATCAGAAGTCGACATATTTACCCAGTTGTTTTATTGCTGTTCAGCACAGCACTCTTCAACTTTCCTCCACGCCACAAGGTGGCAGCATTGTTTTAAATATGAAATAAGAACGTATATTTGCCCCCGAAACATCCCATTTCAGTGAGTACAGAGAATGTCCATCACAGGCTGTTTGAATATTTAAATGCTTTAGAGACGGAACATGTCTAGTTGGTAGCTGAGCTTTTGTTTCTGCAAGGCCATTCTGATAATCAGCCCGAAGAGTGTAAGACTGAGTGATCAGGAGACCTGTTTTGTCCTGTGTTGTACATTTTAATTGTAAAATGCTTCCAAATTCCCAAGCAGTGATGCCATGAATGTCCAATAACTCCCATGCTGTCCTGATGACTGTTCCCAGGGATATGCATTGGTGGAGTACGAGACCTACAAAGAGGCCCAGGCTGCCATGGAGGGGCTCAATGCTCAGGACATGATGGGTCAGCCTATCAGTGTTGACTGGGGATTTGTCAGAGGGCCCCCCAAGAACAAGAGGAGGTGAGGGGGGGGGGGTGTGTGTGGGTGTGGGTGTGGGTGTGGGTGTGGGTGTGGCGCTACGGAAACAGTAACTTCCCAGTAAAGGGAGTGCTGTCAACATTTTACATGTTGCACTTCTTAACTCTGCATTTTTTTTTTTTTAAATATACTGCTAATTTTAACAAGTTAGAGTATATTGCCCAGCTCATGGTGGTTGCAAAGTTGAAAATGTAGCTTTCTAAGCTGTCTAAATAAGGGATGTGTGATCTAAATTATTTATTTATGTAATATTTTTTTATGGTAGAACACACCACTTAATATAATTATTCAATAACAGCGCTGTGTGTTTTTTCACAGGACTGGCGGACGGAGACGCAGCAGAAGCCCGGACAGGAGGCGGCGTTGAGTACAGCAGTTGTCATTGGCTTGACGGGGTGTCTGTCACTTTTGTCAGGCAGTTCATAATCCTCTCATCTTCTCATAAGAAACATGTTTTTGTACAATATTTTGGACTTGTTTGCCATCTAGTTGTGCGATTTTTAAAATATTGGGATAAAGTGTTTTTGAAAGCTTGAATAACAAGAATCAATCGGCCTAACAGCAGCATTTTCAGTTTATTGTAAATTGCTTATGCTGCTTTAAAATGCAACAGAAGGATATCCATCCAGTGATTTACTTTCAACACCAACATGGTTATGATTCCCTTAAAAATGTTGTTTGTTTTCTCAATGGTGCGTACATTTTGCTTTGTTTTATAATACTTTGGGGGGAAATTAAACTTTTTAAAAGGTACTTGTGTGCACTGTTGTGTTTTTATTTAGCTGTGCTGATGACGTAGAGTTCACGTCATCCTAGATGACCTCACCCATGCAATGGTGCCGCCCCAGCTATTTAATCAACTCCAAAGCACCTGTCACTCTGGGCTGTGAGTGCCACACTCATAGGCTACTTGGACAAAACCCACTTGCCCGTTATTTTTTTCTGCAGCCAATTGGCAAGCGAATGCTTTGCACTCTGTCCCTCTCATTTGGTGTTTACTCTATTGGGGGAACATCAGTCAAAGACCTCGGGGATGCCCATTGGTTCTTAAGAATGTCAATGAAATCGACTCTTCTCTCTGATTGGATGGATCTTCTTGGAGGGGGCGGGTTCAAATTCCTCGGTTGACGTTGTTGTTGTAAGTGGTGTAGAAATTACTTTGTCGGTGGTGTTGGTCCTGTTTGGGATTTTTACGCGTTGTTCCCCTAATGAAGATGCTAAAAAGTTAGGAATTGTTTGTCCTGGAAACGTGTACGGTATTCACAAGTTGGTACTTGCCGGGAAACTAAATGGGACGATGACAAAATCCTCTGCGAGGCCGTTGAAGGTAAGCTTGTAAAGAGATACTCTGGCTACTAGCGTTAGCTACTGTTAGCTGCTGATTAGCCAGGCTTGTAGTAGCCACTTGCTATAGCTAAATGTTACGGTTCAGTCTACGGAGAAATAAATAAATAAACACTCCTTTGCAATGAGAATTCATGCACACGTACGGCAGTTTGATGTAACCGACTAATACGTGAAATTAAAGTTAATAGCTTGAGTGTAAACCGTGCACGAACCCCATGCGTTTGAACGCCTCAAATGCGTTTATGTAAGCATGTGTATTGTTTGATATTTTCTGTCAAAGATCAGTCGTAGCCGTAATGGCAGGCTCTGATTCATCATTTTAGGACGGAAGCATTGATATGCATCTATTATATCTGTACACTGAGCAGGTTGGCGAGCAGAAGTGGTCGCTGAACACGTTAGCTTTTCTTTTTAAGCTGTCAACTTACGTTTATAGCTGCGTGCACGTTCAACATTTTTTTTTTTTTTAAAGTTGTGCTGAATGGGAGATCAGTTCTGTATTCACGCTTTTTATCAGTTTACGTTTTTGCATGAATAATTCACTTAAATTGTCATAGCTAGCTTTCTAATAGCTCACAGTCACGATTCAGATTATCCGAGCTAAGGTGCATGCGTAACGTGACATTTACTTATTAATTTGGGGTGGCGGGGGGGGTTGTGGAGTAAAGTCCTTTTTCACTAACGGGCAATTCCTAACGTGTAACCCAAAAAAGACTCGTGTCATGAAGCTAACGATAAGTGGCTAGCGCGAGATCATTCTCAAAACGCTGCTACCAGATATGTGTGACTAACTGCTGGTTCATTCGGTTCAGTGCTCCGTGCTCGTTTTTTTTTTTTTGTTTTTTTTTAAAAGAAACTAGGACTTAGGTTATAGTGTATTTTCCCACATCCTCGCGATGTGAGAGGGTTAGGGTTACACTTTCCCCTGAATTATTCAGGTCTGTCTGTGTGTGGGCTCTTTTGTTTGGACAGGCGGTCAACAAGAAAAGTAGGACATGGGTACAAGTTCCTCACAGGGACTGTTTATGTTGCTAAAAAAAGCCATAACCTGAGTAGGAAACTCCACATAAAAGGTTGATTTAAAGGAGCTAGGTGTTATGTTGTAGGGAAGACGAAATGCATCCAATCCTCCCACGTGAACTCATTCCTTTCTTATGGCACACACACACACACACAAACAAACTGCCTGTCAGTTGCAAAGAAGACTGTTGATCAGTAGCAGTGATGAAAAGCTGGAGTGAACTCCCAACTCAATGCTAGTAAATATGCAGATAATCAGCCCATGTGTTGCATGCATTATTGTGTAGTTGTACAGGTCCACCATGCACTGTGGCTAGAAGATGAGGTGAAGGTGGCTCTGTCTGCCTTCATTATGCAAGTTCTCAGCACTTCAAGGAACATATTGATGACAGAGAGCACCTCGGGCACGTATTTTAAGTAGGGTTCAGTATCCTTCCTGTTGCAATTCCCATTCCAAACTGACAGGGCGTAAAAGGAAAATTAATAGTGGTAAACACAGCAAAACCACCATTTATCTGCTTTGTAAGTAACGCGATGGAGAAGACGGGAACTGTTTTGTGAATGCTTGAATGGCTTTATCGGTCAGTGCACAAAACCAGCCAGTAGATAAATCTATTCACAACCTGCAGCCAGCGACACATAACAAGGCAGCGTCTTTAAAAGCCCTTTGTTGCACTTTAGTTGTCTTAAAAAAAACAAAAAAAAAAAAAACATCTTGTCGATCCAAATGGAAATATGTGGCTTGCACTTTGCAGCTTATCACACAGAGATCTCCAACACTGTTCAAATAAGCTGCAGTCAGCATTTCACAGTAGCCTGAAAATGACACAGATGAGATGAGTGGTGAGAATGGTCAAATGTTTTCTGTTAATGGGCATATTAATATGTAGTCGATATGGTTATCGACACACCGTTCTGATGTGACTCATAGCAGAGTTACAGGATTGTAGAGCAGTGAGGTTATACACAAACTAGAAAGTAGGTTAAACTTGGTAAACATGTTTCCTCTGGAGTAGTGCTTCTCTCTGTCAGGTTTTGTGTTACTATCTTAACTCTCTCTCGTATCCGTAATATCGTCATGGATCTTGTTAACTGTTAATGTGCTGGACGGCTGTGTGTGTGTGTGTGTGTGTGTGTGTGTGTGTGTGTATATAGTGTTTCACAGGGGGACTGTGCTGCTTCAGCAGCGCAGAGGGCATGAAAATTTAAATTAGTCTCTCGCCGGGCTCCCCCAAACAGCTGCTCACTGTGTGTGTGTGTGTGTGTGTGTGTGTGTGTGTGTGGGGTGGGCGTGCGCCAGAGATCCAGTGTCTGTTTTCAGAGCCGGGCCCATTCGGCCATGGGGGTATTCCCATGGGATCTCTCAAGCACAGTCAGATTAATAAGTAAGTAGACGAGTGCTTCTTCAGGTTAGTGGGACAAACGCATGACGTTTGTGTCAAGTGAACATGTTCCACTGAGTTTTGCAGCGGTGCACGCTCTCAGCCTAGAGCAGGCAACAAATCTCAGCCCCGATCCTTCTTTTAGGACACTGAAATGCTTACATTATTGACAAGATGAAGAACGGTTGATAGGAGGAACAGTGATACGAAAGGGAAAACTGCCTCCGTCCCCACCGTGCCACAGGGATCAATAGGTGGCTTGTCTCCTAGAGGCCTCTGTGTGCAGACAGCAACTCATAAAACTCTTTGGAGCCCAACCCATGGCTGGTTGCCTGCCAGTCTTGTGACACAGCAGCCAGCCCGGGCCCAGGGCTGCTTCTGTCAGGGTGGAGAGACCCAGAACTGAAGGCCTCTACCTGTGGTGCCTGCAGCTGCTCCACTTTGATCAACATGTCGTGGATAGTACGCCCACACTGAATGCTTCGGGATTACATGTAGGCTGGATCATTCAGTCGTTATCATCGTAGAAGTGACCGTATAGGGTGGAGCGGTTATACGAGGAAAGATGTGGCCTTATGGTACCAGCTGAGCAGCCATAATCACAAATAGCGTGAGACAGCACTCCCACAAGAGATGCTGTGGTAACAAGAGCTCGCTGTATCAGTTACTCTCTACTCCCTCTTCATCTCTTCCTCCTCTACATGCAGTGCAGGCTGATGTTGATGATTAGACTCGCCACCTGACAAAACCTCACTATTTTATCTGTCCGGTGGGAAATTTAGGCACACACATACAGCTGTTTGAATACATCAATATTTCATTTTAAAAAGGGCTTACAGTTTTAACGTGAATGACATACCATAGCAAACGGGGCTGCAAACGGTTTAGCATTTCACGTTGCATGCCAGCACGCAGTATTTTTCATTGTCTGTTGTGTGTGTCACATCCCTGCTTGTGACTGCTGCTGCCTATCTGTCAGTTTGTGACAAGTTGCTTTATTTATTTAATTTGTGTGTCAATGTGCTGTCTGCAAAACCTCTCTTATAGCTGACAAATGAATTGAAGCCTACTTAATATGACCCAGGTTTGTTATAAAGTTAATGAAGTAGGGGGGCTTTAGAAAACAACTGATTTGAAAACCAACCGAGGCTCCACAGGAAGGTTAGATTGGCTTTTTAAGTGTCTGCTGATGAAGTCACCAGCCATTGCCACAAAGTATGTCAACACTTGTTTACTGGGTAATGTTTGTTTCAGAGCATTAGGCTCATAGCAGGTGAATTGTGAGATTTGTAGCTTCCTGTGCAGACTGGAAGCAATCATCCCCGCCCGCCCGCCTGCTCGCCCTGTTGATCCAGGACAGCGGGAGTAATCCCACACACGGCCCTGATGAGGTGCCTGTCACCCACGATGACATCACGCGGGGCGTGACGTGAGGTGGCCCTGCTGCGTACTGGGCCCGGCCTGCAGCACGTGGGGATTCACATGAGCATTAGTGCTGCCCGCCTGCAGAGGCTGGTGCCTGTTTAGCCACTGGCTTAAGACCGAGCTGGGTTTGGTTGGCTTCACATTCAGGCTGACTTAGCAGGGGGAGATCGTGAACATTTGAATCAGTATGGAGATGCGAGCCGTGGCTCCATTTTGTGTCTTAATATTAAGGCTTTTTGTCCACGCTACTGGCTCTCTTACAGGCGCCTTATTATATTTTTGCAGGAGTGGAATACATTTTAAGTTCATTCTAAAGCAGCACAGCCCAAGGTTCTTAGGTTAGTGCCTCGGAAATGTCTCATACTCCTCGAGGGTTAATATGCAAATCTGGCTTCTAAATGTTAATTGGTAATAATAAGCTCATTGTTTGTACACTAAGCAAAAAGGATATTTCGGCATCATTGACAACCCGGAGACATTTGTTGCCCGTGTATAGTTTGATTTATGAATATACCTAAGAACATTGTGAGAGGTCATTTCTCCACGATAGATCCTTTGTGTCTTTCTGTTGTATAAAGCTGGCCTGCCCAACATCGACAAACTACCAGGATTCATTTCTTTTGTTGTGTGTTTGTGATATCTATTGCTTACCTTGCACAGCAGCTGTGCAAGGTAAGCAATAGATATCACAGGCAAATCCATCTTACGGACCAATGAGCGCTCTGAGAGGAGCCACTGGCAGCTGTGGACGGGGTATAGGTGTGTTACGACAACAATGGCGGGTCCTGAAGAGGTTGGCACAGATGCTGCGATAGCGTCAGTTATATCAGAACTGGAAAGTATTACTTCATTGAAATAAGAGCAGAAAACAACTTTTTTCTCAATTTCAAAGATGTTTTTTATTTTTTGCTCTCCTCCCGACTGGCTCTTCAAGAGTTTGATTGACAGATGGTTCATCCAATCCCCTGCGAAGTGTATATTTTTTTGAAAGTGCCTGCCCTTTCCCAAACTGTTTCCAATGACTCCTTCTCAGATGGTTCTGTGGAACGAACCATCTGGCGTCTCAGGTTGATAAATTGCATCGCTACATGTTTGAATTCGTAGGTTAAGGATAAGATACGGATGCTTGTCCTTGGAGAAAAGTTTTCCAAATCTAAACTGAAGACTTTTGGTTGTAGAACCTGCAGTTGTTTTCCCTTCACCATTAATTAATCATGTATAGATGGTTTTAACTTGAGTACCTGGCTTCAAGGCGACGCTATACATTCTGATATGCACGGCCCTAGTGGGAGTCCTTTTAGTATCAGCACTATTAACACATCTTGATTAGTTTAGTCATCTTAGTTATCACTGCAGAGTCACATTACGTACTTGTTATTTCAAGGTTGAATTCCCTCACCCTTTGTTAATAAGTAGGTGGGCAGCGCTCGGATGGATGCAGAGGCTTGTGTTTCTTCACAAAGGCTAGAAATCGATAAAGAGGCCGCCGGGGCTGAACGAGGACTTCTCACCCACGGAGTCTGGAGTGTTAGCTTGGCAGCCTTCTCGAATGCTGAAACCAACACATAATGTTCACTGAGCGCCGCAGTTTATCCGTCTACCTTCAGAGGCAGAGCAGCCCTCTACACAGGACGCTCTTTGCAGCAGTCACGCTGAACTTATCTTGTTCTGAGTTTTCTTTTTGTCCACACCTCTACAACAGGAATGCATTGATAGCAGATTAGCTTCCACTTCCCTCACTCATTTAGACGATCAAATGCTCTCGCTACATTTTCTGCTGTTTCATGTGTCGGCCGCACCGACACTGTGTGTAATGTTGTCTCTGTGTGGAATGTGGGAATGCCACTCATAGTCCCCTATAGCCCTCTCCACAGCAGCCTCCCTCATGCGGCTGTTAATTAGTGCTCCTTGAGTGGTGGTTACTGGGCCTGACTGCAGTGACGTGCCCCGGGCACAGACCAGCAACGTCTGAGGCCGGCTTTAATAGACTTCCTAATAAACCGTCACAACAGACGGACAGAAAGGAAGGGGAAATAAAGCTGGGGCTTACAGCAGGATATGGAACAAATTCTAATCACAATGACTGTCACGATATTTGCTCTGCATATTCAAAATTACACTACCACGTTAAACTCCAGTCCGACCACTACTCGTGGCGTTTTTCAAGAACTACAACTCGTGTAGGCTGTTTTTTATTTAAAAGACTGAATACAAGACAGATTTGGAGAAAACCTTTAAATGTTGTCAGTCATTTAGTTTTTAAATTGTGTAAACTGAGATGTCTTTGTGGAAATTATAAAGAGAGTACATATTGTGATATTGTAATATTAAATCTATCTTAATCCTGACTATTGACCATAAATCACAAGCTGCTCTCCAATGAGACACTTCCTGTTCCGTGTGTTTATTTGTTAACCACAAAGTTGCTTCTACTCTATCCATATGGGGAAGTAGACCTCTGACAGTTTGATAAAGTTTTGTCCATGAATTGAATTCCGAACAGGTTTGTTTTCTCCATTAAAATTAGAGTCTGTCCTCCGAGACTTTGGCATGCTGTGCAGCATTGCAGCGGACTTTGGAGAACTAAGTGAACCCTCTGCTACACCCTGACATCAGCTCTCAGACACTTTGATAAACACTTGTGCTCAGAAGCTGATACTGCTGCCCATTTCAGCTGGCTGTCCACTGAACATAAGTCCACACTGGGCTGAACCTCTTTGAAGCACTCTAACGTCTTCCACTAACTAGGGTTTGTCTGAAGTCATGTCCCATTTCCTGATCCAAATTTACACTGTGTCACCTGATAAGCGACAGAGTTGTTTACATCATCTGGAACCTCACGAGCACGTCCTGTCTGTACTGTAAACGGGAGTCCGCCCTAACTCTATTTGCTGTCCTCTCTGCTGTCATGCTTTGAGAAAGCACATGATGCCACCGATATATGATCACCTTTAGTGGAGGCATTAGGCGCTTTAAATCCGACAGCAGTCTAATGTTGGTGGTTTGTGAACTCTGCACAGTGCAGTGTTTCTATGTTTAAACTGATTATGAGCAGATTATTTTTAGACCATCTCAAACAGGAGGTTGCTCTGTATGTGATGGTTCTGTTGTGCTTACACAGTTGACATGTCTCTGATTTAGATGCATAGAAACTCGGGGCTAGCAGTCTAGTGTCTAATGGGCACAAAGGGGCCGTGTCCTTACGGACAATAAAGATGTAAAATTGTAAATAAATACCAGTATTCAAAATGCGTCTGATACGGCCTAAAAGGCCAGATCGAGTATCGGTGAGTGCGCGGGCTTATGCATCGATAACATATCACGTTATCATATTGATGATCAGCTCTTTACGCCACTCAGGAACAACACGTGTCACTTTGCTACCCGATCCATACATCCTGCTCGATCGGTACTGAACATATGCAAACTAAACACCGTTGTGCGCCCTATATTTGTGCCCCCTGATAACGCTACATTCTGAACAACAAACTTGCATTGAAATCGACATGTGGAGCACTAGTTACAGTTATCTGTTAGCAGCACAGGACTGCTCGGCTAAACGACGGAGCTAACTGCCGTAAACGGCGATTCCACCGAGTTACGTTGCTGAAGTTCAAGCTCCATTCAGTAAAATAGAGTATGTTGTAATGATTTGTTAAAATGTAATCTTGTCAAATTTTTGTTTTGGCAAGAAACTTGAAATGAATACAGTTGTTTGAACGAGATGTTTTCACATCAATAGACGTAAGAGAGGGAATTATGACCAGTGTAACTTTATTTTTTTGTTTTTAATGCACTGGTATCTGATTGGTAGCCTAGGAATGAACAACAGTAATAATATAGCCGAACCACTATGAATCTGTTTTCTTCTGACTCCTTGTGTTGCATGTTTAGATCAGATGCATTGTATTCAGTTGCAGTGGCTCAGTCACAAAGTCGAAAGCTGCTGCAACCTGAGGTCAACGTATTTGGGCTGTATACACTCCAAACAATGAAACCACGGTCAAATTCACCATCTGTAAGTAGAGCTTGTTTACCTCACCTTACTTTGCCTCGAGCTCTCTCGGAGAGAGAAAAGAGGCTGGTTGCTGAGTTCACTTGGATCAGGTTTGGATGTTTTCTGAGCTAGCGAGCGAGACCGGGAGGCCTCGACAGGGAAGTTAGACTTGGCAAATTTTTGTGTGATGACTGGACAGCTTTTTGGACTGGACCAGCTCGAGTGGCATGGCCTCAGAGGGCAGGCATGGTGTGGAATCTCTGACATCAGCTGTGTGTGCATTCATACGGGTGTTGTCTTACGCTTTACACACACAAATGCCCACAGCTGGTGGCGAAGCCTTCATCGGGGCTGGAATGTGCATGCTACATGTCTCCCAATGCAAATTTTTGAATCTATTATAGTGATAACAACATATCTGCTGAAGGAATCTACCGAAACCGGTTTTTGTTTCCTTGTAGGGACGCTGAGCTTTTCCTACTTTTTTTGAATTCCCACTTGTTTGCAGGTTCTCGGTTAGCTCGACACTTCTTACAGTGTATGATGAGGCAAGTGGTGAAAGATAATTAATGTCCTTATTTGGAAAGAAGATAACTAGTCCTTGCTGCATTGGCTTCTTTGCTCCACGAAAGGCAAAAGCTTTCTTGGATTCACATGAAGAAGCTTTTTTTTTTTTGCTAATGGACTTGAAACGGCCCACTAGTTATTATAATTCACATGTCAACGGATGTTCTGTTTTGCCTCTGTGGGTTGTATTGATTTTTCTCCAATGACCAGCTTACGAGTATATTTCCTTTTGTCCAGGGAAATGGTCACACTCGCATTTATTGCATTGATTTCCGAGATGTAAGCCAATAGCAGCTGAAAACGTCGGCCCCCTCCCTCAGGACCGGCCGAGCACATCTGCTCGGCTCGGCGAATTAGTGAGGCAGCAGTTTGCAAACAGAGCAGGGAGCTGACGTAATCTTTACATTTAGGGTTCTTTGCTTTTCCTCCTCTATGATTAACATATTAGTTAAAGCTGCTTAATAACATAATGTATTTTGACATTGAGAAAGGAGGAAGAGCCGTAACCCCTCTCTCTCTCTGTGTGCAGTTGCCTCGTATAAGCTAGTGGGGGTATTTACAATGCAATGCTCATCATATGCTTCAGCATTATGCAAGGCCTTGGAAGTGAATGTGCCTACGTCACACTGTTCTACACGATGCACACAGTTGCCCTTGAAGACAACCGATGTTGCAGAAAATGACAAAATTGGCCGAGATATCTCCGGCTTTTTCTCCACGGGCAGAGCAATTTTTCAATGCCATGAAATCTGTTTGTTTGTTTATCAGCACAACTACAACATTGTCAGTAAAGAATGCATTGCCCAATCCTATAGGATTACATTACGCCATACTAAGCAAGGCTTTTGCATTGCGATTCTCTCTGTTGTGCTGTCCAAGGCTGTATTGATTCTTTCTTTTTTCACCCAATTGCATTACATGTCAGGAGGGACTGGTACAATACTATAGCAGAGATTCTGTTTTGCTGAGTGCATGCACACAGTTGCCTTTGTGCCGCTCATTTCAGCTGAGAGGAACTTAGGAAGAACCGGGCGAAGGGTTCGGTTCCCCTTCCATTCCTTCAGCCTCCCGTCCAGCTGTAGCTCTCACTGTTATGTAAGGAGTCGCTGTAGGCTCAGTCAGTAACCAGATTACTGCACTCCGCAGATAAAGACAGCTGAAGGACAGCCATCTCACCACACCTTTGTTTTTCTTCCTCTTCTGGTTTTCTTAAGCAGCGAGGTATTTATTGTGATTGTTCACAGCGGACCGAGCCCCGGCTGTCGGAACTTTGACTCACGGAGCAAAGTGGAATTACCGAGGAAGCATTGGCTGCGTTCACTCCCACATGTTTTTATGCATGTCTGTGGTTTTTAAACGCTACGCCTATCGCAGACATTTAGAGCACTTAGGCTGCCAACTCTGATAACATTAGACTGATCGAGACTAATGTGCATCAATCACGTGGAGATTTGTGTCTCTCCCAATTCCCCTCATTGACGTTGATGTTTGAGAGTTTAAAAATGTGATACCGGCACATAGTACTTATTCTATCGGGAGCAAATAACATAGGCTTAACAAATAAACCTGATATAGATCCCTTGGATTTGTTTTTCAATGAATTGTGACAAAGATACACACTAAGCAGGACGTTTCTGTCGTTGGAAAGTCAACTTGTCAGTGCTCTCTAGCTAACAAATGAGACACTGTTTCTGAGCTAGCCTACTTTGCCTCATCCATACGGCAATTTCTAGTTAGTTATTTGGCAATATATCTGCAATAAGCTAATAACTGTCCACACATTGGTCTAGCTCTAGCCGTCAGTACTGATTGTTCTTCCAAAGGTTTTACTTTCCATCTCACCATCAATCCAGACCGGAGGCGGAGCGCCGGGTCCAGACTTATCACTCCTGCTGCAGCCGCCACACTGCCCTCCCCTGTTTGCTTACTTTGTGCCCTTTATCTCATTACTCATGTGCGGCTGAGAGGGTGTGTTACATTCGTTGAGATCACAGGAACAATTTAGTTTGTGATTGAACCGAAATAGGTATGACACATTTATAGCCGTGGTCGTACATCACGTCCGGACCATTAAAGGTAAACGGAGCAACTCAGTCGGCCTCGTTGGGTAAAGTTTCTCACCACAAGCTGTGCTGTATGATGAAATAATTGTCTGGCTCGGGGTCATGTTTAAGTACCTTTTCAGGTGTGGTGTACTCCTCAGCTCCTTTCTTTGTAAAGCGAAGCTGATGCTTCACACCATGAACGTAACCCCAGTGAGCCGAACATGAAGTGGTGTATCACCCACTATAAACACGGGACCTCGTTATCCTCATTCACGGAGACACGCTGTAGCTGAATAGGCATGTTCTGTAAAAGGCATAGCCAGTGCCTTTTGCACGTTGTAGGCTAAAGCGTAGTCTTTCTGTCCTCCACCGTGTGTGTGTGTGTGTGTGT
>NW_022280069.1:879954-890329 GCF_004355925.1 Anarrhichthys ocellatus | reverse complement strand
TGTGTGTGTGTGTGTGTGTGTGTGTGTGTGTGTGTGTGTGTGTGTGTCTGTTTCTCTTATGTTCCTTATCTTGGTTTGCTGTGAACAGTGGGTTCACAATAATGGCCTCACCCCAGGCTGATAAGCACACATTGAACCAACACTACTAAATCCTGTCTGAGACAAAGAAAACAACAAACAAGACAAGAACTGCTGCTCAGAAGGCTTCACGTCGAGAAATCACAGCGATGTATTCTAAAACAGTTACAAGTGAAGAGTTATAGCATGATTACAGTAAAGAATAATAGAAATACAAGTGTTTGGGTAGTTATAACAGCAGGGTAAATTGCGTGTGTGCTAATTTCTTGTGGCTTTCATGTCGTCAAATATTCCGGCTGATTTGACATTTAGTTTTATTCTAGAAAGAAAACTCCGACACGTGGACTGTGATTCAGACGTCTGGAACCAGACTAGCCTTTATGCAGGTCATATCTAAAAATGTCTTGTTACTGCTTGGTGACAACGCTCCTTAACAATTAGGCCAGTTGTTTTTCTCTTTTTCTCTCCAGCCTTTCTTCATCTTTGGGAAGTAATTGCCATTTCAAGCCATGTCATATAGTTTGCTATTTTCTGTTCGGTCAGGCTCGAGAATTAAGCTTTTTGAACTCTCCTGGAAGAAGGATAATTTCTTCAAACTCAAACCATCCGGGTGTAGATGTAGGTGATAGGCATGGGGACGATATGGACATTTTAAGTCACAATTATCCCGGCCAAAATAACAACTATTCACAATATTATCCCGATATCAACTCTTAAAATGGCACTAAAACATACTGGAATCACTTAACCTTGAATTTTGACAAGAAACAAATATTTGTATTGCTTTATATATTGGACACTCATCTTTTGTAATCTAAAATAAGTCAATCATAAGTTAAGGTCCAGCCGCATGAATAAAGGATGTTCTTTCTCAGCCTACATAATAATTCCTGCAGCCTATTTGATTAAGTTAGGCTCCATCTTTCACTTCCCTACCATGATGGCTAGACAGCTCGTGACGATATTCGTGGGAATTCAAAACGATCACCAGTTTATGTTATCGTGACCCGCGATGAAACCTCACGCTGTCTCATTCCTAGAAGCTAACCTCTCTGATGTCATGCATTCCATATGAAGAGCATGGAAAATGTGTCCCCTTCTTTCTTTCTTCTAAACGCTCCGAGGGCGAGCGGAAAAACAAACTTGTGTCCGCGGTCCCGGCAGTGCGTTGACCCTCTCAGCCCACCGAGGGCTGCCGCGGTGGGCTCCGGTGACCTCTCTGTCTCCCCCGGTGATCCAGGCCATTCTCCCGGCCCACAGCTCAGCACCCACGTGTTGTCAGCAGCTCCAGTTACGTAAGCCTTGCTGCCAGACAAAAGCTCAGCCATCCCAGACACAAATCACTGACTGCCCCACGCTGGCAGCAGCGCTGCTAATGTTAGCCGGTAGTACACACACACACACACACACCCACACACACACACACACACAGGGGGCTTTCTTGTATAGATTTATTTGTTTTGTGCTGGTTGCCAAATTTGAAATTTTGGCCATCAAATAAGAAAATATGCATATATTGCTTTTAGAAAAAGCAATTCATGAACGCTAGTCCCTGTAAACCTTATTCACAAAACGTACACCCCACAATTAATCTTGTATTTAATAAACCCGATAAACTTGTAGCCTCCCACTCCTTCACTGTTGCTCGATGTCCAAACCGCTTTAAACTGTTTTAATGACTACGTTCTGACACATCCACCATTGTTAAGTCTGTCTTTTGTTTTGATTTAATTCACCCATTTAAAGAAAGTTTCACAATGTTGGAAGTAAACATAACTAAGACACGTAGCAACAGCCCTCTTTAATAAGGCTTGGCTCATGCAGGTTAATTCTGACTTGCTAATATGCTCTCAGATCTGTTCCAGTAAATTAATACATAAATGATAAAAATGTCCTTTCCACTGTGCGTACAGATTGACTCATTGAAAGATCAGTCCTTTTATGATATTCTGGTGTTACACCAGAGATCTTGTGGGACATAATCTGCGAGGATACTGGTTGTGTTTTTGAAGGAGAGCCGCGTGACATCAAACGCACCGCGGTGCGTTCACAGGAATGGCTGATGTTACCGGCCTAGAGTGACCACAGCCGGCCTTTTGTTGGTCTGTGTTGCTACTCTCACATTTATCACCCTGTTCACGGTGCCTTGTGTTGTCGGTGCCAGTGCTCGTAGTCAATACGCCAAATAAGTGTTTTCTCACAATAATCAATCCAATAAATTACCTCTTTTTTTTTTTTTTTTAATGGGCTGTGAATAAGCAAACAAGCTTACACACATAGCGCCTTAAAGTCCAGCCAGAGGCGTGATTCTGCCAGACCAGTGACCGCACAGATTATCATTGGTGCTGCGCGGATTTTCCAGCATCGCTATTGGAGGGTTATTAAAAAAACTGAAACTATCCATGTTGGACTTTCACACGGATTTGCCATTTTTCTTTTAATTCATTTAAATAAATTCCGCTTTTGTGGATGTGTTTTCCTTCCATATCCGAGTTGAAGAAACAGCACTAAGTCAGCAGAAGTATGACTCCATAATATCTCTTTTATATCTGTAGTGCGTTCTGTCAGTTTAGATTGTTGGGGTGAAAGTTGTCGAGTGATACGGGCCTTAAGGATGTCTTCCTGTTCTCCAGTTTAACGGGTCTGTACGCCACTCGTGGTGCTCAAAGCACCCCAAAATATTACATTTGAAAAACTCAACAGCGACGTCTCTTTCCAGAGATCACGACCCTGTACAGCATCATGCCAGTTATACTGTTTAGTGAGGCAGAGGGCGGGACTCTGCAGATACAAACACCCCCTCACGCTTCTAGTGGGTCATAAGGGACTATTTTCTCTGAGAGTCTATACATAGTTTCTTTAGGAAAATCCTTCTCATTTTACCTTTTTTTTTCTGCCTTTTTGTGAGTGTGATAATAAAGTGGACTGATTCGTGTTGCATATTCTTTTTGGTACCTATAGCAACACGCTCACTCCAACACACCCCTGGTGTTTTGATGCAGTGCTATTATCGGTCAGAACACGGTCTCACCCACACCTCTGTGTGAGTCTAAGTCTGTTTTGGTACCCCTGTGGTTCGAATGGTTAACTCACCACAGTCCCACGTCCCTTAAGGTGTGTGTGATCGGTAGACCTGAATAACGCAGAATTGACGAAACTGTTCAGAGACCCTGCAGGGGGAGGCTGCTGAATGCCTGGCTTTGCAGAGAACGCTCTAGAAACGACTCTGCCGGCTGAGAAAAGGCCCTTTTTTCTGTTCCTCCCCCTGCGTGGCTTTTTTTTTTTTTTTTTTGTGGCTTTCACCGTAATAATGATGGAGGAACTGAGGGAGGTAGGAAGAGCGCGAAGCGAGAGAGGATGATAGAGAGGTGTAAGAAGAGTAAACTGGTGACTCATCAGGCGCAGTGGAAAGGAGTTCACTGAGTCAGAGATGAGGCAGGAACATTGGGTGGTGGATGAGCCATGGGACGGATGGGAATAGATGACTGTAGGTAGATGAAAAAAGTCAGGCAAACTGGATCAGGCAGTTTAAGAACTTCAAGGCAGCGTAATGACTGGAGCGTTTTGCTATTGTGTGCACAGCAATTTTGTTATTAGAATACCCAGAGAACTGTGTTCCTGTGCTGACGAACAATACTTCATTGGAGGCGGTATTTAAAGGCATCATTCACATCTGTAAAACATATTAAGGCTTACAATGTCGAGTGAGAATAGCATACTGTTGCATTTAGCGTTGCAGCCCTAACATGAAGGACGTCCTTCACCTTTTGACCTGCATTGATCAGCAAGATTTATCATAAACCAGATGTTTGAAACAGTCTAAAAAGGATGCGAGCAAAGTGCTGTGGAAGGACAAATATTACAGAACAAGGTCTTGAGACTGTTCCGGATTGAGTGGCTCAAAGTGTGCGTACGCTCAGAATACCATTCCTGGTAAAACGGACGCTTTTATCCTCAGCTTGGACCCAAAGGCGCATCTTTTTGAGCCAGAGCTACTTAGATTCCTCTCTTTCTGTCCGGCCGTGCATCGATTGCCCTCCACATCCTTTGTGTCAACTCAACCGCCCAATCATGCTGACTGTTTTTTTTCCCCCCCTCTCTCGGTCTTGATAATGTGTCTCTATTGATTTCAGGGCCCGACTGATGCGGGTCCTTTTAGATCTGCCATGGAAATTTGAAGAGTAAAATCGTCTGATTGATTTGCCTCTTTGAAGGAGTACCGTTTCCTCGTATCACACGGCTCCAACAAATTAGACTTTGAGGTCCATTTCCTTACCTACCCCGTTTGAAATGTATCCTAAATATATAATGTTTCTGTACTTTAATCGACATCTTCAATCACTGTAGATTATGATATAATGAGCAAAAATCCAGATTTTGCTGGCACAAAGACAAGCAAATAATGACATTTGATATCAGTTTCTGATATGATTAATCTCCAATTGATTTACAGGGAAAACAGCATTAATCTTGGCTGCTGAACACTCCCCTTGCTTTCTCTTTCACACGGTGTTTATGCGCAGACCTTTTATGATCCGATTCTCTGGCTGCAGGAAAACAATCTTGACTGTTTACATATTCAACAGGTCATATCTGAAGGCGGTAACCGTGCACATTGGTCTCAAGTCCAGATTTTGAAATAGTCATGACTTCTGAATCCGTAACGTCTCCACAAAAAACAGGATGAAGACAGAAACCACAACCAGCGTCACACCGCCTGACAGCAGCTACCCTACACGGGTCGTCGTTTGGCTTTTTAATCATTTCAATGCAAATCTGAGCAAACAGTTCGTGAGACTTTGTGTACCGAAGCTGTTGTCTTGACTGCGAAAGGTGTCTAGTTCAAAAGCAACCAGACCACGACAGGCTTGCACTTGAAAAGAGGTTGAGCGGGGTCATTACACCGGTGTGCCTCTGTCACTAAGCTCACTTCTGATGTGTTTCCCCCTGCAGCTTTAATCTTATTTCATCTGTGTTCTCTTTCCAGGGGAGGCAGGTAGAGTAGCACGAGGCAGAGAGGACTGCTCCTCCTCACCCCTTCCCTTGCCGCCCTGTCAGGGAGTCCGTGTTTTTTTTTTTGTTTTTTTGTTTTTTCTGCCCGGATACAACCCGCAACCTGGTGGATTCATGATCACATGACCGTGGATATGGACGCAGTCCTGTCCGACTTTGTCCGTTCCACTGGAGCTGAACCAGGATTGGCCAGAGACCTGCTAGAGGGTGAGTATTTCATTACACCATTACAGTTTCATAATTGTCCTAATCATGGCTATATTTGTGGAATGATAACAGTGGGTCCCAAGTCACTGTGTATTTTAATTGATGCATTTATCACATCGTCCTGTGCAGGTGCCACACAGTAAACACTGCAAACTTGGGAGTGATAATGAGGGTTGTGATGAACAATCAGGCTTGTTTTTTTGTTATCTTTCTTCACTAAATCAAGTTAAACATCTTCAGTTATGTCTTCACCAACTGCATTCAATTAAGTTACGCTTTGATCCACTCTGTTTTTATCCTTTAATTTAGTCTGTGCTGAAGGGAGGGGGGGGGGGGGGGGGGAGGGGGGGGAGTGTGAAGTTGACAGCTGGTGATCTTCTGAGCAGCAGCCAGATTGACCGCTGTCTCAGTCAGTGCTTCTGGCTTGTTACTGTTAATTAGCCAATCATCCACTAACAGAAGGAAGGTATATCTGGAGTCAATAGGGCTCCTGTTGCCTAGCAGCAACACAAGGTGCTAGATAAGAATATGGGTTAAAAATGTAATGCAACGCAGTGAAAAGCAGCGAGCCGGCGAGCCGAGACGTGCTCCAAATTCGGATATTTACTCAAGCGAAGGAATGCGCCTTCACATAAGATAAGACGGTTAATAGTTGAATTGACGCGAGGTAAATATTTAAACTAATTAAGGATCATAAGCATCATTTGCTTGACTTAGAACCGCTGGACCCGGTGGCTCAGACTGACGTTGTTCCTACTCCTCTCTCTCTCTCTCCGTCTGTAGGCAAGAACTGGGATTTCACTGCTGCCCTCAGTGACTTTGAGCAGCTGCGACAGGTGCATGCTGGGAACCTGACGTATTCGTTCGCAGAGGACAGGACGTATCCGCCACTCGAAAAGGAGATGGCCAGGGTAGGGCGGCCTCTACTCCACCGCCAAGATGAGGTGGTGCAAGGTGAGGGACGCTCCACTAGTTCAAAGTGCTGGGCTCACTGTTAAGTGAGAACACACTGGTGTGAAGCACCCGGAAGCAGGCCCCAGACATTAACCAGTAGTAGATCATTTAGTTTGTAAAAATATAGTTAAATTCACCTTTTCTCTACGTCCTCTGCCATCGTCTTTCAGCAGCTACAGAAAAGCGCCTGTCGAGGGGCATTTCCCACGCCAGTTCCACCATCGTGTCGCTGGCGCGCTCTCACGTCTCAAGCACCGGAGGTAGCAGCACCGAGCCCCTTCTGGACACGCCCCTGTGCACTTTCCAACTACCGGACCTCACCGTGTACCGGGACGACTTCCGCGGCTTCATCGAGAGGGACCTCATCGAGCAGTCCATGATGGTGGCCTTGGAGCATGCTGGTGAGGAGAAGCGATCACAAAGCCACATATGAGATTCTCTGATTTGCATGCTCACTCTGTAGATGCAGAACTACTGCACGGAAAGATTTATAGTGGATTCACATCACTGTAAAGCTTCAGATAATCCTTTTCATACACAGACATTTTGACATGTGACAGTAGGAAAAGCACAGGTGTAAATAATTAAATTAATAATGGCTGAATTCCATTTAGCTGCTTAGGTTTCATGGTCCTGATGCATTCTGGCTCACTGTAGAGCAGAGCCATCCATCATCAGTGTTATTAGCACCATTAACATCTTACCTTGACAGGTTAACATATCTGCTTTTAACCCTGTGAACCCCGAAACCTGGTAGCGGGTTGGAAAAGCATGTTTTCTTCAAACAATCGCCAAAACTACACCGTTTACCAAAGCCAGAAGCTGTAAAAACATCATAATCGTCAGATTTTCATCTTTCTTTTTTCTTATCTTTTTATGATTTATTGCATCGTAACTGTGTTAAACTGCTCAAAAGACATTTTTGAGTTGTCTCTACTTGAAGAGCCATGATTGTGCTGTTTCCATAGAGGTGCAGGAAAAATCAAGGCCACAGAGAGAAAAATATGTCAGGAACGAATGTGTAAAAACCTCAACACTTTAAAAATGAGGCAGATATGACTTAACCCTCTGAACCCCAAGCAGCAGCCATTTGACATGTAATTAAAGCTAGTGTAATGGGTTTTAGAAAGAAATAAAGGTTGTATTTGTTTAAATTGTCATTACATCCTGATGGCAATCAATAAATCAAATGCTCTGGCAAAATAAGAGGAAACAATCTGGTATTTGTGGCTGTCGCAGGCATCGAATCAACCCGTCCAATCATTTCTGGCCGAATGAAATGATTGGACGGGCTACCTGCCCGCCTACCTGTGCCTATGCAGCCCGTGGACTCATTGCACGTCTCCGGCGTCTTCCACCAGCTGTTAGCTTGACAGCTGTGAGTTCAGACATGAGCCATGTTTGTTGTTAACGTTCGTAATGCTGAGGCCTGAAGGGACAGGCTGTCAGCGCTGCCGACTTTACGACTTTAAGGCTGGGCTTGTTTTTTTCGGTTGGATCATTTTAAAAATCCAATACTCCTGGTGGCTTCTCCAATGTTAACCTCTGAAAAGCAGAGAATGATTTATTTTATTGATAAAATATATCAAATGACTTCTGACATAAAAACAAAACTGTGTTCTATATTCTATAATATCACTGAGTCGTGGAACATCCTGTTTCCCAGCATGAAAGTGTATTTTTAATACAAATATTATCTTCTTTTCTCTATTTGATAAGAACTACAGCAACTGTTTTGGATTAATGCAGCGCCATATTTGTATTACAAACAGGTGAGTGAAGCTTTTTTCCCCCTCTATGCCTGCAGGGCGACTGAACTGGTGGACTAAAGTGGTTTCAAACTGTCAGAATCTGCTGCCTCTGGCAACAAGTGGAGACGGAAATTGCCTGTTACACGCCGCCTCGCTCGGTGAGTATCGCAGACCTTTCAAACAAGACCCCAATACCGTGCAGGTTTCACGCTTCATTAGCATTCATTGAGAGAGCTTCACTGTTGGTTTAAGCACTAATTGCATTTTGCAATGTTGCAGTGCACTTAGTCTTTGTGGCCCACTTAGGAAATTAATAATGTCCTAACTAATGTGCAGGCATTGTTAAAGCCCCATTTGTGCTCCTGGGTAGTAGATGGTAAAGTAATATTCATGTGCTTAACCTCTGCTTTTGAAAAACGATACTCATAGGTTGAAGGCAAAAGCTGGCTACAAGTTCAGCTTTTCATTGGTTTACAGTTAATTTTGGTCTTTCAGTAAGTTGATTTGTGTCTTTTAAACATGCTTTCTAATGCAGGTATGTGGGGCTTTCATGACCGGGACCTGATGCTACGGAAGTCCCTGTATGCGCTGATGGATCACGGGTTGGAGCGAGAGGCACTGAAGCGCAGGTGGAGGTGGCAGCAGACCCAGCAGAACAAAGAGGTCTGTTGTAGAGGCTGCACATTTCTCGAGGTCAATTTTGTAATGCCTTTATGGGGGGTGGGGGAGAAGCTCGTGAACTTCACAATGTTGCTTGTTTGACTCATTTGACCAAAGGGGGGGGGGGGGAATATACAGGGACAATGGACAAGTAAAGGCCTTCACACGCTTCCTATACCAGCCTGTCTGCCGGCAGCTGCTCGCACTTCTGCAATAGAACATTTGAAATGCCAAATGCACACAGCTCACTATTGTTCATTAGATTTCTGCGTTCCATGCAAGCCTGTGCTCTTTCAAAACCCAGTGGCAACAGTAAACAACACCAGAGACGGGCAGGGCAACTTCAAGTTATTTCAATTGGATGACTATAATAACCACAGCCTAGATTTAAGGGCAAATACTGGGTCATTTGGTATACTACCACGAAGTAGCAACCAGGTGCCATCTAAGAGGAAGCTAACAAAAAAAAAAAGAACGGGAGACATAGCGGCGAACAACGCAACCATAGCGAGGCAAAATGGCAAGCGTACAAAGCTCTTTCTAAAACAAGAGCGACTCTGTGGTTGGCTTTCACCCACTGCTGAGCGCCCTGTCAGGGGGGCGTGTGCTTCAGGTGTCGTTGAGCCAGGGAGGAGGGGCCATTAATGCAATCAATTCTACCTCTACAAAGTTTGGAGTGTTCAGTTATTGTTGACATTGTCAGAAATGTCATCTTGCAGAAACCTGTCTGTGTGTGTGTGTGTGTGTGTGTGTGTGTGTGTGTGTGTGTGTGTGTACGTACGTGTACTACAACTGCTGTAACAACAAAACATTTAAAAGTTTGCACAGCAGGTTTGGCAGGATTTAAATATCAAAACTTCAACACTGATTCGATACTTCTCTTGGTGAACAACCTTCCACCTCGTAGGTGGGTAACATCAGTTGCTGGTCATTTTTGTCACTTTCTGCAGCCCTGCTGATGACCCGTATCGCATTCAAAGTGGTTTTAAGATTGTTTTATCCTTATCATTGCCCTACTGTTTAACTATATTATCTGTAAGTGCCGGTATCTCCACCTTCTATCGCTGCTCTTTATCAGAGCTGCAGAAAGAGAAAGTTTGAGTCGTGTACGCACTGCGCTTCACTAGAACATTCTTCAAAGGCTTTTTTTATTTTGACAGACTACAATGACTCTTCTTCCAAGGAAAGCAAGCGTAGCAGCACACCGAGTATGTTTTCCAAAGCGGTTGCAGACAGCGTGCAGACACCCGCAGATGAGATGCCACACGAATGACTGCCTAATGTTCTGCCATTATTCAACGGCTACCACAGCGGTGTCCTTAAGCAAATCATTAAAAACCAAAACTGCTCTAGTGGAGCTGCAAAGTGGGCAGCGGTGGAGGACTGTGGCTGCACTGGGATGCTTTTTTCTTGTCTGAATGTTCCATGTAGGTGAACAGGGACATTGATTCTGAGCAGAAAAACATATAACTGTCCATATATGGAGATTAAAACATGATCTTGGTGAGGGTTCTGTTGCTGCCGTGTAACGGACACGGGGGATTTGCAAAGGCACTAGTTAAGTTAAATTTCTTTCCTCTATTGTCAGAATGTAACCTTGTGGTAAGACGCCATAACGTCAGTGCATGCTTTTGTGACATTTGACACTCCCTCTCTAAATGGCAAGTGTGTGTGTGTGTGTGTGTGTGTGTGTGTGTGTGTGTGTGTGTGTG
>NW_022280069.1:874186-879944 GCF_004355925.1 Anarrhichthys ocellatus | reverse complement strand
TGTGTGTGTGTGTGTGTGTGTGTGTGTGTGTGTGTGTGTGTGTGTGTCCTTCCTTTTCTCCTCAGTCCGGTCTGGTGTACACGGAGGAGGAGTGGCAGAAAGAGTGGAATGAACTGTTGAAGCTCGCCTCCAGTGAGCCCAGAATACACTACAGCACCAACGGCACCAACGGGTAAGGTCTGGCCCGGACAATGCAGGGACTGTTAGCCCAACGCACACTTAGTCACACACTCATGTTTTTATTCATGAACAAAACAACGCCGCTCACAGTCACAACTGAGTGGCTGGCCCTCATTTCAGTCAATCTGCTGTTTATTGTAACGGGGCCTAAGTTCAAAGGGTTAGACATACTGACAGCGCTCCACAATACCAACTCTTAGTTTCAGGGTGGTTTCGTCTTCATACGTTCACGAATTTTGAGTTTGTGGCCCACCAACAAGTCTCCCGTTTACGTTCTTTTGTTGTTATTAGTCATAAGGAATCCATTACAATCCACCCAAACTTTGATTATGTCTGGTTTTGCGGCAGTATAAACAACTGCGTCTCTGTTGTCTTCAGGGCGGAGTCCTCAGACGAACCGGTGTACGAGAGTTTGGAGGAGTTTCACGTCTTTGTCTTGGCCCACGTCCTCAGGAGACCCATAGTGGTGGTGGCCGACACCATGCTGAGGGACTCTGGAGGAGAGGGTAAATATGCCCAAGTACATTTTTTATCATATAACTCATCCTCATTGTACCTAGAATTTTAAATAAAAAAGTTTTGATGAAGTTGTCAGTGGCTATTGATTGGCCAATGATGTAAACACCACCCATCTGTTATCTGAAGCAGGGTAAAACCAACAATATGAACTCGTAACACACTCGTAATTTGTCTGAAACTTGAAAAGTAGATATAAATAAACCTCCAACAAGTGAAGTACAGGTTTGATTTATTGATAGAGGGGGAAGGCTCATTTAAAAAAATTGGCTCAAATCCTCCCGGTGTGCCGTATCGCCAGGAAACAGTGCTGAGGTCGTCTTTTTTTTTTTTTTTTTTTTTTTTTTATGTTTAATGTCCTTGATATTCTTCCCCAGCCTTTGCTCCCATCCCGTTCGGAGGCATCTACCTACCGCTGGAAGTGCCAGCTGCCAAGTGCCATCGCTCGCCCCTGGTCCTGGCATACGACCAGGCGCACTTCTCTGCCCTGGTCTCCATGGAGCAGAGGGACAGTTCCAAAGACCAAGGTAATGCTCTGCAGCATTCGTCTTCATCAACATCTCAATATTGTTGTTGTTTTTTTGCAGCCTCCTAGTAAGCTGTTGACATTTGAAATCATCAATGTGGGTGTAACACTTTTACATAAATTCCTCCTGTGCGTAAGGTTTAGAAGTAGAGTTTTCTGACTTTACATTGCACTTGAACCCTCTTTACAGCTCGGTGCCTTTGCTTGGTGGGTCAGTCTTTTTATAATATTGACCTCAGTGGTTTATTTAAGAATGGTGACTAATAGCCTTTGGGCTTTTGGGTATATCCAGTGATCTCTCCAGCTCAACACCAAGCAAGCAAATGACCTTCCAGTGTTTAAGTTGAATGATATTTTTGATGAAAGTTCGACCGATAAAGTCACAGATTTGTCGTTAAAAAAAATAATACTTTCTTGCAATGTAATATACTCCAAATGACTGTCGGTCTAAGTGCTGTTTCTTACGTTTCCACCAGTAGTAAGTTTGTGCATGACATACAAGTGTATCCTCAAAAGTCAAGACATTGCCCAGACAATGAATTGTTTACCAGTCTAAAAATATCCAAAGACAACATTGGTCACACGCCGCAGACTAAATGCTAAAATAGAAAGTGAAAGAATTTATTGCACTCAGAAGTATTTCGGTCTGCAGACAATCCAGAGGGCTGGATCCAAACGCTTTATCTGCTGTTTTTCTAAGAATACTTTTCTCCCCCCCATCCAATCTCTACCAGCAGTTGTGATCCCTCTCACTGACTCGGAGCACAAAATGCTGCCTCTGCACTTTGCTGTGGATCCTGGGAAAGATTGGGAGTGGGGCAAGGATGACACAGACAACGTGATGCTAGCAAGGTATGGTCTCCTTCTAAAAACCGCTCTTACGCATCTCAAACGTATTTATTTTTGCCTTTTTACAAACGTATTTGTCAGAGGGTGCAAATGATAGATGTGTACGCCCTTATAGACAGACAGCTGTCCCTTTAGCACCGAGTGTCGGTGCGTAGGGATTGACCCCTGACTCCAGATTAGCACACTCGTTGCCAGTGACAATAAGATTAGCTCTTAATACCTTCTATGAATGGAACAGGGGAAGGAGCACCAAAATAGCAGCTGGGTAAAAATAACCGTCCACCTTACGTACGTCACTCGATGCCACTGTGGATGTCTTGTGCAGATGGAATGGTGGACAGAGATGATATTACACAAGTGGCAGAGGATATTGTTTGGAAAAGGTCATTGAGTTAAAAGGCTAGTGCAGAACGAGAATGCACAGCGAGATGCTGTTAGTGCATTTGCTATTTACTGTGCCATTCAGAGCCTAATTCCCATTGACTGTTGAGCAGCAGCACACGAATCATAGTCAAAGGCAGCTATCAGGTTAGCTATCTTCACCATTATCCCAGAGAACAGCTGAGCTTATTTAAAACTCACTAAACTCTTCTGTAAAATGTGTTATTTCTTGTAGTATGTTTCTCTTGCTGCCTTCCTCTGCATATCTGTTGCACATTTTCCTCTGGTACCATGGATTATAATCTATCGCCTGACTGTTGTCCAATACTGTCTAACAGCTATAACATTAGAGACAACATCATCAACTTCCGAAAACATTAATTACATTTCCTGGAGCTCCGTGTTGGTCTCCTCTCACCAAGCTGTGACTCATTTCCCTCTCTGTCTCTTTCACCCAGTGTGGCTCTCTCTTTGGAGGCCAAGCTCCAGATGCTACACAGCTACATGACGGTCACCTGGCTGCCGCTGCCCTGTGAGGTAAAGATGAAAGTCCACGCGTCCATCTAGAGCCACGTTTGCTCCTCTACAGCAGGGAGGTTTAGAAAGCCGGCTCAAGACATCAGGATCCCCCGTAACTTTTGTCGGATAACCTGGTTTTACCCAAACTCCTTTTGAAACGTGATGGCATTTTGGACAGACCTAGATGTAAACTGCAACATGACATGGTTGGCAGAGGCATACAACCGCGGGGGTTATTCTCATTTTCCTCCTCCATCAGACCAGCTGTCCCCTGACTGCTGTACAAAGCCTATATTAAAAACAAACTACACTGGGTCATTCAGGTCATGAAGTCACACCGCACGAACACTGGGACAAAGCTCTTCTTGTGTGCCACACGCTGAGAGCAGGGAGCCTGAAAGGACTAGTTTATAGCAGCTTGATGGTTAAGCTGCAGGGACTGGCCGCAGGAAACAGGAAACCCTGTATTAAACCATAATTTAAGGGGATTGTTCAGATTAGAAATGCTACCGGAGGATGGCTGTGTGGAATTGTTGTTGAAAGATTGGGCATTCTGTAACCGCTTCTTGTTTGACATGAGAATAGTGCGTCATCGTGGAGGTCATGACTTTTCCAAATCCAGCGTTGTTAATTTTAGAGCTTCCAGAACATGTTTGTAGATATGAAAAGGCATTTGGAAAGTGAGTCTTTTTTTTTTTTTTTTTTTTGCGTTGGTCTGCAAAAAACAACTCTATGAATCACTCTTTTCACATTCCTTTTTCCGCCATTACCTAAGGGACAGCTAGAGTACTGTACTGCTAGAATTTAGCCAGAATGTGACTTTCCTTTTTTTTCACATTTCTTATGAAAGTTATATTTTTCATTGTGACAGTATTTTTCCACAAGCTTGTGTTTCTGCTTTTGTTTCCTTGCAGCAAGCGCCTCTGGCCCAGCCAGAGTCTCCCACAGCCTCAGCAGGAGAGGATGCCCGAACGCCTCCTGACTCCGGAGAGTCGGATAAGGAGTCAGTCAGCAGCAGCTCCAATGGCAACGGAGACGCAACAACGGGATCAACGGTCAATGGAGGTGGGTCCTTGGCCAAGAACAGCTCGTCTTCCTCATCTAGTTCCTCCAGCAGTGGATTGGCCGGGGCGGGGACAGGAACAGCGGGGAAGGACAAAACTAAGAAGGACAAGGAGAAGGAGAAGGAGAAGGACAAGGACAAGGACAAGGATAAAGACAAAAAGAGGGCGGACTCTGTGGCCAATAAGCTTGGCAGTTTTGGCAAAAGCCTGGGCAGCAAGCTGAAGAAGAACGTGGGCGGACTGATGACGGGAAAGAACGCTGCAGCTGGAGGTGCCAAGCAGGAGGGTGTGGAGAAGAAGAAGGGCTCGTTTAGGGGGAGGAAGGGCAGCAAGGATAGCTCGCCTTCAGCCCACGCCTCAGAGGATTCTGGGAAAGGCTCCCCCTCCTCAGGTAGCGAGCGCCTCAACGGAACCGGGAGCAGCATGAGCAGCAGTGGTGGGAGCAGTACTGAGAACGAGAACTACAAGTACGGTGCCGACGTCAAGGTCAGCCTGGGCATCCTGCGAGCCGCCATGCAAGGCGAGAGGAAATTAATCTTTGCCAGCCTCCTCACGACCAGCAACCGGCAGCCCTTCCAGGAGGAGATGATCCAGCGGTACCTCACTGACGCAGAGGAGCGCTTTCGTTCTGAGCAAGAGCAGCAGCGGCGTGACGCGGAGAGGAAGGGCGTCACCAATGGCATCCAGCCACCTAAGAAGGAGACAGTCGCCGTAACAGAGCTGACCTACCGGCCTTATGAGGCCAAAGAGGAGCTGTCGGAGAACTCGTCACCTTCCTTCAACCAGCTCAAGGCCTCTCCTTTGACCACCTCTATGTACTCTGGTGTCGTGCCCATCCCCCGGCCCTCCTTCATCGACCAGACTCCTGTCGCAGCCCCCCTCACCCAGCACCTTCATATGCACGGCTACATGGATACCCGGCGCCAGCTAGCCGGCGGCTCCCCGGCGACCTCCTACCCCGGCCTCCCCTCTTACGCCACCCTTCCCCGGCACTGCCCCACAACGCAGGGTCCCTCCCATCCCCAGTTCAATAACTCGCAAGGCCCCGCCTCCCTGAGTCCCTCTCGCCTCGTGCCCTCATACCCCCCTGAGTTCGACCCACCGGACTACCCCGGGTCAGAGCCTGCGGGGGGGAGTTACACCAACGGCTTCCGGGACATGCGCTCCAACTTAGACTCTCGGAGCGGGCAGCCCCCGGTCAGACACTACTCGCTGGGCAGCGCCGGTGGTTTGGCCAACCTGCAGTCCAGCCGCTGTCGGACACCCAACTGCACCTACTACGGACACCCCGAGACGGGCAACTACTGCTCCTACTGCTACCGGGAAGAGCTGAAGAAGAGAGAGCCAGAACTAGCCATCCACAGGTTCTGAAGGAACCTTGCTATGGCTCCAATTTGAAAGTGGCCTTTTTCAGTTAAAAAAACAACAAAAAACGGCTGGGGCGGATCAGCCTCTGAATGAACAAGAGAAAGGCACAACCAGCTCCCTCCCTTTTTTTTTTTTTAGCTGTGTCACTTACTGTTGGATTGGACGACCTCAGAAAGTGGCAGAGAGTCGACGCGACTACAGAATAAACAGGGTGGTTTCTCGCTGCTGGGGTCACATGTTAGACCATAGAATTAAATAACTGCACTTCTGTTACATTTTGCTGTGGTTCTTATGCAGGCGTTTAAGGTGTGTGTGTGTGTGTGTGTGTGTGTGTGTGTGTGTGTGTGTGTGTGTG
>NW_022280069.1:864394-874176 GCF_004355925.1 Anarrhichthys ocellatus | reverse complement strand
GTGTGTGTGTGTGTGTGTGTGTGTGTGTGTGTGTGTGTGTGTGTGTGAGTGAGAGAGAGCTGCAGGCTCTCCTCTTTTATCAGTTTAACGCCTTGCTACTGTCTCCTCCTAGTGGAGAGAATGTATATGGCAGGGGCCATACATAACACTCATCAACACACATGTCCAGTACATGCACACATCGACACTAAGTCAGACTCACACTACCACAAACACAGAGGTGTAAGCACAAACAGAACGGGCACGGGTGTGTGGTCTGGGATCATGTTTGGGTTGGTTAATTAAGGGATGTTTGAGCATTTTGAAGTCAAATCTGGTTAGGTTGATTTCAGTGTTCCACGAATTTTACACTACTGTTCCTAGATGCTTGCGTCACATGTACCTCGGGAAACAGCAGAATTAATCCTTGTCGAATTGCTTTTTTCGTTGGTCCATATTTGCATAATGCAAATTGAAGCTACCGTGCAATGCTGAAGATGAAGCGTTCTGTGGGCTGCTGTGGTGCTACTGTTACAGAATGCAAACGCATACATGTCCATGCATTACATACATCAACCCTGTACTGTTATCCTTTTGGCAAAAACACTACTCGTATAGCTATGAATTGGATTATAAAGAGGTCAACCTGTTGGAAGATTGAATGCAATTGGCCAGATTATTAACCATGCATCGTTGAACAAAGATGACACAGCAACACAGACAACAAGACACTGCTCCTAGAGCCAGAGCGTTCCAGACGTGTGTTGCAAAGTTTGTCTCTCTTAGTTGGGTCTTCCTCTTTCTGTAACAAAGGTTGCCGTTGAGGCATTTGATTATTGTGGCCAATACAGAGTCAAATGTCACATAGCACAACAGTTTTTGGAGACGTCCCTCACATGCGTAACATGCTGCAAAGTGAAATACTTTAAATGCAACCGTATTTTGGATTTGACAAGCAAATTAACCCACATGTAACTAAAATAAGTGACGTGATCTGGCTCCAAATGTCCGCAATTGTGACAATTGTCTCCAACTTCTGTTTGCCTGATGCAAAGGGACGCATGCGTTTTTGTTGGATGTTGATACCCAATAACATTCGCGTTGTGTTGACACATTTTATGGTTACAAGTTATGGTTCTGAAACTCTGTCTGGGGGTTGAGAAATGTGATGTTTCATGCAATCGCACAGACGGTCAAACATTCAGGGCATCCTTCCTAACAGGACGTCCTAGTGAGTATTAGTTTTGTATCCCGCTGCAAACTCTGACATTCTACTAAAGGCCGTTTCTTCATTTCTGGCATTCGTCCGACAAAATCCAGTTGCGTAATCACTTTTTTGCACAATTTCAAGCACTTTCCTGATGTCCGTAGATACAAAAAAAAACCTTTTTACTGTTTTTGAAGTGGCCTGACTGTTGTCTTTTGTTCATCTCTGCAGACACTGCCACCTCTGTTCGTGAGGGATCAGGGGCGCGGGCCAGAGGGGTTTTTTTTCTCGAAAGGATTTCGTTACTGTAGAGCTACAGCATTTTGGTGCCAGCGTCACCATCTAACTCAGTTTCCTAGTTGCCTTTTTCAGCATTTGTTCTCGTGGCGTCGCAATACTGTTTGTACGTCGTGCAAGACTACAAACAGTATCCGCAGCTTGCCTCGTTGCCCGCAGTCTCTACTACTACTGCCCTCAAATTTAACAAATTATAATTCTTATTGAATCGTGTTGAAGCTATTGCGGTAATGCCATTATTCTGTTAGTTATATCAACTAGTTGATACCCGCTAATCTTCAGTTTGAGTCTTCCCTATTAAGATATCAGAGTTAACGCTGTTTTAATGTCAGAATTACTACTTAAATACTTCATTGATTCCCCTCTAATAAGCCATGGTTAAAGTAGTGTGACTCTTGAGGGAATCTGTTCTTTGGCATCAAGTCTAGAAAAGCACAATTTAGTATGCAACTCACTGCCTTGCCCAGTTGAGGGCAGTCTTGTTTTGTTTTTCGTTTGAACTCTGCGTGTGGAGCTGACCATCACGACCTATACTCAAAACTACAGGTACAAATAACCAAAATATTAGGGCAGTAGTGCTCGTTTAACACTATGTAACACTATAATACAATATTTCCTGTAATGCTAAAGCTGGTCAAGGAAGAAGGGAGTTTATTTGCTGTGCATTTAAAGTAACACTAGAGTTTTAATGACAATAAAACACTTAAATCATGCTATTTCCCCAAAAAAACAACGTGCATTTGCTGTGTTTATGTGTGTTGACCTGTGTCCGTGCACTAACATTTTAATTCAGACGGGACCCATCAAGTGTTCCCTCACTGTGGGGGGGGAGGTGATGCCTGTTTGTGTGCAAACTCTCTTTTCCTCTCTCCAAAGTAATAATTAGCTGACAAAACCATTTCATTTTATTTTTGCAATGAAACGGATGCCTCAGAAACACAAAAGACGTCAGACTTTACAGGCTAGAAACACTTTTTTGTATTTAAGAAGAAAAAGAAAAAAAACAATGAGAGGTTGTATAAATATGTTCCAAGTTATTTTTGTAAGCCCAAAGTTTTACAGTGTTTTTAAAAGGGTAAGAATGTATGTTGGATACTGAAACATGAGTGGATGATGAGCTTGTAGAGCCTGGACTTGGTGTTTACCAGAAAGTGACATTTAGGCTGTGGAAAGCGACTCCCAGACGAGCCTCCTGCTACTCGAGGCTCTCTCATTGCAAACTAATTTCCTCAATGCTGACCTAACAAGACACCATTTGAGAATATATATATATTTATAGTGAGATTTTTTTTAATAGGTTTCCTTGTGGAATGTTTAGTTTGCGACATTTTAGGATGTTCTTTCTCACATGGCTAATTGTCTAGCAGTCTGGCTTTTATTTGTTTGTTGCTGTTTTTTTTTTTTTTTGATTTGTACATTTTTGTTTTTTTTTATTCTACAGCCACCGATCCGTGCTATGCTAAAACATGACAGCGGCGTTTTTTTTTTTTTTGTTGACCCAGCTCGTTTCCTCCGAACCAGAAGAGAAATGGCTCAGAATTAGTTTTGCGACACAACTGACCCGATATATTTTTATATATTGTACAACACTGTATTCTCTGTGTGAACAGAACATTCATCATCGGTGACATTAACATGGAATACTTCGAGTTGCATGTGACTGGAACTGTTGCATGTAAATGGAAATCCATTTTACCAAATTTGTGCATTATTTTAACTTGATTTCGGTTGTCCTGGTATTTTTGATCTGTTTTTATTTTTTATCGTTTTGATGTTTTTTTTGTTTTTTTGAGAGGAGAGCCCTAAGGCTGTGTGACAGTGCAATCTGGATAGAAAGAACATCAGATGTTAGGTTATTATTATTATAATTATTAATTTTGTTTTGCACCGTTTGAATAAATTCTCATTGTATTTCAAGAACGCCACGCTTCCTCTCTTTTCTGTGTTTAATATGAACAATAACTTTTGTAATCTACACATTGCTGGATCATAAATGTGCACTGATATGAGATTAATTACATAAATAAGTACATGCATAAAGTTGCAGCACTATGCTGGAATATCTTGGAATTAGAGCGTGAAAGAAATCTGTCAGATGAGGGAAAATTAATTTACAATTATATGTATTTAGATAATTGACTATAATCATTTATCAAAATGTTCAAGCTAAAAAGGATAAACATTCCCTGGTTCCAGCCTCTCAATTTTACCTTTTTGCTGCATTTTATTGTCTTACTGAAAATCTTCGGACTGTTTGTCAAACTAAACAACCAATTTGAAAATGTCGACTTTTACAGATTTTATAGACTAAGTGAAAATAACTGACAGATTCGTCAAAAATTAAAATAATTGTTGGTTGCAGCCCTACTTGAAAAGGGCAACATTTTACATTTGCTTTACATCTGAAGCGAATTCTTAAATTCTGCTTGTTTAAGGTTTCCAGGTGGTGGTGGTGCGAGAAGTCACAGAAAGCATCTGTCCTGCCATAGTGCCCTTTAAGCAAGGCACTGACTCTCTACCAGCTCCAGGGTAACTTGTTAGCTCTCAACTCTCTGTGAGGAGAAAACAGAATTTCCTCATCTATCACATGAGTTGTCATCATCATCATCATTAAAGTGGAGCTGTAGAGAAACATTGAAATGGAATAGAAACAAACTGAATTGATAAACATATATCTGAATGTGAATACCTATTTGTTGTCTGTGACATTCTGTATTAGCCTATAACCTTGTTGCATTATACATCGTTGAATAACTCCAGCTCAGATGATGCAAGGTCCTGTGTCTGGGACTGTTTTATGTATCAGAGACATCGGACACCCTTATGTAATATTAAACAGTTTCCCATGTGGTAAAAAATCTAGACCTCTCTCTATTATAGTTCACGAGGACACTGTCTCTCCACCTGTTCAGCGGGACACGCCACCGTCGCTCAGGATTACTCAAACTTTCCTTAGTTCTCTCCGGACAGGAATTTCTTCTGAATCGGCCTCCTGTGTTCGTCTGGAAGAGAGTTGTTAGCGGTTTCTTTCCACTCGTTTGGATGAGAGAGGAGCGGAGCCCGTCCCCACACAGAGCTGCTAAAGGATCAGGAAAAAGGTACCGCTGACCAAAAAGAGGCTGTAGATGGTAAATTTACAGGATTGTTTTGGGGTTTTTACAAGATTGAAACACCAAAGGGTCGTGAGTTGAATGATTTTATGTATGTTGGCTTTCCGGCTCAGCAACTGCTTCAGTTTAAACCCTCAACAACAAGTGGCCTGCATACAAAGCCATCAAACCGGACTCTCTTCTGTCCTGAACAAAAGTGGTTTCCTTGAATAACATTTGAGAACAAAGTCAAATTTATAGGAGAACCACTTTACAAAGATGTTTCTCGTGTGTGTAAACAAAGAACACTGACGTATGAAAAGCAATATCAAGACAAAGGACAAGACAAGCTGGGACAGTTTAAGGAAACACATTATACAGATTGATAGGACTCTTCAGAGTTGTGTAAATGCAATGGTGCAAAGAAACTATTTACCCGAGTGCAAAACTTTCCATTATATTCCTAATTTATACTTCTACTTCACCACATTTCAGAGAGATGCATTGAACTTCTATAGTGACTGTGCATATGTAGATGATGCATATCGTTATGGATTAAACTACCCAGGTTTGTATAAATCAAATACAATTACCTGCACCTAGAGCAAGAAATGCTACTCAACACATTAATGCATTATTATTATTATTAATCTAGTAATATAAGATGAGATCAGTCAGGGTAAATTCAGGTGTTGCAGCAGCACACGTACAGGTGAAAAAGTGAAATAAAGAAGGGAATAGAAATAAAAAGACCAATTTAACTCAACATTACACAGCAAGCAGTATCCATACAGTATCCACGACCAGTGAATATCAGTACACAGCATGATGCGTGCTTCTTATTAGAGGTGCATGTTGCTGATAGTGCTTCTGTACTTGTTTCGTGGTGTTGAGTTCGACTTTGCAGCTTCCGTCACTGTGTGCAACGTCTAAAAAAAAACTAAAAAAAACAAAACACATCCTGTGTCCTTCTTACTGTCACGCTACATCATGTGTATATTCTTTTTATGTTTTCAGATGCACTGGCCCTTTAAGAAGCTCCATCGCTGCACTTAGCTTCTTTTTTTCCCTCCCACTATGGCGAACGGATAAACAAACAGAGCCCGGTGGGAAAACAGCAGTAACGGTGCACACAGCTCCTCGGTGGTGACTAACTCGCACCAGTTAGTAACAGTCCGGTGACTGGTGGTGGTGGTGGTGGTGGTGGTGGGGGGTTTTCGGCGGGGTGTGCTCTCTGTCAGTGCGAACAGCGATGAAAAAAGCGACAATAGTTTGCTTGTGCACACTGAACACCTCGGTTGCAGCAGCCTGGTGATACGTTACCGGATTCCGGACCCTTTCTGACGGCTTCTCTCTGCTAACACAGCGACCGTTCGCTTATAATATCCATTATCTTTTCGTTTCAATTGAGTTGAATTGTCGTGAAAAATGTTGACAGGATCTAAAACCACGTTTAAAGTGAGACAAATGCTCCCAGACATCAAGGTAAGGTCCCAATCTAAGGTATTAACAACTTGAGTATTTTTTTTTTTCCACTTTACCTGTCTGATTCACAGCATATGCCAATGTCTAAGCATTTTAAAATGTATATTTCTCTATGTGTTTTAATAGTAATTCAACCCCTATATTCCTTCATCTTCTCTGTTCTGGGACTTGCCACTGCTTCAGTGTGAGCAGTTTAGGTTATTTACGGTAATTTTCAGTTTGAGTTCTGTCTATAATTGTATTTCACAACAGTCAACATTGCTTTAGAGGTACATATCAACAGTCCTCATGTGATTTAACAGCAGGAAGCAGGAAACACCGGCCATCGTGCAGAGCTGTAGATGTGCATTCAGGTGGTTCTGCAGCCTGGCTGGATCAGAAACCGTGAATCTGGTCTCCTGTTTCAGGCTGCAAAGGGCTGCTTCTCCCTTCTGTCTGGAGAACAGGGGGATGCATAATTACGGTACCTAAGGTGGCTGTCTTTGGCTGCTTGCCTTATCAAAGACCAATGAAGTGGTGGCTAATCTTAATCACTTCTCATGGTGTGGGGGGGGGGGGTTCCTCATATGATGTTGTGCAGACGATCATCAGTGAACAGCTGTAGCCTACATGGGGCTGTAATGGATCGCTCAAAGAAACATCCTTGTGTTTCAAGTGATCAGTAAGATACTGCCCCAGTTTTGGAGCACCTGAGAGGATGGAGGTTAGGAGGACTTATTAGTGTGACAGACAGCACAAAGCAGTGTGTACGCACAGCATGGACGTGCTCATTCCTTTGGGAACGGTCCCTTTGTGTTGCCTTTCTGTCTCTCCCTGGTTATTTCCAGCAGCCGCAGGGGGAAACGGTAACAGATGCCTCTTTAGTCTGCCTTCGGGCGAGGCTTGCATGTGGAGTGTGGGGGGGGGATGTGCCCTGCACAACATCTGGCTGTCGCCATGGAGACAGCAGTTGAGAGGTATAGAGGCTGCTTTTTTGAATTTGATGACCTCCGAATGAGACGAGCAGAAATCACCACAGCCCCCCCCAAACCAAAGGAATCCCATGTGTCCAAAGTATGAGAATGTGGCCGAGCCTAAGATATGGTAATGTGGAGTAGTAGGCTGTGTGGAATATATGCACAGGCCACCCACACACACACACACACTGTGGGTTTCACTTCCATCAGCATGTGTTAGGACTGCTTTAGAAAGCTGAAGCCAATACTGGGCTGAATGTGGGCCAGATGGCTCTGCAGTGTGCATGTACGGAAGAATCTTCTCTTCTTTTAATACCCGAGGCATTTTGGATGGCATAGATCATGTCAGGGCTGTAATCAAATCATTGTTGGATTGGATTATAATTTCTTGATCGATCAATCAATTATGTGTTTTACAGAAATAAATGAGAAATCACAATGTCTTAAAGCCACAGACATCTTTAATTTGCTCGGTTTGTACGACCAATGGTCCGAAATCCAAAGAAATCTAGTTTTCAGTCACATGAGACAAAGAAAAGCAGCAGATCCTCACAATTCAGAAGCTTGAGGTAGGAAAACTTGAAATAAGAACACAACAGTCGTGCACTCTACATAAGGATGCTGATAAGCCTGCTGTGATGCACAAGGATGCATCACAGCAGGCTTATTCGGGCTTATTTTGGCTGCGCCTATCCCCTTGAGTTCACTCTATCTGCATCTCCCAGCCAGCTTTGAAGCAGACGGCATGAAAGGCACAAAGCTCCACAGAAGCAAAAGAAAAAAATGCCAGAGGAGGGATCATCCGAGCTCTATTCAGAGCGGCTGAAGATCCGAGCCCGATAGGAGTGGGCCAAAAGCGGTACAGTCGCCCACACCCGCTCCCACAGGACCCAGACGTCGCATTCGCTGCGAGCCCCTGAGCTGCCGAGGCCTCCGCTGCTTAAACAGAGCCCAACAATGGGCTCCTCTTAATGGCGGAGCAGATTTATGGTCCCCCGTTTAGAGGGTGTATCGATCTGGCATTCGGTGATAATTAACCAGATGCACTATTCACTCGCCAAAGGGCTGAGAGGCTAATAAGTCCTTTGTCTGTTTGGAGTGCGTGTAATGGCTCTGATAGTCTTAGCTCGTGGTAGGTGACTGACATTTACAGTGATGTACTGTTAGTGAGACTGTAAGAGGTTTAGAGATGCTCGTGTGATAGCCATGCTTTTGACGTGGCTCTAAAGATTGCATTGTCAGTCAGTGTTTAATCACTATTTCAACGTTTGGTACAGATATCTATGGTTCCCGCTCCCAGAGGATGAACCCTATTGACTTTGGTCATCTGGTGCCGCTATGAGGTTGACTTGTGTGGTTTTGATTGAAATGTCTCAACAACAAATGGATAGACTTGTTCGTGAAGATTCTCTGATCCCGACCCGAGGACTTTAATTTTGGGTATTTCGTATACGGAGTTCGATCTGACATCTGTATTTACCTAAACGTTGATTTAAGCATGTAGGCTAACGTACCGCTGTGTATAAGTACAGCGTCACACAGGTTGAATACTTTTAGTCGGGTCAAACTACAATCCTCCTTTCGTCATAAAACACTGCTGGTGTCTGGCTTCATATGACCTTTGAACCTACCTGTACAGACATTACAACCATCAAGCGCACAAACACATGTTTGACTAAACAGTTGAGTGTTAAGAGGAGGGGATAATGAAGACGCAAACTGTGTTATGAGAACATTAATTGCAAATCATCCAGCAGGGATACCACTAAAAACAGAGCCAGTAATGATCCGTTTGTTGTGTGTCTGGAAGTCTAGACTGATGCTGTTATTAGTGAAGATAAGACTAAGCTGAGAATGCAGACACAGCGGTAAATATTCCCTTGTTTTCAGGCTTTCGTGAGATTTCAGAATGAAACGTCACAACAAGCAGAGCTGTGCTGATTGCGGGATATTCACTATCGTGAGATGTGGAAATTCTCTCGTTAAATATTAACCATCTGAATTCCCAGTTCATGAAACATTGATTTATATTTCACCCTATATGTCGGAATCTGTTTCTGTCATTTATGTTATATTGAGGCCAAAATGCAGCTTTTACTGGAATGCAGTTTTGTTTTTCATACGCTAGTATATTTCCACAGAAGACCTTGTTCCACTGCTGAATATACTCGGAGCAGGTTTTATGTCCTTTTGCTTTGCCCTTGTGGTTTTGCTCTCAGTGCATGAATACATTTGACATCAGGTCCTCTGTTTCTATAAAGTATATTATTGCAGGTCTGCTTCTAGAGGGAAGACACGGTGAAGTTCTCAGTCCATTTTGTTTCTGTAGACAAAAAAATAGATCTCATGTTATTCTGAAAGGAAGAAGAGGAAACACTTCAAAGTGAGCCACTTTTAGCTAAACGACATCATGTCCTCGTTCTCCTTCCAAGCCAGTTCACAATGCCAGATGAATGTTCACGTGAGGGGAATGAAAAGCACAATACCAGCGAATGGGGGGTTGTGGCTCTGTTCAGCACAGGGAGCAGTGGCTAAAAGCTAATGTGTGTTTTACAAGCCCATGAGCGAAGTGCATCACAACAAGAGAGGCTTTTAAAATACTCTTGGATTGTTCGTCTCCACAACGGATGTCCACGGTATGTTTTGAGACGGTACTGCAAAAAGTGTGTGTGTGTGTATATATATGTGTATGTGTGTATATATACGTATATGTGTGTGTATATATGTGTGTATATATATATGTGTGTGTGTGTGTGTGTATATATATAT
>NW_022280069.1:774983-844394 GCF_004355925.1 Anarrhichthys ocellatus | reverse complement strand
GAGAGGCAATGGAAGTGATAGAGAGAGAGGCAATGGAAGTGATAGAGTGGGGACGCTGAAGCCACACAATTACAGCGAAAGTGAAATGTCAGCCTAAACACGGCTCTGGAAATGTGGTTTTTGAGTGATACGTGACTCATAGATGAAGGCCTTACTTTAGCTTCACAGCAAACTCATGCTTAGACATCTCATTCCCATTCTCCTTATCTTTGTTGCCCGTTTTACCTCCGTTGTGAAGAAGAATGCCTGTATTTCACATAAATATGCATTTGCTGTTCTGTTTGCAAATCAATTTTTATGCTCGTTTAACCGAGGGAGCTCCACTCACCTCCCCCTTATCACATTATGTACATAGCCCAGTCTGCAGCGCAGTGCCAGCAGTCTTTCACCTTGTGTATTGCGGCTTGTTATCTAGCGAGTTCGCTCGCCTCACAAAACCTTGAGGCCCAACGTCTGCCAGTCTTGACAACCTTCAGAGGACAGACCTAAGACACAAAACACGTCTGAATAGTGATGTTCTTAAAAACGGGGTGAGGAATTCAGCCGTGGGTTTGCTGTGGCTGTTGATGGAGAGACTGAGGGGAAAGCATAAAACATTTTAAGGCCAGATGGAAAATAAATGAACAATGCCCTGGCAAGCAGAAAGTAAGTCTTGTAAAATATTAGTGTCCTGCTGTATAATCAAAAATGGCTTGTTTTTCTCCAGCGGTTTTTCAGGAACAGCTTTTAATTTGCTCAGTGAAACGGTTGGAACTACAGCCATATTTTATGTCAGGGTGAACTCCAAGCTATTGGATAATACTTGTAGTTTTATTACAGATGTTTAGTTTGGCAGTATAGAACCGTTTTAGAGCACAATACAGAGCATGATGACGTTAGCAAAATAGGTATGGTTTTCTTTTACAGTTTACAAAGTAGTCTAATATACATTTTTATTTTAGAAAACAATGTGGAAAACATATATGGTTAGTTAACAGTTTAGAGCATACGCATGAAAACATTTGCTTCATATTGCAAAACTTCAAGATAACATCACATCACAACACCATCAGAAGCAAACTGAAGAACCGGCGCTCTCACTTACAAAGAACACAGCCAGCTATGAATTAGTGTGATTTACTAGCTTTTCAAAGAGCAAAGGTTCTCTTTGTTTGATGTTTTTTTTTTATTTGGGGGGGGGCACAAGCTTAGAGTCTCAGGTTTTCAGGCTGCTAACACAGAACTCACCGTCCTGCAAACCTGTTGGCACATCGGCGACTGAGTGGATTCATTGTTATTGTTCACGCGCGTCCTTGCTGACTCGCAGAAATACCGGTGCTCTGAGATGGAGCTGTGAACGAAACGATGATTAATAGTTTCACTGTGGGCGGAACTCAAGAAAGAATTGCTGAGGGAGACGTTTGAGGCTCCACAATGTATAGTTTCCTGGGATGTCAGCTTGGGGGCCCTCACTCTATTTCTGCACGAGCGTGTTCACCACCTGTATAATCACAGCTCACGCTGCAGGCCTTGGCGTATTATGGGATTTGAAGCCGATAAATGTAAATGGCCCTCACAAGGGGGGGGTGGGGGTGGTAGTAGCGAAGTTAATTGGAAGCATATGTGCTCGTGAGCTGCGGTCCGAGTATAGAAACCTCTGTGGCTGTGACTGCGGGGCTGGATTTTGGCTTCTGAGGCTCCGTGACTATTATAGAAAGGGGGAACAATCAGCAAAATGGAAAATGAGAATCTTGGAGCATTGTGTGGTTGGCTTTCTTTCTTTGTCTGAAAGAAATGAAAGTGAGTCCATTGAGACCAGCCAGACTTTGATGAGAGAGGCAGCCAGAGCCATGACTTAAATCCAATCAACAAGACCAAAGATGACATATGGTGCTCTCCATGCGTTGAGTGCGTTCTGTTTATCCCTTGACGAAACAATTTAAACTTACTCAGGACAAGAAAGGAAATAAAGCAAGTTCCCAAGATGTCGAACTATTGCTTTAAGCACAGGGCATCTATTGTCGACAGTGATATGTAAAATAAAGGCAGTTTCTTTAAACCATGCTAATGTCTGCTGTTTCTCTTACAGGAGAGGATGCTGAGTCAAAGTGGCGTCCACGCAAGGAGTCGAGATGTGTTTGGGCTACGCTGCCTACCAGGTAGGATTGTGCTTTTAAACGTACTACTGTGTACTTCCTAAACTTCTGCTTCTGAGACCCGTCTTGGACCGATTCAAATTCAAGCTACTGTAACAATAAAGAGTTTGCAAATGACCATTGCAGCTAGTCAGACACAAGAAATAGAAGGTACTAAATATTACAACGCAGCACAAACTTCAATTGACACCTGCCACGCTGCTCTGGGATCAGATGAAATATCAACACTCCGTGTTATTGAGGCAGAAAACTGCTGCAGCATTCATTGTTCTCTGAGGTTTGAAATCTCTGTATTGCACTCGTAGCCACACCTGGACCAGGAATGTCACAGGCTTTGCCTTTTGAGATGGGAAAACATCTGCTAATGAAAAGCTAATCTGAACATACAAAGAGGGGGTTAGTGTGTGGCTAAGATCAAAAAGTCTTGTAGCTTTATTGCAGTGATCTGTATGCTTTAGCTGCTATCTTCATCTTTTTATCCTGTTTTTGCTGCTGAATCAGTTTAATATCCAGAATACATCCTTCAGTGGAAACCCTTCTGTCTGCTTCTCTCTGAAATCATTTTTTCAGTTTTTCTACTACTTATTCAGGGAGTGCAGTTAGTGACAGTGTGGGCTCCATGGTGGCTCTGACAGCTTGTGGAGTGGCAGCAGGGGGGCGGGCTTAGCAAAGCGATATCCTGATCACCCTGAAATCACTCTCTACTCCCGCCCCCCCAACTATAACCACCCTCTGCAGTAGTGATCCAGACAGTTTAGCCAGAGGTGGACCCTCTTAACCCAAGTGATGATCTGCTGGTTGGTGCAGGGCCACAGGGAATCTTTGCTGCTGCAGTCTAAGTTGTTTCGCCCGCCCTGCCTTGCTCATATTCCTGTGTCAGCAACACCCAGCTGGAGCTTTTTATAAGAATGGCAGCAGACCAGAGGGGCTGGATCTGAGACGGGCTAATCTTTAACGCTGCGTATCAGCAGTTACTCACGACACACCAGAGCCGATGTAAATGAGTGTGTGGGTGTGTTGGATGGGCGTTTGTGAGGTGGGCCTCAGCACGTCACCTTATGACTGATATCTCTTTAGTCACACATCTTCTTCTTTTGTCCACTCATACTTCATATTTCATTTTATGTTTTTTTCTCTTAGTTTTTTGTCGGAAAAGGATCTTGTGACCTTTCACACATACACACAAACACAGTTATACACAAACACTCACTCATGCATTCACACATATTCCATACAAACACACACGCTTCCTTCCTTATTTTTATTCACGTACTCGGCTTAATTTGTTTTCCAGCAGTGTGTTATGATCAAATGCTTTCCAGACTCAGCTGATCCTTGACAATGCGCGCGCACACACACACACACACACACACACACACACACACACACACACACACACACACACACACACACACACACACACACACACACACACACACACACACACACAGAGAGAGAGAGATCCTATTCTTAGCTGTTAACATTTCACTGTGAAATGTTGACTCACTTTACTTCACATTTTCCTCCTGCTGGCTTTCAACTTCATCTCCAACAGCACCCTGCTGTTCTCTCTCTCTCTCTCTCTCTCTCTCTCTCTCTCTCTCTCTCTCTCTCCACCTCCATTCCAGGCAGATTAGAAACACAGCTGTCCGTGACAACCTGCTTTATATTTAAGAGCGAGGGAAGAAGAAACGTGTGTTGGCAGCATTGTTAAGTCTCTTCTTTTATTCTTCTCTTTTTCCATTGAGACAGAGGAGCTAAACTTATTTTTGTAAACCGATTCAGATTTCCGGCGGGGAATTCTATCCCTTGGCTCTGTGCAGTTTCTGCGGAGTAAGTGTTGAGACAAATTGTGAGAACAAGTTCACTTTGAGACACAAAGGAGTCGGGAGTCAGTGTTACCCCACCGAGTGGAAGGGCTCACATTGCACCTGTGGACGCTCTCTCTTCCTCCCTTTTCTCTTTCATGCACGTACTCTGCAGAAGGATGATCATCTGTCCACGCTGCGTAAAAAAATGCTTTTTTGGGAGAGGGGGGAGTTCATATCAATATCAACACAGTGGTGCTTTTGTTGCATGGTACGGTAAATTCGGGAGGGCTGTAAAATAACAGGAACCTGTCTCAAGCTCGATCCACTGACAAGTTGAGAACAACCGCAGTAATCTCAAAATCAGAGATATGTCTGCAGAAGTGGTCCCGTTGTCCCAGTAGTTAACGGGCAGTGCTCGGTGTCCAGCGTGCTCTCATGTGACACCGGGACACAGGACCGCAGAAACCGAGCCGGCCTGCAGGAGGGCAAGCGGGTCAGCACAGCTCCGGCAGCCATAGGTAGATCATGTACCTTTTCAATGCTGCGAGTGGGGGAGGGGGTATACTGTCCATTCACACACAATGCCAAGAGTCCAGGACCCCCTTCAGAGCAACTTCACAATCCCCTTTCTCCACAGTCTCATGTTACTGTGGGATTAAAGGGCTGTCAATCAGCGTTATGCCTCGTTGATTGATGGACATGAGACCGGAGCGTCCATATTTGTGTACTGGGGTTTCCATCTTTAAATCTGAAAAAGTATTAAATGCTCTTTAGTGGGATGACTTTGACTGGATGTGTTCCAGTTTATTACAAAATAGATTATTTTGGGGGACTTTATATTTCTAATTATCAATATGTCTGGAGACATATTGTTGTTTTAATGTTCATACATACATCTGGTTGGTCAACCTATTACATGACGAGCTGACCCAACTTCTCGTCGTCATTTAGAATATGCTGTCACTGTTGGTGGACGTAGCGTCACGTGGAGGTTGGTAGTTCTGGGTTGTCTGTGCTATAGTTCGTCAACGGAGTCTTCTGGACATTTTGTGTTGTGTTAAATATGAGGAAGACTCTAGGCTGGACTTTTCTCATTGTTGTGACATTAACTTCATCAGCTGCTAGTTTGCCGAAACACCTGTATTCCTAGATTCAACCCAACGTGACCCAATCCCGGTCTTTCCTCGTCCTCCCAGTGGGTCGAGGAGGGCCAAAACCTTTTTCGCTCTGCGTGCATGCCCGCTGAAGACGAGGAACAAATGTGGATGAAAACAAATAAAACTGAGAGCATGTGGTTTCTAATCCCTCTCAGCTGTATTTGCTCAGGCGGGTTCTTCAGGTCGCTCTCTCCTCATCAGTGACCACAACATCAACAGAAGCAGCTGGACCATTAAAGGGGACACTCAAATTTAAACTTTAATGTGGAAAAAAAACATCCTTTAGCATGTAAGGAATGCAAACACTTTTTAAATACTTTCTTTAACACATTCCTGACGAGTTCTCGTCTTGGACTGTGTTCGTATTGGCATATTAATGTTTAACTACATACATACTGCAGTCTGCATACTTAATCTGCATACTCCCTACTAAATGAACGATTAAGTATGCCAGGCAGCAGACTGTTCATTCGGAAGTATTCTCAAGCAACATTTAGTGTAAGATATATTTTCTACAGTTCATTATAAATGTGTTTACCTTTAAACTGTGCCTTAACGTTACTTCCCATATTCTGAATTTCATCCAACGATTAATAATTTAAACCCTCTGCCTTGCAGTCCGCCATCGGTTCGTCTTAAGAGCCGCGGAAATACATTTTGGGGCGGTTGAATATGTCCATTAAGCTCAAGTCTCATCTAGTCTACATCTGGGGGTTTCTGGCGTACACAAAATCCATAAGAAATGCAGTCGGAACGCACTAAATATCAATTTTTACGTCATACTTAGTATGAATAGTCTGTTAGTCTGCGATTTCAAACGGACCCAAACACGTTCTCAGTATTTAAATTGAATTGATTTCCTCCATTCGGCTTCCTCAAGGATGAGAGGTTAAAGAAGCTCCTGCGTTAGTAGAGCATACACTGTTGCACTCCGTCTGTAGCTCTCCAGGAAGCACATAAAATGTTTTATATGAATAAAGGACAACAGTCTCGTAAAACACCTTCACTTTTACGGCTGACTCATTCTGGGTTGAACCACCTGCTAACACAAACTGCTTAAATCTCACCAAAGAGTGCAAACAGGCCCAGAAGCCTCTGCTCCCTGTCTTCGCCCCCCCCCCCAGCTCTCAGATCTGCACGCTACAGGAATGTTTTCGGCTCCATTGCACCCTGGGGAGACATTAAAACGAGGCACGGAGAAAGCCACAGATTGTCCTTTTTGAAAGGCAACAAGGGTTCACTTGTGTTCCCTGTGACACCGAGCATCTCAAATCTCTGTCGCTAGATCACGTGCGGTCGGATTTAATTGATGAATCCTGCCCGGGGTTTTCATGTGTGGTTTGGAGACTAAAGGGAATAAGCATAATCATAGAGCACGCCCTGAGATTTAAACTCCTCTTGTGCAATTGGCAAATGATGATGTGAAATAAAGGCTCCTCTTCCTCTTCCTCTCACAGCATAAACAAGTGTTTCATGTTTTTCTGTAAAACATTCTGTTAGCTAAGTAGCCCAACTGCTAATCTGTCCCGTTCAGTTTTAAGAACCGAGCTAGTTCCTTCCACATGTGCAGCGAAGGAATTTTGTGTTTCCCTCGGAATGTTTTTTTCAGTTTCGAAGGACCGGCAGTCTCTCCTCGTCTATTTCATGGTCTTTTGAGCCAATATGAAAACATTTGCCTTGCCATGTGTCTGGCCAAACACTCCTCTTGTCGTGGACAGAAAGGCAGTTTTCTCCTCGCTACCCTAACCTGGACTCTGTTGCCATAGGAAACGCACAGTCTAGCTGGCAAAGGCTTTGTATTCCTGCAGGAAACCGTTTGAAGTGTGCTGTCTCACCGCTGTGTGTGTGTTTTTCCTTTTTATCCCCTTTGAAAGTGTTTGTTCACATCTGTGTTTGTTTGTAAGAGAGTTCTCTGGGTGAAAAGTTTGTTTTTGGAGGCTTTTGTTCTGGAATTTCAGATTGCTTCTTCAACCTTCCTCTCCACTTAGGAATGTGGTTCCATCGCTCAATGTTCTGCTCAAGTACATATTTCAACATATCAAATTATTAAAACTGAAAAATATATTTGTGCATGGGTAGACATTTCTCAAAATCTAGATGTTTATTTTAGAGATTTAAACTTTCATTTAAAGAAGCCTATGGATGATGCTCGTCTTCTGAGTCATCAACCCTCATTGGCCTTTCCTTATACCAATTACCCAATTATTAAACATTTTCACAAATTATCCACTGACTTTTATTTCTTATGCCATGCGGTTTTATAATAATTCTTGACTTTATACTTACAATAACTTCTTGTAGCTAAAATTAGCCATTCAGGCGTCTTTGGGGGACATCTGGTGTACCTCACTTAGATCTGCTTGTTCACTCATATGTACATTTGCTAGTATTTACCAGCAAACAAACTAGTGTAGTGTAACTCAGACGGAGTCACTGTCATCTAAGTCTGCGTTTTAGCTGCTCTTCTTGCTCCTCCCGGTTCATCCTCTGTGGCCTGAGGACTTGCAACAATACGCAGCAGCTTGACCTTTTCGTTTGAAGGTATTTGTCACACCCACTCCCAGTAGCTCCCTCAGTGAACGTCCACGCTGCTGTTTGTTTCTCCGTTCACTTCCTGTTATGTATCCTCTGAAGAGCGCCCCCCCCCCCCCCCCCTATACACACTCAGTTATGTAATTGCATCTGACGTGTACAAAACTACACTACCCATACGTTCCATCCTGTAACCTCTGCATTCCATCTCCCTTGTGTCCCCCCCCCCCCACTAGGCGAGTGCGTGCTGCAGCGAGCTGTTATGGTGAGGAAGAAGCTGACTGCCAGGGAAGGAAGGGGTTGGGTGTCTGGGACCCTCTTGTGTACCCACTTCAGAGTGGCCTTTGTGCCCCAGGACAGTCCCAAACCTGACGTGAGTCCTTCTGTGCTGATTAAATACTCTTACTCATAGTCTATTATGGTGTAATAATGTGTTGTTATTGTCTGTTTTTTTTATTTGTTACAGTACATATTTATATTTAAATAACCTTCATGTTGCAGGACAATGCAGATCCAGTGCTTTTAGGAGATCATGATGTGGCCTTGGCGTCCATAGAGAAGGTTGTGGTTGGTAAGTAAAACCTCAATGTATGCCCACATGTTTACTCCTGACCAGAAAGACTGCTGGGGATACGTTGCAACGACATATTGATATATTGACTTGTCCAATCACAGAGCAGTATACTGTATATCATGCCTTCTGCTGTGATACTGTTAATGCCACAGCTAACGACTATCAGATTGTATTAATCAGTACTTATGTTACTTATAATGAAGATAAGAAGAAACTCGCATGTAATAAGGACACTTCCCCATCATTACTAAAATGTAATTATGCAAAGTGAGATATTTAAATAATGTGCAGGTTTTTGGCTCCCTTGTGAAGTTATTTTCAGTATAGTACACATACTGTGTACTATATTTAGCGTGTACTCCAGGTTTTTTTTTTTTTTTTTTTACTCTTGACACATTTATCTCCCCCCCCGTGTTGCAGTGGGCCCCAACAGGACCAAGCTGGTGACCCCAAACTCATCCCTGAAGTTCACTCCAGAGGAGCTGGTGCTGTACTGCAAGGACCTGCAAGTCATCTGCTTCCTGTTCGACCGCCTCACTCCTGACGCACAAGTCATTGAGGTGAGTGTCCGTCCTCTGATTTAAGGAGTTTAATCTTCTCATTTTAAGCTTCCACCGGCTTAAACACTGAACTTCTGTGTGCCCAGTCCAGAAACAGGGATTTGCAGACAACCACTGATGTTTTTCCCAGACTTTAAAATACATGTTCTTCTTTTGAAACAAGTCAATTATCTGTGTGTTTCACTGTTCCCTGTTTTCTTCCTCCTTATACGCACTTTCCAAATTCTTCTCCTAGAGATGTGTGCACCAGGGTTGGTAAATATTTGCATGTGCCTGCATCTTTCGGGGTGTATGTGTATTGGCTAATACTCGAGGCTCTGGTTACTGTCTTACCGTTCAGCAGTTACTTCAGAGCCTAAAGACTTCTGCCCGGAGAAGGTGATCTGTACCACACGCCGTTAATCCGACTCTGCGGGGCATCGATGTTGACAGCTGATGACCTTTGTCATGTTGATGGGCTCACTGTGGTTTCCCTCCTCAGACAACCTACACCATCGCCAAGACCTACCAGCCTCTTAAACCAGGGTCCGTTTTATCTTTCCAGAACGCTGCCCTGGGGAGTGTAGGTGAGTAGATTAATGCATTCAGCCTCATCTACAGCCAGGCACTCTCCCTGGCACCGGTACAATAGCTCATCACTCTGTCTATCATCCGGCAGCTGTGTTGAGTCATCAAGGACATAGAGGGGTACTTCAATATAGCTCACATGTTTTTGGGGTTTTCATCCTTTTGCTTTGTTTTACTAGACTCACAATATTGATTATGATATGACTTAGAACAAATAGTCTTGACCTCCTGCAGAGATACGTGGGAAATAAAATACTGTTGCAGGCACTATAGCCTTACGCGTGTGTCTGTTTGGATGCTTATGACACGAAAATGATCAAAAGTATTTATCAGTAAATCTGTCATTCATTTTCGTCTGTGCATATTTCACCGTGATGAATATTCATAGAAATAACAGCTCTGTGAAAGTGAGAAATGCAGCATGAATGTGTCAGTCAATGATGTTTTCTCCCGATGAGACTTTCGTCAAGTCTGTTCTCACTTTGGTTTTCACCCGCTCTCTCGCTCCAGGGAACAGAATGTACCCAAAAAACACTGCTCGTCATTTACACAAGGCTTCAACTCAGTTCCATCTATTTTTGTTTCTGTCCATGTCCACTTCACCATCAGGACAAGATGGTACAACTTAAGACTGGAGCGAATATTAAACAGGAAACATGACGGTTTCTGTGCAGACCAGAATGACGGTTGGCAAAATTAGAAACGTTCTTCTCTGATGTGATTCAAGGAAAATGCTGTCTTTGAAACCGTGCCCAGATGTGAGGAAATCGCTGAGTGGTTTGAAAAGCGAGGCGCGATAAAATGTTCGTGTGGCTGATTCTGACAGTGATTGAAAGCCTCAGTTTATAAAAGATTAAACCACAGTAATTAAATGTAATATTGTGCTATCAGAGCGAAGGAAACCAACTCAGTGTGTCAGCAAATCATACACACTTTACATCTCACTAATAAAACAAAATGATGATGCCCAGTTGTTACTAAGCCACTGGCTGTTCACCTCGACCATATAGAGTAATATGAGCCCGTCTGTACAATACATTATGCTATGTTAAAGTCACGCCAGGCTGACAAAGCTGTGGAAGACTGTCAGCAGTTGGATAAATAATGCAGCCCCCCCCCCCCCTCTGAAACAAGCCGCTAGATGACCCACAGTTAAACTCTGCCCCAGGGGTCAAGTGTGTCCAGTGTGGTGCTCAGTGCGTTTAAGACGTGACTTTAACATTTTCCATTTTCTAAAAGATTCAATCACAGCCTCGGATGTGATTGTCACAGTCAGTTATTGACATTAAATATATTCAATGCAGTGGCACTAAGACACAAGTTTGTAAGATTTTCTTATTATTCTGTCATTCTCCATCAATACATCTCAGGGCGCGACAGTAACGCTTTGACAAATTGCCAACCAATTCTGGGCCTTTGGCTGCCATCTGGTGCAGCATAGTGACAGCAAAGGGCACAATGTGCAGCCCAAAATAAATAAAGACAACGCTGCGTGTGACAACTGAAGCTGGAAACTGAAATATTTCCCAAAACTGACCTCAACAATTAATCAGCTCTTCTCATGAAACACAAGGCTAGCGCTTTATTAGTTACTCTCTGATCCACCATTGGCAACCATTTCGAGAAATTGGCAACAAATTCTTGGCCTTTTGTTGCCATCAACATCAACAACTTTATTAACATGTAAAAAATAGGGACAGCAAAATAACACCCCAAAATAAATTAAGGACTGACAATTATTTCTTCAATTTAACGATCAATCGTCAAATCAAAATAGGGAACAATGCCCTTAACAAGCTCCCAAAGTCCAATGTCACATCTTTAGATTGCTTGTTTTTCCCAACCAACTGTACAAAACCCAAATAAATCCAGTTAACGATGATATAAAACAGAAATAATTAGCTAATCCTCACGTTGGAGAAGCTGGAAACAGAAATATCTGAATGAATCGGCCCTTCTCATGAAGCACAACGGTACTATGAGTTACTCTCTGGTCAGTCCACTGCAGCAGCTCTGTACCACATCTGGGCTCATTTTGCTGAATTGCCGTCCCCCATCCCTCTCTTTAGGAAAGATTTGAAAGCCTGTTTTTCCACAAAACGGATATGTTGTGTTTGTATAAATTGACACAAGATATTGTGTGATATTGAGATGTAACTATTTTTTCTTCCAGAAATGAAGCAGTTTCTAAGCAACCGTCGACGAAACACCCACATGAACTGGTTTGAGTCTGACTCGGACTGGGAGCAAGAGCTGGAGAGATGCGGGGCCACTGGCTGGAGAGTCAGCTCAGTCAACGACCGCTTCGAGATGTCCACCAGGTAAAAAGTAACCACACATCTTTGTGTCTGGTACGTTTAAATTACCATTATGGTATATCCGTTTCCCAGATATGAGGCAGAGTCAAGTCTAAGCTCCTATAAACCGCTTGGTTAGGTCAAAGGTCGGAGCTTTTTGGTGCTTTGAGTACATAAAAACCTCATCCATCCAAAACGGTGCATTCTTCTCCGTTTCCTGTCAGCCTGTCGAGATCCATCGCTGTTCCACAGAAGGTTTTGGACACTGAGCTGAAGAAAAGCTTCGCCCACTTCAACGAAGGACGCATCCCTGTGAGTGCACTTAGTGTTGAGAAATGTTCTGATTCAACTGCTACTTCACGTACCACCGCTTGTTTCAGATGGGTTCATTACAGACCCAGTGAAACAGAAAGTTAATGTTTTTATCTCCTCGACTGTGACTGTTCCCCAGTGGAACGGAATATGTGAGCGGTGTACAGTCACAAGAGAGATTTAAATACAATCCCTTGCATTTGATTTAAGATGGAGCTTCAGAGGACTGTTGCTCCACACACACACACACACACACACACACACACACGTCTCTGTTGTCAGTAGAAGCTGCAGATTGATTGATGGGTGGATGACAGATATTATTGGTTGAAACTGGTTTGTTTTAGCTTACCTAAGCACAATTAATATTTTGTTTTAAATTCATGTGTTAAGAGCCTCAATCCTGTGAAAACACTTTATTTGTATACATTTTCTACATATTAAATATATTATTCGAACAGTCCTGGACTCCAGACCGCATGTGTAATTCCTGTATTTGTAACTTCATAACCCAAAATAACTATGCTGTCATCTTTTAGATATCTTTTCCTTTCCTATTAACATTCCTGTGAGACAAATGACCAGATGAACCCCGATGCAGTGAGTGCCTTCAGGGAGTTTCAACAATGTGGAACGTGAGATTGTGTTTTGTGTCGCAGCGCTGGTGTTGGCGACACCCTCGAGGCAGTGATCTGCTGCGAATGGCCAGCTTCCAGAACAACATCTACCACGAGAAGGACGACATCAGGTTTGTTGTTTTCCAAAATACATTGTCAGTGCGTGTGTCAGTGTAGGCATTTGAATGTGTTCAAAGACGACTTAGCTGTAGTCTTGACTGCAGGCTGTAACTCTCACAAGGCAAAGCAGTGGTACAGTAAAACTAACCAGATGCAGTGTTGTGTTTGTTAGTTACCTAAACACAGGAAACCAAACTGCTGAAATAGTCCTCACTAAAATATCCGCTGGCCACAGCCGAAATACGGCGAGCTGTTAAAGAAGCTTGAGACGTCAGGTTAAAAGCAACACAACGCAGCATGACGTCTGAATAGCAGACTCAACTTGCATTAATGAGTTTTTACGGCTGATGTAACATTTAAACCAACTACTTGTGTTCTGTAGAAACCTGGAGATGATCCTGTTTGGTTGCCAGTCGTCTCTGTGTGTGGTGGTGGAGCTGGGCGAGGAGCTGCCCTCACCTGCAGACATCCAGTTGGCTCACAGCCGCCTGCGCGCCCTCTGTCTGGGAGGTGGGCATGAGACATGAACACGCACACAACACCTGAGCAAATATGTATTCAAGCACAACATGAAAAACAATGTTTCATATAGTGAATTGTGACAAATGAAGTGTCTTTCACTGGTTACATAGACATCTATCAAGTAAGGAAGGTGGTCTGAAGGGTCCTTGACACAAAAATACACTTAAAGATATAACATGTGTCTTGTCTGCCTAAAAACAACTAGACACATGTTATATATTTTGTTGAGTTGTGTTACATTACCCCAAATCCCTACTTTCTTTGTACATTTAAAAATCTATATTTACATCGCTGTTTGTCAGAGTTGTTTTGGGTCTGAAACTCCAACACCAGCAGCTCAAAACAGGTGTTGCGAGATGTCCTTTATTTTAGTTTTTGTCATGTCGGCGCACACAGCACATTCCACGGTTGAGTAAACAGAGAGATGACAAAACTCATGGTCGTCTACAACTACTGGCCCTGGAACTGAAACGCTGACCTGTCTCCCACACACGCACACACACACACACACACACTCTCTCTTTTGCACACGGACAAAGTGTAAAGGTTCCCGATTATCACGGTTCAGCTCAGTGTTTTGTCTTTTGTGGGTGAGTGCTTCACAGCTCAGAGGATTGTCCTCGTGTATTTGGTCGGCTTGCTGGCAGTGGACTTTGGGTTTTCACAACAACTAGATAGAAAATGAAAATAGACTTTGGGGACTGAATTAAAGGCTAATCTGTTTGAGATTTTTCCATTTAAGGTCCCATTGAGGATGGGGATGACTTATTTTGAGGAGGTAGCTTTTCCATTGAAATAGTTGTCCAATTTATCTTTTAAATAACAAATTCTGCTCTAAGTTCGTAACAGCTAGACTGCAGCATTAAGTATTAAAATGTGAGTTGACCCTGGTCAGTGTTGCATTGTTAAATTGACTATTTTTAAAGTTGGATCTCTGGGTAAAACTCTAATAAACGGGCAAAAAGGGAATTCAGACATTAAATTTGCTAAATGAGCATTCAGCATTTTGAAAAGAAACTCTGAGGCCTGTAAGATATGCTTATAATCAAAGCTTTTAATAATGTGCAGTAAGTAAAGTTCCAACAAACAGCATGTCTTCATCCGAGTATGGACGGAGAAGAAGACACGTTTTCATCAAGGCAGTCTTTCTGCATGTGTGGAAAACTTAATGTTAGATTGGTTTTAACCGTCAATTCAGCTGGAGTGCAGGGATCCCCTCACTGGGCCCTTTTAAGGCTTGTATGCATTTGTAGTGATGCATAATGTCTGGACATGATCTGTTTTGGCTTCCAGATATCTCCACATCTGTGTCAGTGCCTGATGACAAATGGCTGTCTACCCTGGAAAGCACCCACTGGCTCGACTACACCAGGTAACGGCTCTGATTGGCCAGTCTGGCAATCCGTGTCATGTAACAAAAACTTATTTGTGATGCGATTGCTGTGTTTGTAAACGTATTGAGATGAACCCCTCTGTTCCCCAGGGCCTGTCTGAGGAAAGCTTCGGAGGTTGCCTGCCTTCTCCGTGGCGGTCACCTGACTGTGGCGCTGCAAGGTGAGTCACATGACCCAGAACCCGGGTCATATTATTCAATCCATTCATTATTCACGGTGCCTCCCTCTCATTAATCCCACTTTAGGGCTTGCCCTGATGTAGCTATAAGACGCCGACAAGCACACTCCGCTGAGCCCGCATGCACACTGTCAATAGGCCTCCATGTGCTGAAGAACACGGTAGCACCAGGCTGCAACTGTCCTGTTTGCATTCAAAAGGCAAGATAGACTCCTGGTGTGAAATATGTGTGGTGCCGCCCCAGCCATTAGGAATAATGGGTTTCAGAGCGCAGTGGCGCCGTTGCCGCGTTCTGTGTGAAAGGCCCATAAGACTAGTGAGTGAGGAGTCAGCGTTCAGTCAATAGCATAATAAAATAGGCAATAAAAGATTTGAGTCACCACAACCACAAGAGGTACTTCAGCATGCAGCCATATATGAGCGCCCTAAATATTCAGCAGTTTGCTGCAGCAGAATGCGAGAATAGTCCTGGACAGACACAGAGGTTCACACTCACGGACCGATCGCATAATCCTCCTGGCGGAGATAATAATAACTTAAATATAAACCCACACGTATGTGCAACAAAAACTCCCTGTACCAGAGCAGGAAGAAGACGTAGCTACTGTGGAAGGTGGAGCGGTACCGACTGTAAATAAAGCGTGGCTCATCTTCACACACCACTGTCTCTCGCACCTTACTGCTGGAGAGGGGCTGCATTTCTTTGCCTGGGGATACTCCCAAGCCCGCGTCTGAATGTAGCTTTGTCGGAGTGTCCGCCTTAGAAGAAGAGGGCCCCCTCTATGTGACTGTGTGTCGAGATAAGGAAGATGCCGGCTGTTGTTTGTTGTGGAGTAGAGGTTTCAACTGATCTCCATCTGGCAGTGAGCTGGATCAGGTGACGGGGAAAGCTACTGGTCAGACCAGGTAAACCCAAACGTGCAGTGAGGGTGACCTCAGAGTGTCAGGCTGGGGCTCCTGTCTGCAAAGTCTCCAACTTTCACCTCCCTCAAGTTATTGCAGACTGGTTTATTGTGGTATTGTCGTTCTGAGTCCTTACATTGTCATTGCTGAGGCTACTGAGACGTTTTTGTTTGCCATCCAAGATGCACTTATAGATGTCTCTCACAGTGAAGGAATAGGGACAAAGAATACAAAAGAAGGGGGATTGTTTCAGTAGATTTCCATTTACAGACAGTAGGCTGTTGTTGATCTCTAATCGTCTGGTTTCCCGTGCTGCATTCATAAACACCCAGAGAGACAGACCCGACACCGCTTACTCAAACAATGGCCTTTTTCAGCTGAGGATGTTTACAACTTGCTGCTGGCTTTCTCTGCCACTCTGCAGCTGTAAGGCCGGCCATCACGATGCCTGTTTAGCTTCATATATCAGTCGTGCTCCAAGTTTCCTTGATGCAGCCGATCAGTCTCTGGCTGGATCAGCCGTAAATATCCCTCTGCAGAAATGACTCACTACACCAGCCCAAGAAAACTTGGTCTCTCTACATGCCTCTTCCTCTTTCTCTTGTTCTGCTTGGCACTGGGTTTTTGGTCTTTGCATTCATGGTCATCACTTTTATCTGCAGGTCTGTCCAATCGACATTTTCTGTCTATTGCTCCGTCTCTCTTTTATGGAACAGAATAAGCCTGAAGAAGATTAAGAGCAGAATTAAATGGTGTTTGTAAATTAAAGGGTAAATAGATGTAAAATAACTGTCAGGTAATAGCATAGACGTTTTGAAGAGCTTTCAGTATGTGCTCCCCGTGTTTTATTCGTTACAGAGGCGGACGACCGGGACATGGGCTGCGTGGTGTCCAGCCTGGTGCAGGTGATGTGCGACCCCCACTGTCGGACCCAGCACGGTTTCCAGAGCCTGGTGCAGAAGGAGTGGGTGATGGCCGGCCACCGCTTCTACAGCCGCATCAACTACCACCGCGACAACGACAAGGAGGAGGTGAGAGCTCCCATTGGATTGTCAGTGTCACAAGTTTAACTGTGCAGATTGTTTTGATGGTCTTGTATTTTTATTTGCGCCTGTGAAGCGCCTTTTAACTGAAGACTCTTTGTTGTCCCTGCAGGCTCCAGTCTTCCTTCTCTTCCTGGACTGTGTTTGGCAGCTCTTGTCCCAGTATCCCTCTCGCTTCCAGCTGACAGATGACTTCCTGTTGGCCCTGCACGACAGCATCCACCTGCCACTCTTTTCCAGCTTCTTGGCCAACTGCCAGCGAGAGAGATGCAAACGCTCCCAGGTACTGGACACCTGAGAGGGGCTTTGGTATTTTGGCAACTCTATTGTGTCGTCGTTATAATAGCGGTGTAGGCAGTGACACTTTATTTATTTTAAAGTCATTACAATATCATTTGCTGCAGACGCTGTAGAGATATTTCTAGATCTATGTGATACTCTGTTTTATTTCCCTGTTTTGTTTTTTATCATGAAGAAAACATAATATATGAGAACACTGGTGCACAAAGCTGCATAGAAAGAAGAGTTGTCATGAACATAAACATTCAAAATGCATATCCTACTCTCCCCAGAACCTCGGGCAGTCCTACACACCGGTCAATGGCTGGAGAGACATGGACTCTTCCTCGGATCCCTCTGACCCTCCTCTGCCCTCGGTGTGGGACTGGTCCCTGCAGTACAGCAAGCACAGACGAGACCGCTTCACCCAACCCGTCCCCCCGATCCCTCCTCTCCAACCGCTGCTCAATGGCAACCTCAACACCAACACAGACACTCACAGGGTGGGTAACTGCTTCATGCAACACACCCTCTAGTGGCCATGGTGGGAGCTGAATCCAGAGAGCATCTCATTTTTATTTGTTTTATTTCATTTCATTCATTTTTAATGTCTTTGCATCTTTTGACTTAAAGTTGATCATTTGATTGTTTGGATCCAAAGGCAGAAAACTGTTTTACTGCTTACTGTGATATTGCTAGAAAACAAATGGTTTTAAACAGACATTCTTCACTGATGAATAAAGGTAATAACTTAGGTCAGGTTGTATTGAGGGGGAATCCAGTGGAGGGGTCACCTGTAATAGTAGGAACTTGCAAAAAGGAAGCAGGCTATAAATAGTAAAGATGTGTGGAAACAGGCCGTTCTGTGCACATGTGTGCCAACAACAACATCAACAAGCACGACTATGCCTTTGTCCAGTTCCTGCGCTTGTTTTTGTGACAAGACGTAGTTTGGAGACCAGCTATTCTCATTTCCTCCTGGTGAAAGATCCTAAAGTGTGTGTGACTCACTCTCACCAGTGAGTCATGTAGGGTGAAAACCACAACGACTCCAAGACTCCTTGTGTCGTGTGAACGATCTGACAACTATGAAACTCATGAACTTGACTTTACTGAGCGGACATAGTATTTGCAACAGGCCACTGCGCCCTCTTGTGGTAGTCATAAAACATGCATACAATTCCAATTGACTCCTTGGAAAGAGGCTGATCATTACGCCATTTAAACTGACCATCAGCTAATTCTGAGATGTATTGCTCTCTCCGGTTAGAGTGAAATAGAGAAGTAATTGTTTTTAAATGCATACCTACAGGACGCTGCAGTACATTCACTTTACACTTCATGGATGAGACCCACATTAGCTTGTTACTGTGAGTGAAAGTTATAGAATTAAATTGTTTTATATTTTGACTCCCAGTAACTTTTCCTCCCACATGTGCCCACCAGCTGACTGACACCATCCCCGGCTCAGTCTTCCTCCTCTCTCGAGGCATCTTCTCCTGTCCCGCTAACCTGCTTCCCTGGCGCAGCGGCAGTTCAGGCGTTTACAAGAAGAGCCACCGGAGGGCGGCGTCCTCCGAGAACGTGCCCGGCCTGGAGAGGCTGCTGAAAGCCTGGGCCCTGGCTGAGTTTCCTCAAGGCCTCACTTCCACCGCCGGACCTCAAGGACCACTTGACCCCTATGAGCCCTTACTGCCGCTCCTCATGGGGCCCTGCATGGGCCTGTGGAAGGAGTGCTACCTCCGGGGGGCGCTCCATGCACAGGTACGATGGCATTGTCCCATAGGTGGTTTGAAATACTTAAATAAGAATGAAAGTGAATCAGGAACTGTCAGCGTGGCGCCAAATAATTAGTGTTTACTGACTTTGTTAGTTAGTGGTCTAAAATGATAAGGAACTTCCAGATGCCCTCTGTTGCTTATGCAGTCAATAAAGATACATCGAAGGCATCCTCGGAGGATTATATATAAATGCCAACTACAGATTCTCTTGAAGAAACTAAAACCCAGCAATGACAGGAAATGTTCGGGTTTCGGGCTGATTATTTCAGGGTTATTTGAGATTTATTACAATGAAAGTAGATTTTTTTCAGGCATGCATTTAAAGCCCAATGTATATTTTTTAAATTTGCGTCAGATAGGCAGCACTAATCGCTGTCTGTCTAATTTAAATATTGCAGGGTGGAGTGTCAAAGTGCGAATGTGTCATTGCGTATCAAGTGGGCGACATCCTCCTCATGATTTTTCTTTTATTAAATTTTGGCTCACAAAACGTCCGGAAGGCACACATCTGCTGTGTCACATCCTCTCACATCATGACGTCTTGCTCAGGAGATGAGTCTCTTTGATGTGCAGATTAGTTTGAGCTGTTGATCGACAAACTCCTAATACGGAGGCGGCACAGCCTTTGTGATGTCTGTGCAACATTGCGCGGCCGTGTGGGTAGATGCAGTCATTCATTGCTGCAGAGGAACAAGTCAAACTGCTAAAACCACTAACTCATATGAACAGTGGAGAGAGATTAGACTAAATTCTGTCCTTCTGCGTAATTGAAGTGTTTCCCCTACAATTTCACACACCATTAAAGTGCCAGGAGTGTTCTTGCCTCGTCACAGTATCAACGTCTTGACACGACACTTCACAACTCTCATGTATAATGCATTTCAGCACAACAAAACCACTTACTCACAGCGACAAACAAATACTACACACCTCCCTAAAACACTTTTTCTGGCTCTAGATGGGGCCATTTGCCTTTTTTGTGTTTTTACAACAATGGTGCTGTCAACAAAAGCAACAATGTGTTAGTTCATCTCTCAATACTTCCGTACCTTTCCTTCTTCTTTTTGCAACCAGACTCCAGAGGGTGGAACTTGGTACAACCGAACACGTACTAAGACATTTTTAGGCGACAAAAATGTCACAATTAACTTTCATGAACTGAAAACACACTGTGAAAGGGTTAAAATTCTAAGACGGAAACTGCTTTATGGTTTATTTGACTCTAAATGGACCATAATGTACTAAATGAACATCATGCTGTCTTGAAGAAGACTTGCAACTAGAGATAGAGACCATAAACTCATGTTTACAATGTTTACTGAGGTAATAAATCAAGAGAGAAGTAGTCATTTTCTCATAGACTTCTATACAACCAGAGGAGTCGCCCCCTGGTGGACATTAGAGAGAATGCAGCTTTAAGACACTTATGCATTGGCTTCACTTTTCAGAACCCGAGATATTAGGAAATTCATTTATTGTTAAATGGGTGCACAATATGACTGGGGAGGTGATCTAAAAGGCATTTTTTTAATTTTGTCTCAACTTTAAGTGATAATTTGTAAGACCCCTCTGGTGGGAGCATTAAGAAGAAGTTAAGTTGATGAGCACCTGGCGTAAGAGAAATCAACCATGTTGCTTTCCGTCCTCAGGCGTTCTCCCACCCCATCTCAGCAAACCACCCCCACCCTGTGGAGCGGCTGGCCCGGGAGGTGCAGCAGCTGAAAGACGAGCTCGCACAAGTGTCCACCGGCACGGATACAAGCCCACCCACCAAGACGGCCGAGTCCCGGCGGACCGACACCAACCTGAACCAAAACACCAACAACGGCACCTTCCTCTTCCCGGCGTCGCGGCCTCAGAGCACGGCGGTGCCCAGAGCGGCGCCCAGAGCGGCGCCCCCTCCTACCTCCACCAACCACCACACCTCCAGGGGCCCTCCGCCCGCCTCAGCTCCACCATCCAGGCACGGCCACAAAGACAATGGCGGTGGCAACAAGCACACGTTTCTGTTCGGGCACCCTTCTGTAGCAGAGGCCCGCCCTGACCAGCGCTATTACCCAGCACCCAATAACGCCAAGCTGCCTAAGAGCAACGGGTCCTCGATAGCGTCCTGAGGTCTGGTCCTCGTCTGAACTCTTCTCAGATATGATACAGACCGTTCCACCTTAAGACCCGGTGCTATCAGCAAATCACCTGCCTGCACAATATGAAACTGACCTATCTCTCCCTGGTACCATGTACAGAGGAGACCCAGGCGTGCGTTTCCTCACAAACAGTATTTGATTGACTATAAAGTGATTAAAAACAACCTTTAGGTGGCCCGCAGTGAAAAGCAACAGTATGAAATAATCAGTGCATGAGCTCTCAAAACTCTGCTCCGCATCGTCTGTACTGTATATTTGGAAAGAGTACCTTAGAGTTCAATATTCCATAAATGAAATATATCCAAGGCAAAAAGAATCAGTGCTGAAGATGCTAAACAATGTATGACAACGGAACTTTAGAAGCACATCTTGCAGCATCTTAAAATGCAGTAGAAACTGTCGTCCTCTGAAAACGCCATGTCACCGCTCAAGACAGACAGGCAGCTTGTAGTCTCCATTTTTAGCTTCTTATCCAAAATATAGATAGTGGCGTGATAAGGTGGTTCTTAAGGGTGCTTTGACAGGACACATGGCAGTGAATGGACACATCTGCCTCACTGGATGTGACTTGTGACTACATTTTTTTTAAAACAACTATCTCTTTAGATCTTTGTCACGTTAAATGTGCAAAAAACACTTTCAATTCAGTTTTTGTATCACAGCTTCAAATAGAAAAGTAGAACGTCGTTTGGACAATCATTTTTGAAAAAGCATCATTATTAAATATTAAACTGCAGGCGCTGTGGCCAGTGACTTTAATGTGGAATTTAGGGCATGAGAGCTATTTTGGTCCTGCTCTCATATCTCCCCACTTGCGTGCATGCTTGTGAGCAGTGAGAGGCCTGGATGTGGCTAAAGGCACTGCATACGATTGCATGACTGACATGATTTCAGGGCTTTAGTTATATAATCTTATCTAAACTTTCATCTTTAAGTATTTTTTTGGCCATTGGTCAAATCTTTTGATGTCATACATGTAGAGAAGTGTGATTTCTGAATTGTTTACCAAATTTAGTATTGTTTTGATAATTTCACCATCAGTTTGTGGAGTACAAATATTATTCTGCCTTTTGATTGCCGTATCTTGAGAAGGTACCAGTGTTGGAAGCAAAGGGAAGCTCATTTCTTCCCGTTTTTCTCTTAGTCCTGCCCGAAGGTGTATTAGTATGCAGCCAGCATTTAGGTCAAGGACTTGAAAGTGTCTGACCGTATTTAAAGCACAGAGGGAGCGAGCTGGTCCTGCGCCTTTAAAGATGAACGGGTTGTCGTTCGCATGGTGTGGGTGTCAAGTAGATGCACTGGCGCCATTCCCTCGGACGGATGAAATTATGTATCTGAAGGGATCGTGTTTTTCTAAATTTGAGTTCCGGCAGGATAACAATTGTCAATGTGTGACTGAAGCCGACCTTCTCTCATGTCAATAGGTACCTCACTTGATAGCACTATGAATTATTCAATTGTTGTAAATATTAATCACATCAATATCAAGGCACATTGATATCAGCTACAATTTCAGAGCTTTCCAGGTGTGATGCCAATGCATTCGCTTGTCTTACATTGAGAAAAAAAAAACCCCAAAAAGAAGGTTTGTCATGTCGCATAGAAAATCGAATTTGATCTCCTGCTACGCCCGTCCGTCTGTATCGTTGTATAATTTAATGTTTTTGGTACGAGCACCACTTAAATTTGCCAGATGTACATATTTTTTGTATCAGCATGTTTTGATCCTGATGAATAAAAAGTGTTATCAGTTGATTAAACTCGTCTGTGTTCATAATCTGTGCCACAATAAGAGAAACCCATTCTCTCTCACAGCACACAAACTTTATTTTTTAGCAAAATAAATATTTACATATGATCTGGGACACTTAAAAAGCAGCATGGCACTGTACATTTAAAATTTTAAATCCAACCGCCTCGCATGACATGTTGAGTCACAAAACAACTGAGGATTCATGTGCAAAAATGCTCAATACTTGAATGTACAAAACAGCTACTGCACAGTTGGCTCATGTGAAGCTCTGGTTCGGTCTGTTTCCAACATTATGTTGAGTAGAATAAAACAGTGTTCAGTGTTTTTTGTTTTTTTTATACAGAAGAAGGCAGAAAACCTGCATGCTATTCAAAACACGACTGATATGTTTTTCTGTTTCTGGGAAGAAAAATGAACCAAAATTTCGTGTGACAAGCAAGTTTTCCATGTATTGAGATGCATTTTGGCACTTTAAAACTTATGGATGTTAGTCTCACGCATTCTCACATGGTTCGACGACGGAGTGAGAGAGACAGTAACGTACGGTTCATGGCTTTCTTGGCAGTGGCAGCGCATTAAAAAGCAACAGAGTCCTAACTGAAGAAACCAAAAGTCTACATCTCTCCCACGGTAGAACTTCAACTTTACCCCCCCTTCCCCGTACACTGCTCCTGCTGCAGGATGCCATCGGGCCCGTAGAAGTACCCGGAGGAGGACGGGCCGAGGCCTCCCAGCTGCCGGATGGACTTGCACATGGGGCAGGGGTAGTCGGACAGGCCCTCGATGTCCTCGAAGGCCAGGTTGACGATCTGGTCGCAGCAGGGGTCGCAGTAGAGGTGTCCGCAAGAGAGGCGCTTCAGGCGGGCCTCGTAGGTGATGCAGCCCTGGCAGTGCGGCAGGTCGGGGCCCAGCGACAGGGAGCCGGTCAGGGAGCTGCTCTCCAGGCTGCCGGCCTGGCTGGAGCTCTGCTTGGTGGGAGACCTGACAAAAAAGGGAAGGAAGCAGTCAGGATGTGAGCGACAAAACAGTCACACAGTGTAGAGCTGCAGCGACATGGACTCAATGAATGGTTCAGTATGTTGATAATCCAGTCATTGTTTTCATTTGTTTGTTTAAATGGAAAAATGCCAAACACCGGCTGGTTCCAGCTTCTCAAATGTGAGAAGCTTTTCTCTGATTTCTATCATTTTGAAACTAAACATGAGTTTTGGACTGTTGGTTGGACAGGACGAGACATTTAAAGACCTCACGATTGGCTCTGACAGATTGAGATCTTTAAGTTTCCTCGCTGGCGACAGCCGTGAGTGTGCGTTTGGGTTGTCCGTCCGTCCCATTCTCACTAACACAATATCTCAGGAACGCCTTGAGGGAGTTTCTTCAAATTTGGCACCAACCTCCACTCGGGTTCAAGGATGAACCGATTAGAATCCGGAGGTCAAAGGTTAAGGCCACTGTGATATTTGATGTCAGTGTAAATGTCGGCCAATAAACGACGGGAACGCACAGAAAATAAATGTCAAAGATACGTTTGGTATATTTTATGTACAGTGACTCCATTATATAGTTTGACCACAAGAGAGCACAAGTCTAATTTAACTGTAAAAATGTCCCACTCAGTACACATCATGGTCACAATTCTTTAAAGGAATATTTTTTTTATTAGCTTGCGGTTTTTATCAGTTCATTGATCAGCCTATAAAAAAAAAAAAAAAAAAGTCCAAAAACTAAATATATTCAATTTATAATTGAAAAAATAATCAATTCTCATTTTTCCTAACATTAGCTAAAACGTTAACAAAATGAATCGACTAATCGCTTCAACACTGTTTTATAGTATCACTTTAACCCACGCTGCTCTTCTTTTAAAGCAGATTAGCTGGAAATCTAAAGCAAACAAGCCAAACTAGGGGCTTATGACATTATTGATCAACCTGCCAGTTACCTTCTTAATTTATCGAGTCATCGTTTGGTCTGTAAAGTGTGAGGAAATAGTGTCAAATGTCCATCAAAGTGACTTCTTCAGATGTCCCGTTTTGTCCACATCTGTTCACTTTGGTTTAAAACAGAAAAGCAGTAAATGCTCACATGAGAGACACTGGAGCCAGAGAATGGTTGACAAAAATGGTTGTTTCAAAAAATTACTTCAAATGAATCAGATTATTAAAATAAAAGACCTTTTTTACCAGACCTTCGTAAAAACATGAGACAGCATGTTGTAGGCTACTTGGCGCACATGGGGACAGGCTGGGATCAGGCTTTTCCGGTGCGCACACACTAAAAACAGATCTGATGTCGGTGCAAATATTTGTTCCAGGTAATAAATAACTGGTAAAACAAGAAGTGCTCTCGGTCGGGGTGGAGCTGAGCGATTGTAATTGTGGAGGTGTGTGTCTGCTGGTTGTTTATTGGTCTTGACGATGAGACTACATGTTCTGTACCAGACCTGGACGACTGGCGCGCATTAATACAGTGAACACCTGTAATTAAGGCAAATCATCCTCATGTTGTCTGCCGGTTAATAAGGAGTGTTCTTAAAATGGACTTGTATGGTTCTCAGGCTTCCTCTGATGTTAATGGACACCTTATAAATGGATGTAAAGGGTTTTCATATTCACTCGTTTCTTAGAGGACGTGAACTCTGCAACACAAACTGGCCTTCAGTTTAGGCAAAGCTGGATAAAATGAGAGCAAATAATGACTCAGGAATCCTGTGAAGTGAAGGACGATATTTCCTCTTTAAATAAATCTATTTCTGCACGATTTGTCACAACCTGCTGACATTTAGTCGTTGCAAACATTGAATCTGTCCTCAGTTACAGAGCGTTCCTTTGCAGTGAGGATTACACAATTAAGGATTATATACCAGTGGAGATTTTTCTTTAAATACAAGCAAATATGAGAGATAAATAAAACAGGTAGATGCACAGGAGATTGGAAGACAGGTGCTCACTAAATGCATTACTGATGGCCACAGACACACACTAGGAATATTCTAGGAATATTCGGGAATGCAGGTGAAATACAGGCTGGTCATTCTCCACTCACTTTGACGACGATGAATCTTTAAAGCAGTCGAATCGGAGAGCTGCTAGGATCCTCCACAGCAGATCCATGCCCGTTCCTCTCATGGTAAAATCCAAATTTCATCGACCTGGTTTCTGGCGAGCGTCATATTTTTTGCAAAAAAGATAACACGACACCGCTGAGTCTCTGTTGCCTTTAACATCCAGGACAAAACAACCCAGAATAAAGGGACCCTGCGCCACCCCCACTCCCACGCTGTGTTTAAATGTGCGAGCGAAAAGGATGCGCCATCATCATCATCGATCCGCAGACATTTGAATGGAGGTAAACAAAGCGCTTCTTTCGTTCCGGTACGTGTTTGAGTCGCTGGTTTCTCCCTCTTCTTCTTCCTCTTCTTCCTCTTCTTCCTCCTCCTCCTCCTCCTCCGCAGTAGCAGCACAGAGCGGACGCGGAGAGGCGCAGCTGAGGTGTTTCTTTTCAATCAATCAGAGAAAGAGACACACATGACACACCGGACCTCACTAATGAGCTCTATTGTGGAGACGGAGGCTTAAATGGCCTTAAAGTACCTCAAATACTCACCAGGTTTAGAAATGAAGAGGTGATGTGGCACCGAATAAAAGTGAAATATTCACCACCATCAAAACACTGGATCGGTGATTGGTAGGTGATCTGGATATTATTTTAATAGGATATTATAATGTATCAATATAACATTTTGATATAAAAACCATGAAAAAAGAAAGAACACTATTCCTTTAATTGCAGCATTAACTGTGTGTTATTGTTCAATGTCATATATTTTCAAGTGCACGAGCAGAGATTGGGAGTATTTAGTTTGCCTGTTAATGCCTCTCAACATGCCGGTGGTGAACCGGGGGCTCATAGTTAACGGCGCTAACCGTAGCTGCGTTCCAAATCTCATACTTCTTTCTTTTTACTTTTAGTGCACACTGCAGCTGCCCTTACAAAAGTATGTACTGTTGCATGCAGTATGCAGTATTCAATTGGGACATTTAATACTTCCTCAACATGGCACCTTGAACTTTGACCCTCTTCCTCATATATGTGCTGTGCAAAGGATTGTGGGTCAGAATAGCAAGAAAAGCATGCTGGCTTACATACTGCAAAAAGTGACCTGGTGTAGTAATATTTATATTAAGGAACTATATATAAATATATATAGACATTTGTACTGTAAGCGTTACCTAAAGTAACCACCAGATGGCGACAGGTATTTACCCTAAAAACAAACTACATACATTTGATCAGTCATCATGTTCTCCCTAAATGACAAGAAGTATATTTACACCATGAAACAATAAAAATACTCTACACTGTGACTGTTGGTTATCATAAACACCAGCCAACACAGTATATCCCACAAGCTCCCGTAGATATAAGAATATTACTGTTTGTCAGAGGTTGTACAGGATTTGAATGCCTCATGGAGATTATTGAGTCGTATTGCATCATAGTTACTCAACACATGTACCAGTGTAGTTTCACATTTAAGCGCCTGTTCGCTGCTGTGATTCATTACATTACGTTTAGAGCTGCAGATAAGGGCTGGCGGAGTCATTAGACTGGCCCTGGCTGCGTTATTGTGTCCATGAAATTTGATCCTGTCTGGAGAGCGAATTGTGTGTCAACCAGGCGTGACCTTGCTGTTTTGTTAAGGCAGGTAAAGAGGACACAATCAACAACCAATTAAGAGTCAACAGCTGCAGACACACACACATGCAGTGTAGAGCTGCAGTTGGTCTCTGGAGGTTTATTTTGGTTTTGTGGAGATGATAATGTGGTGTGTCAGGGCTTCAGCCGCCGCAGGGAGACGCGTGCAGCTGCGTTCATCTGCTGTGTCGCATTACCAACAGGTTCTCTTTCCTACGGTGTAGAATGTCAAATGATGATTGGTTCATTGATCACATGCTGAAATCCTGAAACTGATTAATTGACTAAACGTTTCAGTTCTATACATTCTCCCAGGGGTGGACTCGGGCTGTTTGAGGGGCAGGGCCGAAAAAATATAAAAAGGGCACCGGCAAGCAGAAAGTGTCCTAGCATGTAGACCTTTTATTGCATTTTTGGTGGTAATTTACTGGCAACACAGTGTTAAAATGTTAATTGGGGTAGATTCATAACAAATGTATTTCTAAATATGAAATGACTCAATGAAGTGTATCATTTGGAGTTATTTTCAAGGCTGTATCAGTTAACCTCCGTCTTTGTTATCCTTGTGCAGCCAGAAGTGAAGTGTCCCTCTGGGCCACCGTAGGGCTAGACGGGCCTTAATACCTCCGCCGTATCGATAGCCTCTGCATGCTGCTATCGTTCTCTGATCCCGACTGTTTTTTTGTGGTTGATACAGCTTATTTGTTTTAGTGTTATATTTTCTTTGTCTTTTTGCCTTTATTAGATTAGACAGAGACTGGAAAGTGGAGAGAGAGGGGACGACATGGAGCAAAGGGTTGGTTCAGATTCGAACCCCGGCCACTGCGTTAAGGACTCTGGTGGGTGAGCAACCCTGCCGAGGATTTCTCAGATAATTTCTTAAAAAAAGCTTTCTTTGCTTTCATGGCTTGTTCTCTTCATATCCCAGTAAATACGTTTTTTTGTTCTTTCACAATTTTCAAAACATTGTCAGTTATTATTTATAGCACTTTAAAGTAATTCATTTTGTTTACAGCACTTGAACATTTTGGGGAAAGACCTCCCCTAAAAAAGCTCTAAACTCACCGTATAGCGACCTCTCCAGCTCCAAATTGCAGACTAAGATAACGTCATAGTGGAACATTCAGCAGCTAAAGATATACTGGTACTCTGCAGCCACTGCCAAGGACAAGGGCAGACTGCAGTGCTCCGCGGAGTTCGCCTTATTTTTTTTTTACTATATCTTACTTTGTTTATTTCAGGCACCAATACACCAAAGCAAAAACATGTATGTGAGAAGGTACTTGGCAATAAGATGTATTCTGATACTGATTCGTAACCCCTGTTCTTTTGAAATGCACAGACAATTAATTTAATTTGAAAATCTAAAAATACAAATACGATATCCGACACCACAAAGTCACATTATCAATTTTCACAAATATAATTAAATGTATAATCTATAGTAAATCTCACTGCTTATTTACAAGCTTTATTTCTGACGCATTGGCTCATTTATAGGTTTTAACTCGTGGTTTCAGTATTACACTAACATTCAGTATTTGTGTCGAAACCTAAATTTAAAAGGATTTCAGTCGTTTTCCACCAGGGGCATCCTTGCAATTTTTTTTTTCTTTTTAACATGGCCAATTATAGGCACGAGCCCAAGCACGTGCAGGGAGAGGCTCGTCTTGCACGGTTCATTGCACCAACCATTTGGTGCATATGGAGCCAGTGGCAGTCTAACCGAGATACACTGAGCGCGAGCGTGCAGAGCGCATTTCCCTCCACCTGGTTGTGTGAATCACCTTTAAATAGTGTGACCTTGCAATATTAACGTTCACCTGTGGTTTGAATCACTGAGGTGACAAAACAAATAACTTGCCTCCACCGTTTCAGGTTTCATGCCAAGCCAGCAAACCCCCCTCATATTTCTGAGAGGAATGGTGTCTGCTGGAGGAGGGATGGGGGTGGAGGAGGAGGAGGAAGAGGAGGAGGGGGCGGTGTCTCCATCCAAGAGGGATGTTGTGTAGTAAGTGAAGGGGGCGGAGGGTGCAGCTCTCTGCTACTACGTCAGTGTACATCACAGGGGCACACAGGATTTTGCTTCATGTACTCCGGGGTGACTCCCTGCACGGAAAAAAAGCGAATCCCGGTCACCCCTAAAACGCGCCGACATTAGCACCAAAAAAGGTAAGAAAATGCATAATCCTCCTTAAATGTGCAATTTAATCTTAATCTTCAATTTAAAGCGTCAATGGCCCTAATTTCCTCGACTGCTGCCGGTATATCGACCGTGTATTCAGGAGCATGAGATCAGGGAGATTTGCATGTGTTTATGCTCCAATTCGACATTAATATATCACTAAAAACGAGTTTGAAGGCCTTCTCTGCGCTACGCGATGACCCCTAAACTGGTACGCGACGGGATGCAATGAGTACAACCGATTCATGGATGAGAAAGTAAACGATATTCGTCCGAATTTTTGCAATTGGGCAATATTTTAAGATTTCAGATTGCGGATTTTGGCGAAACGCGCCCTTCGTTCTTGTTCTTGCTGGGAGGTCTTGTGCGTTAAGAGCGATCTTTATCATCCATCCGAGCGCACAGGGTTGACTTTAAGGAGGAGAAGGGCAGGAGGTTACAAGTGTTGTGATTTAATGTCATTAAACAGCACATTAGGTCCGGCTTCCTGTCATCGATCCAGTTTCGTCTAATTGGCGATGCTTTTGGCACCGATGCCCTTGCCCCTTCTCTGTCGCCTGTTCCTCCTCCTCCTCTCTTCAGTACACGGCCATACCTTTTTTTTTTTTTTTTAGTTCTTACTCAATCCCCACTGTCAGATTATTTAAAAAAAGTTGTCCTGGTTTTCTGTTGTTACATTAAATTAGTACAATCTCAGGGAACGCGCCGGTGGAGCTGGGCGCCCTCTCCTGCGTCGTGCGCCAAAATGACCTTGTAGAAACCCAGCGGGGAGAATGTGATGGAGAAAAAGAGTGATGAGCAATGTTTCCTCTGCTTTGCGGTGGTTTCTGACAGTGGCGCTGAAAGGACTATGCTCAGAGAGGGACGTTGTTTGATAATGTGATCTGCCCTTTGACTCTTGTTTGGAAGAGTTGGAACATGATGGATGGATTCATGGTCTATTCCGGGTTCAGAGGCGATGCGTTTTTACAACTTGGCATGTCTGATGTCTTGTTCCTGTGGCAGCCATGATTACAGCTGAGGCAGTTTCTGAGCTATGTCTGCATCGACTCACATGATGGGTGGCAGTGAGGGGAGCAGCTTCTGATGCAAACCTGCAGCACTATACTGACAGCCCTCTTTGCTTAAAAAAAAAAATCAGATTTATGATTCAAAACCTGCCACACTTTCAGCCTCTTAATTATCTGGAATCAGGCTGTAACAAGAGCAACATCTTAACCATGACATACAGTTTAGCAGCTCCTCTTTAAAAGGCTTCACAGCGATCAAACGTACCCTCTTGACAGTTTTGTTTTGGCTTTTTGCTTTTGGTTGTGACTGGATCTTGAGTTGATTTCCGATGCACTCTTACATTCTCCAGGAAAATATCATTTTTTTGTGTTGTGGTGATTCAGTGCTGGTTCTGCAATCCATCCTTCAGTCCATTTTCTGCACCTGTGCAGTGTCGTCCTGAGCTGGAGTCCTTGGACGTGTTAGTTCCTGTGCAGGAGGAGAACACACCCACATAGAAAGGCCCAAGCCAGCCGTGGGATTTGAACCCCAGACCTTCTTAACAGTGCAAATCATTAAAGTTTTTTTAATATGAATCCTATTGAGCTGCTACTTAACATACAGCAAAAGAGGCCGTAGCCATGGGTAAAGATGCCTGCTTCAACTTCGCAGTGGTGCTGTAAATCGATTTAGATTGCTGCAAATAATAAACCCAAATCCATTCTCCAGCACATCACTTCTAGAGCTGCAACGATAAGTCGATTTAGCCATTTGTAGAAAATCAACCAGCAACTATTTTGATAATTATCAATCGTTTGTCACTTTCAAAATGCTCATATGGACGTTTGGACTGTTGGTTGAATATAACAAGCTGTCTAATCCCGTCATCCTGAGCTGGTTAATGGCAGATACTCATCATAATCAATGATGCCACTGAAAACATGCCCATGTTGTTCCACAGTCTGTGGCTAAAGATTGAAAAGATGTTTCGATGATGTTTCTTTGCCCTGAGCCGTCGCTCAGCACAACAAAAGCAGGGCGACTTGACATCAGTGCCGCAGGTGAGGCTGACGTTCACGCAGCTTAGCACACTGGAGCTCCACTTAGAACCAGGAGGAGCTGAGGGAGCTGCTCTGTTTGGTGTTCTCATTTTCTGCCAGGCTACCCCTGCTGATTGGGCCTTGCTCCGCTCCGTCCGCAGAGATTAGCCCCGTCACAAGTTACAACTCGCCTCTCCCTGCAGCTGGGAGCAGTGGAGCCAGATATATATTAGCATAACAGCTAAAAAGGAAAAAAAACTGTGCAGTAGAGCACAGATATCCTCTTCAACTACCCCATCAGGGTGTTGTCAAGATCAGCAATTAGCAGCTGTTTCAACGTTTAGATCAGTGCTTCGAGGAAACGGGTTCATTTGAGCTGCATGGTTTTTCTAGACCGATCTGTTTTTGGCTCGTGATGCTGCCGCTGAGATGTTCCCCTCGTCTAAAGATTTACTGAGAGACTGAGAGATAATCGATGGCCTTCTCTGTCGTCCCCAGATTGGTGGGTCGAAGCAGCAATTGGTGTCAAGTGCATAACTCTCCATTAACAACTGACAGTGCATTTGTTTCTTATATAAAAGATGAGGTGTCTTCTGCTTTTAAACAAATGCATTCATATTCATTGGCCCTGCCTTTTTTGCTTGATTTTTATATTGGAGAGATCTGTTTATTACAATAGTTTTGGATTGTCACCACTCTCGTATCTGTGCGTTAAGTATGGAGCTGGAGGCAGTTAGCTTAGCTTAGCATAGGGACTGGAAACAGCATGTAACTCCCATTAAAACCACAACGTTTTACAGTCCTGTTTGTGCACAGATTAAACAAATGACCACATGTTAATTAGTGAGCTTCATGTGAGCTGTTAGATATATTTTTTAGCTTTAGAGAGAGAGGTCAGCTGTTTCCCCTGCCTTTCTTTATGCTAGGCTAAGCTAATTGCAGCCATACTTCACTCCATACTTGACACACAACACTATGCAAGAAAGCACAAATGCATATTTCGTAAAAACGTTGTCATTTTTCTTTAATATGTGAACGGTTTCTATTTCCCTGTGGTTTGTACCTAATCACAAAATCTTTGAAGAAACCTTCAAGGAGATTATTAAGAACTCCGACTACCTGTTAAATAGAGCAGCTGCTCTTCTCCACTCCACTACTTTAATTAACGACAAGTGTTCGGTGCAGTAATGGGATGAGACTCACCGCAGCTCCGGCTGAAACACAAATAGATTTGATGCACATGGAAGCAGGAGCAAAGCTTGTAGTGGCAACAGTTTAATTGAAACAACCATAAAAGAAACCCAGTGTTCACTTAGAGAGAGTGTCTGCAGTGGAAGTGATGTCTGCAGAGAGTTTGGCCTACATATCCTTTGGAAGTAGTGTTGTTGTCTTGCAGTTGATAATTCACTATTGCACAGATCATGTTAATCTGATTTCTTGTTATTGTCACGATTCATTTGTCACATTTTCGTAATGAATTCAGCTTTTTACTTTTTTGCAGTGGTGGGATGTAATTAAGTAGGCTACATTTACTCAAGTACTGTACTTAAGTACATATTTGTGTTACATTTCCAGTTTTTCCATTTTATGTTAAAGGTATATCTCGTCTTTACTCCATCTCAGAGTCAAATATTGTATTTATTCCGTTACATTTGTCTGACAGCTTTGGTTACTTTTCAGATTACAGTCGGCCCCTTCCTGTTCACTTAAAACCGTGGATCCCCAAATGTGGTGTTTTTAAATTTCTGTCCTACTTCTTAAGCTAAATTAACAATTTAAAAAGCCTCTTGGATCAGCTGAAAAAAATGCATCATCACAGACTCATAGACTGTCTCATAGGAAGTAGACTTTTTAGAAATAATTCGTTTCAGCACAACCTTGCACATCGACAGCACTAAAATGCAACATAATGCATAATGCATGCAATTTTACTGCACAATCATTACTTTTACTTTTGATACTTTAAGTAAATTTAGCTGACAATACTTACACACTTTTATTTAAGAGGTCTTGAATGCAGGACTTTTACTTGTAGTGGAGTATTTTCACAGCTTTTATTTGATTAAAGGATCTGAATACTTCTTCCACCACTGGGGATTTTGCATTTTCTCAGCAGGTCAGTCCTTTTCTAACAAACACACCTTCAGTTTGAGACATTTTGAGATGACTGCAGGTCACAACACCATTAACTTGTGGAGACACTTGTGGTGAATGCTAATGAACTACACATTAGTTTTAATTTCTAATGCAGTGAAAAAACCCACACGGTTGTATTTTGCACAACCGTTTTTCTCTGCCGTGCTGCAGGGTTTTGAACTGCACCTCTCCGCTGCCCTCAGTCTGACTCCTCTTTAGTCCATTTTGCAGCGAGCAAAGCCAAAATGGATGCAGAGCTCTGACGTCACGCAGTGTTGCTAGCCGCCTCGGTGCCACCAGGGTGACGGTGCACGCTGAACGCTCGAGCAGCAGAACAATGACGTGACTCATGTTAGGCTGCAGATTCTCCCAAAGGGGACTTTGCAGCCGGGGAGGAGCTATGACCCAGTGAGCCTAACAACCAATCATCACACCCTCCTCTCAGGCTGCTGTTATATCCTCAGCCTGGATGGGCCTGAAGCCATGCAGAAACATGGTGCAGCTGAGTAAAACTGTCACTTCCTGTGTGACTCTGTGCAGATGTCACACTGTGGTCGGTGCAGATGAGCAGGAGCTGGACTGAAGCTGCTGTGAGAAGAGGGTTGTTGTTGTTTTTTATCGCAAACATTCATCACTGCTGAGGGGGGAGTTGACTCGGGCACCTCCGCCCTTGTGGCCAGAAAACAATACATGAATAATTGATCCTTCACACAGCCTCAGGAGGACTCCCCTGGAAGCTCAGACCAGAGCAGATAGAAAAACGATGGATGAGGACGAATGAAGAAGGCTGGTTGATGGCGGAAATTCAGAGCTACTTCAAGAGGCCTTGGCTGGGTCAACATGATGAAGCCAGACTGTGTGTATGTGTGTGTGCGTTTGTGTAAGAAGTTCAAAAGAATACTAAATTAGTATGCTCCACCTCCCCCTGCTTCAGTCTAGAGGACGTTTAAATGACTTCCCCAGTGAGGGTTGGGGGGGGTTAAACCAACTTACACAAAGAGTTTATATGATTTCGATTAGTGTCAGAGGACGGTATTGATTTAACCTTTGACTCCTCCGACCCACAAGGTGCTCGTTAACAAAAAAATGAGCCGATACAAATCATTTTAGCAAGAAAATTACTTTTTCATAATTTTGTATTTATTTGCAAAACTCTTGCTTCCACAAAGATCTAAAGGGAACGCTGTTCATTTACACAAAGTGTCATTAAATATTTAGTTGTGGTGAGTATTATGATTAGCAGAATTGAATCTTTTTCATGGTTTGGCACAAAGCTTTGTCATGTAATTGCTGCACAGCCTTCACGTTCAAAACATCCATAATCCGTTAAAATAATTTAACTTTTAATTCAGTTAAAAAAATGAATACTAGTAGTATAGAGAAGAGTGTAACTTCCTAAGAGACATTATTGTTGGGTTTTCTGTTGACACTTTAAAAAGACTAATATTCCACAGTCATGATAGTGTGTGTGTGTGTGTGTGTGTGTGTATGTATGTATGTATATATATATATATATATATATATATATATATATATATATATATATAGTCACTGTATCAGCTATCTTGTCTCACTCTTTCCACATTGGCGAGCTGTTTTTAAATGAACATACGGCTGAACGTAATCTCCTCCTGCTGTCTGAGCTCGCTTTATTATGAGCGTAGGTGTTTGTTGACTGAGTCTTGTGGGGGTAAATCTTCAAACTGAGCAGGCGAGTGGGCTGTGCTGACCCGAGCCAGAATGCAACGCTCCTGAATGCACTCATGAGAGCAGAAAAGACTCCAACGGAGATATTAGCGGCCATCCAGTGGATTGAGCACACAGACAAAGCCAGATTTGATCATTGTGTGCTTCAGGAGTTTATTTTTTTGTGCATCTCAGTGGGCTGTGAGGAGTAATTGTATAGATGGACGTGTTTTCCGTTGGTCTCAAGTGGCGATTCTGAGGAACAAATGCCCTTTGTTAACGTGGAAAACAAAAACAAGAACGCAAAACTGCTGGAGTTGCTGAAGTTTTGCTGTTAGAAAGAACTTCTCTCACCAAGACGACTGCTGTGCTTTGTTCCTTCCAGCCTGCATCTCGGAAAAATACTGAATGTCAAACTTAAGCTGATTAGTTTTTTTGTCAGAATGGATATGTACAGTGGCGTTTCAGGAAAGGAACTCGTCGCATCTCATTCGGCGGCGATGCTTTCTCTTGTCAGCTTGCCGTCTTGATCAGGATTGCACCGCTGAGTCTCAGGGACAATCTATCGAAAAACTCCCTGCGTGCGTCACGACAAGAAATCATAGATGTCAAGAGAAATGAATTAGCAGCCATCTGCAGCTCTGAGGATTCCACTGATCTAATCATCACCATCTCCCTCTCAGACACACACACTGCATTAATCTCTCACTTTTGCATACATGCATTTCTTTTTCAGCCTTTGGCCCCCGCATCTGTGTGTACACACATACACACACACAGACACACACACAGACACAGACTGTCATCACTCACGCTCCTCTCTGTCACACTCGCTAACTGCAGCGTTTGTGCCGTCAAAGTGAGCATCAAGATTTAATTCAGTGTGCAAACGTGTGAAGGAAAAGTGGAGAAAACACTTCGGCAATGAAACCAAAATTGCATTAAGACACAGTATGAATGCTGCAAGACTAGGTGACAACTAATAATTCATATTTATCGACTTCCAGTGGAACTTTATCTTGGTCATATGAGAGTGTCGTGTTATCTTATCACATAAACTTCAACTGCACAGCTTTGTTTCTGTAGATAAGAGCAGAAACAATTCATCAATTAGTTGATTTATAATAACAAAAAACAGCTATTTTAATATCCGATTAATCTTAAGTCATTTTATTTCTAGCAAAACATGAATTGGTTTTATGTGTGACAATAAAATATGTTTGGTTTTTAGACTGTTAATCTGCCAAAACAAGACATTTGAAGACGCCATCTGGGGCTGTAAAATTGTAACATGCATTCTTAACTGTTATCTGACCTTTTTTATTGATAATGGAAATAACTCTTAGCTGGAGAATGATCGCTTATGCATGAAGCTGTGTGTTAATCTGTGTCCCGATGAAAGCGGAGGTTATATTTGGAGACGGGAATGACTCATCCTGGCAGCCAACGAACGAGCTGTTAATTGGATGCAACTTTAATTGAACGCGAGAAACTCTTATGTAAAATAATGTACCTGAGGCACTGAGAGCTCCAATAAGAAAAGTAGAAATGTGCTCATATCAGCTCTGTTGTTTACTGAATTACAGCAAATAAATCAAGAGGCCTCTAAAAAACCTTATTCTTAAGGCCCCACTACTGTGCCATCAAATGGGGAAATTATGGATGTCCTGTACATCATTAATCCCAAATTCAGCCCGATATATTTTGGATCTACACTAGAATTTGAAATGCATTTTTGTGGGAGTGAACAATCCCAAAATCCCCGTTGTTTCCTGGTGGAGTTTGTTGCTGCTTCCTGGTGTTGCTGTGGGTATGTTTGTTGTTCTCTGTTGAAAAGTCTTTTCACTATTTGACTCGTTACAATATGTTCTTGCCGGAAACTCTGAAGGCTCTCGGGTATTTTAACACAAGCAGAACAGCAGCCTATCATTTCTGTTCCATGAAGCCATCTTGCTTCGTGTCAGAAAGAAACCCAGGAGGTGAATATAAATATCGTTTAGAGGTGTTGTTTGTCACAATGCGATGCTGTATATTGCTTTAAAACTGTATTATTTGGGTGTTGGCCTCCCGGTGGCAGTGTGTTGACATATTATGACCGTATGAAGTTGAAATGGGGGATGTGTTGCACATCTAGCAGACAGGAAGTAACATTAGCATCTATTTGGAGTTGTGTTTAAATCATTTTAGTCCTCACTCTTTTATCTTTATTTTGGTCTCCACCAACTTCTGAGGGAAATGTCTGACTTTTGGGCTGCAAAATGCTCCATTATTTTTACCAGCTATAGTATCTAACTAATCCAGTCTGCTGTTTGGTGTTGTGCAGGTAGTTTTGCCTTTTTTTTTGGTGCTGAAAACGTGGCTGATGTGAGCGATGAGACTGAACTAAGACAGTGAAGTTGTGGGCCCATGCGGCTCTCAACATTGTGACGGCTGAGCCGGCGGCTCGCAGCTAACGGTGCTGTCAGACATGAGTAATGTGGTTAAACTACTCTACAAACAGATGCAGTGACAAAACCACAACGTTGACATCCGTTTATGTGAACATGGTAGTTAACAGTCAAATTCAGGGATAGAAATGAGTCGTGATTCATCATGAACACCTCTCTATAGGTCTCGTTTTGGGCATAAGGGAAGAGAAAGAAAGCAGAAGAAAAGATGGTAACTCATGCTGTCCAGAAAATCAGTGTGAGTGTGATAGGCTAGTTTATTGAGAGGACGTTTTAGTGTGGTTTAAGGGCGACGGTGGCGGTGCTCTATATGAACTGCTCACTGGTTTCTTCCTCCTCATCCATCTTCTGGGAGCCCTTAAATGCTTGTCTTTTTTCCTGCCAAGAGCTGTCTGCTGCTAAACGGGTCTTGTATTTCCACTTAATAAAACGTCCCGCTCCTCTCAGAGTGCCAATACCTGATGTGAAAGGAGAAATCCATTTTGGGCAGTTTATCAGATGCTCTTAACGTTTGAGTTTTAACAGTGCAGTGAAGAGTAATTGATAAATGCTCTAGGCTATCGGTGACTTGTGAATAGATGTGATGCGCTGGTGTTGAAAGAACTACTGCCGTGTCAGAATCTGGTTTATGTGGTTATAACTCCTCCAGTGGTGGCTGGAGATCTCTAGTGCTTCTCTGAAAGGTAAATAGTTGAGAGGTCTATTCACAAATGAAATGTAATATTCCCAATATAATACAGCACTCTACTGAAGAATGAGACGGTGTAGTAGATCTAAAAACAGCTGCCTGCTGCGGCTGGAAACAACACCGATGAAATGGGTGAGAATGAACAAATGAAGTGTGAAAGATGCAAGAGAGCTCCATAGAGCTGAGGGTGATAATTCTTTGTCGCTATGAGTGACCCCTCTCTCTTCAGACATACTCATTTGATCCTTTGTGAAAATAAGATTATTGAATAGTGAAGCTATAAGTGCAGTTGACTTTAAGGTGTTTACTGCTCATTCCATTCTGCATCCAGGCCTTGGTGTCCCAGACGCCAGACGGGACCAAGCCCCTCAATGTTTCCATCCCCAGGCGATCGGTAAAACTGTGTGATTATTCGGTGCAGCGTGGACTACGTGGTGCAGCTCCGAGATGTCACGATTCATTTAGCTCCCCTGTTTTTCCCTGCCATCTTTTGCCGGCATGCTTTTAGCCGGCCACGTTGCACGTGTGTTGGTGTGTGTGTGTGAGGCTTCCAGTCCCTCTGGCGTCTTCTCTGCTCACTAAAAAGAAAAAGGGATTACATAATTAAGTCTTTCAGCATTGGCAAACGACAGCCCCCTCTTGACTGATAATTTATTATCAATTTACACTTCATTACAGATGCCAGAACAGTTTGGAAAAGGGCTTTGTTCCACAATATTTTTTTATCCATTTTCTCTTGAGCCTTTTGGCCAGTTGCATACAAAGACATTATCAATATATAATGTGTTTATTGAGAGCACGCTGATATTTTCCCTGCAGCAATGAAGCAGCCACAGTAACCCTACATATGCACTCGAGTTGACTTGTTATTCATAGGCAGAGAAACCACCAACACTCACTCTCATCTCAGTATCTCCGGCTGGTGAAAGGCTAATCTGAGTGTGATGGGCTGCCTCATTGCATTCAGATGGGCCTCAAGAGTCTCCTTCTACAGAGGTCGTGAGGAGGACCAACCAATCGGCTGACTCCTCATAGAAAATGGATCGACTGTGCAGAGATGGATGTAGGAGATTTCAGCTGTACAATGTCTGAAGTTAGAGACAAGAAACACAGATTTATTGTAAGCAGCATACTTCATAATATGAAATTAAGCAGTTGTACTTGCTTGGAGGCAGCAGAGCTTTGGTAGTTCACATTTCACATCTATACAGAAAATACCATTGACGAGTCATAATGGGTCAGATGTAGTAAATATTGCGACCTGCTATTTAAAGCGCCATGATGAGTCGTGTTACATCCCTGATAATGCATGTGCATCTTACAGGGGGAATGATAACGTTATCAGCCATAACACACACACACACACACAGTAATCTTGCTCTCCATGCACAACATATTTACATGGCTGTAAAACCCTCCTCTGTTCCCTTCACATTATGTGTCTTTTATGGGAGCAGTGCAGGCTGGGTAAATGTCAAAACTGATGAAGATACAAACTGAACTGATTGATTATTTTAACTGACTGCTGTCGTTTACTGAACCACAGTCTGTAGGCTACAGAACATAGTGACATGTTGTCGGCCATGAATTTGAGACGAGAGTGTGGATTTGAAGCCTGGAGTTTGAGTTTATCACTTGGCAGTTTGTTTTTGAGCCATGAAATCCAATTGTGTGCTGCAGGGTGGAGCTAAGAGGACTGAAGCTTACACAGCCCTCAGTATATTTCTAATGCAGCAACCTCTTTCAAAGACGTAGATTTCAGGAATTGAAGTTTAGATTCTAATGGAGAGAAAATAAAAATGCATATTCCATACAGATGGGATTATTTCATGATTTATTTGTCAAACATGAGAGAAAAGTCAATATGTTTGGATTTTGAACAAAAATTACTTTTGATGATGTCCCCTCGGTCTGTGGGAAATTATTATAAAGTTTATAATTATAGCTTTTTCCACGAATCAACTGTCCCTTGCCAAGCCCCGCCCGTTGAACGCTATGATTGGCCAAGCAACAGACTGACTCAACAGCAGCTGAGCATGTGAGTCAAAGCTGAGCAACTAATACAAAGCAACTTATTGACACGACTATGTAGCCATTATCCAACGGACTCCACAAGGAATGGAAGCACATGCTTGAATGTCCTGGCCGGGACAATGTGAATTGGTCACTCGGTTATCACAGACATGCAAGTGAAAACTAAAATGAGCAAATGATAGGATGAGATCCAGGCTGGTGACCAAGCACCAAATGTCTTTCACAACATTTGCTGATGATGTGATGCTGCCGGTCAGAGTGAGAATCTGTTGAACCATAAGAGGGTTTTTTTCTCAAGACAACCACAAAATGAAGAATATGAATAAAGGGATTACTAACGATAAGAGGTGCTATAGATCTTTACGCTGGACCGTATCATTTGAGCCCAGCTGGAAACTGGAAACTGAAGTTTCTGTCCAAATCCTGTGGCCTGAGGAATGTTTGTGAGGCTGGAAATCCAAAGAAATAATTCGGCAACAAATGTTTTTTTGCAGCCAGTTTAAACGGAGCTGTTAAGTGAGAAATTGAGCAAGACCTGACCCGAAGGCAGCGCCACAGAGGCTAAAGTCACCCATGTACACGAGTCATGGCTTCAGCCTTGGCTCTTTGTTCCTGTGGTTCAGCCTGAAGTGTTTTTGACCCCCAAACGTTTGTCACTGATGCAGCTCAGCCTCCTCTCCTGCCTGCCTGAAGTAATATGTAAACGACATTAATTCAACATAGTGGTGTGGTGGTGATGCATGGTGTAACTGATTCATTTAAGATTATCAGGGTGGAAACCACAGACCCCATTTGTTCCAGACGTAACTCTCCTAACAACAGTTTGATGAATTGACATAAAATTGTCTGCATGCATTTTGTGTTTCCCAATTCACCGTGGTGATGCCCGTACCACCTAGAGGCTGACCTTTGTGGTTTTGAGTGAAATATCTTCAACGATGATTGGATCAATTGCCATGACATTTGGTAAAGACATTCACATTCCCCTACGGATGAAATCTTGCAACTTTAGTTATCACTTCACTTTGCATATTGTGCCATCATTAGGTGAACATTTTATTTTGTTTAAAAATGTGTTTTGTTTATGGGCAAATACCTGCAAAACTAATAACTTCCCATCTGGTATTCCCGTTAACATGAATCATCTGGTTGCATAATGCCAGAGCTGTCATCATTACACAAACTAGTATTCTGTAATCTCGGTATTATATTATTCTGACAATATCCTGACAAGCCAAGTGAAGGGAGCTCTACAATAAGAGAACCATTAACAAAACGTCCCCCCTCCTCCTTGGGTTTTAGTTTCAGCTGGCTTTTGGTGAACGTGTTCATAGAAACTCCGTCGTCCCAGCAGACCCGATCGTCGTGTGATGTTGACTCGGCAGTAGTCTGTGTCTGTTCAGCACCCCCGAGGTTACACAGGAAGCGTTCAAAGATTCCCTCCCTCCCGCCCTCCCACTGCCTGCTACCCTTCCTCCTCTTTTCCGGATACGTCTGCTGTCGTTTTCTTGCTGTAATAAAATAGTTTTGCTCAAATATTGTTACACTAATAGGTTAAACACATTTTAATGAACAGGAACAACGTAATAATAAGTGTCAACAAGGTTAGTCTGCAGTTTATTAGCACTTATCTGGGGTAATGTAACACCACCCCTCCATTGTAATTACATGGCTCATTGATAATTATGCTGCCAGTGCAGTCTGATCACCTCCTAGACACGAGACAACAACAAATATTGAGCACTTGGCCCATATTGATACCATGACGTTGTCAATGCCAAGATAAGATTAAAGGTCTGTGTGTCACCCATTAGAACCATCTGCAGTTCGATAGTGTTTTACTTACTACAAGTGCTTCTGAGTTTCTTAGATAAACACTTATGCGACGCATCAACCGTTAAATAGTGCTGTCTAACAGGAAGGGAAAGTAATGGGGTGGTGTTGCATAAGAAACGAGCAGTGTCATTTTTCATTTTGTGCTTTCAGTGTGAACAGGTGTATGACAGGACATGAAAAATTAGGAACCAAGTTGGGAAGCTTATGACAAATGCAGCACTATAGGAGGCAGGCTTTGACACGAAGCTATTCTGCAGTAAGTCAGCGTTTGTGGTCGTGTTGTTGCGTGCTGCAGGCTCCCCGGGCTGAACTCTTTCTTTCTTTCTTTCTTTCTTTCTTTCTTTCCCCCCCCCATGCTGAGCCGCGGCTGCTGTTCTCTTTAAAGAGACTATGGGAAGCTACTGGAATGATTTCAGTGTTGGCTACGGCTGCAGTCGATCCCCAGAGACTCGCTCTGCGGGGAAATATCATCTGTGTTTGGTCTCATGAGCACATACATGTTGGAGATGTGTTACCGTGGCAGGCCCACTGTAAACAATTTCCTATCTTAGCTTCAGGAGACCAGGGTGTGCAGCTGGGTATTCACTGGCCAAAATATGTCCTTAACATTGATAGCTTAGCCAAAGCTGTGATTTCCAGAAAGTTGGCAACAGTGTGTGAATTTAAATGAAAATGCAATATTAATACAACATTTATTCATTATTAGTACAACAATGTTTGAAAACATATTCCTTAAAGTAAAATATAGAAAAAATGTGTAAAACACCATTCATCAAATGCATCCTAAAGCTAATCTTCTCCCCTCAATATTCAATGTTTCATATCTAGCTGCATATTGGTGTACAGCAACGAGCATCATTGAACACAACAGCTGTGCACACGGCTCGCAAGCAGGTGCCAAAGTTTTTGGATGTTCTGGATCCTCTGTGCGCCATGCATCACTCACAAGTCTGCCACACAGATAAAACAGTCTGCTTAAACTGCAGCATCAGTGATTTATTTGTTGAATATAAAAAAAAAGTTTGTTACTGCTGTTGTTGATGAACACATCTGGGCTGGTGTTTTTCAGTGTAAGAGGCTGGAGGGTGATCGGAGTTTCACTCTGCCACTTCTTCCTCATGAGAATTGGGTCTGTATTTGATTTGTCACTAGATTGTGTCGCTGTAAACCGACCAGGTTGTCTTTGCATTCTTTGTCAAAATCAACATTTGTCTGTTTTTCGCAGACAAATGTTTGTATCAAAGCTACATTTTAAACAATATATAGCATGTCAAGTGCTCACTGAAACCCATATGCTGCTGATGTTTTCCCCTATTGCGTTTGTTTTGCCCATTTGTAGTGCTTGCGGCCTTTTCTTTGGCGCAGCATGTCCCCGCCAGTGAGACAAACAAGGGCAGCACCACAGTGACATAAGTGTCATGGAAACTAGCAGGGTGGCCTGCTGATAGATTTACAATAGCTCTTTTTTTGCTCTGTTCTGTTTTCTTTTCTCTTCTTAACTTGATGCGTACTAAGATAATGGAGACAGGAAATTAAAAGTAGTGATGAAATGGTGTGTGTGTGTGTGTGTGTGTGTGTGAGTGAGTGAGAGCAGGAAGATGACAAAGGATGGACGAACAAAGGGAAGGAAGATGTAGACATTATGTTCTGACTCTCTAGTAATAGATGTGTGGTTTTAAGTCAGAGTTCACAGATTGTAATCATGAGTGTCCTCAGTGGGAGCTTCAATCTGACCTTAACAGTAGTAGTACCTTCTATGTACATGTCCTATACAGTGCCGCACTGCAGCCCTGCTTGGTAATCACAGATGTCTGTGTCACAGCATGGATCCATCTTATGAAGGCTCTGCCGTGTGCCACAACGTAAATGCCACACTGTGAATTGAGCCGAGCTGAGGAGAGAGCCATGAAATGACTGCTGTTCAGTCATTATAGGTCAACGAGCTCCAAGACTCAGATGTCAGCACCTTAAAGCTGTTGTGTCCTTCTTTTTTACTTCCTGGCATTAGTGCTGAGATAAGCAGGATGAGTCCTGCAAATGTCAACGCGATGTGAATGCCAACGGTCCTTCAGTATGAATTGGCTCTGATCTAGATTGTGCCAACAATGGACGTCTCTCCCTCACATGCACCAGTGTGATCAATCGTGCTGACGCAACTCCTTTTTCTTTGCTTTTCCACAGGATTTGGTATCCGAGTGCACGCTGGCCACAGACCAGCAGTGCAGTGGAGCAGGGAGCTGTCTGCGGTGCTGAATTCATCAGCTAACAGAAAATCCCCCAGTGCACACTCATGTGCTTGGGCCGCTCCTGATAGCTCCCATTCCTAGCAGTAACTGACCACCACCTCCACATCCAAGATGGACGACGACACGCGCTACAGAGACGGGCGCTCAGACTTTGTCCGCGGCGCCAAGGACATCGCCAAAGTGGCCAAAAAACAGGTCGGCAAGAAGATGGGACGCGGCGCGGACAAAGTGGCCGACGAGTACACCAAGCGCTCCTACAAACGCTTTGAGGAGGAAGATGATGATGAAGACTACGCCGGCGTGCCAGGCAACGACGGCGGGTATTATCGCAATGACAGCCGGGCCAATGACGACGAAGGTCACAGCGACTCCACTGAAGGACATGACGAGGACGACGAGATCTATGAAGGTGAGTACCAGGGGATCCCGAGGGCTGACTCGGGCAAGGCCGGCGGCATGGATGGGGTGACGGACGCCCAGGCGCCGCAGTTAAGGGATCTGTCGGCCTACGAGGCCGAGAGGAGGAAAGACCAGGAGGAGCTGGCCCAGCAGTACGAGACCATCCTGCAGGAGTGCGGCCACGGGAAGTTCCAGTGGACGCTCTACTTTGTCCTGGGGCTGGCGTTGATGGCGGATGGCGTGGAGATCTTTGTGGTCGGCTTCGTGCTGCCCAGCGCAGAGAAGGACATGTGTCTATCTGAGCCCAACAAGGGCATGCTGGGTAAGATTTCCACATATTTTGCTTCTTATTTGAATGAAAAACTTTAAGATGGTAGTCATAGCAGTACCAACATAGTCTCGTGTTTCTGTCCACTCAGCAACTGTTTCCAACTCATCTGCTGTCTTCTGTGCCCTTTCTCTGTTTGTTTTCGACTCCGTTCCTCCTTTGGGAGTTTATGCCACCACTTCACATTTCATCTCTGCCTTATCTTAGCAGTTACCTTTGCAGTTTATCCCCCAGTAATTGCTTTTCTACAGCCATAGTTGGCAGAGGAACTACAGCTATTTAAGATTCAACTGCCCGTGCAGACTCTGAACAGCCGTAGAATTCTAATCGAACCCTTCAGCCTCTCCGTTCTCTGCTTCAGTGTGTATTATGTGTATCTCAGGTTGTGAAGGTGATTGTGGGCATTTTTTATTAAAATTGTTTTAAATGCCAATGTACTCCATTTGTCTTCCTCCTGTTTGCCTCCTCATAGTTTGTGCGGCATGTCTTTCGCTTTGCCCACTTCACAGCATACAGAAACACAGACCTCGTCGTGGTCGTTTTCCTATCCTCAGGGCCAATGTCCAATCAGTCCACACCCTGCCTCGCCATCTGTCATTGGCTGCCCAGCAAGACCACCATGAACAAGGGCCAGAGGTCTCTCAGAGATTACAAATTCAAACGCATTGTTCAAATAACATAAATAACTTATAAAATATGTATTTAACAAGCGTGTCAGGAGATACAAAGAGAAACATCTTCCCCATAGAGACACCCAGAGAGGGATTTAGTTTTATTCCAGTGGATGAAATATAGATTGACATCAGTGAGATATTCTTGTCCAGATTTGTTGGACATTAATGCGACATTTTCACAGCATGCAAAGCTCACACCCATTCTTTGGTGCGTTGTTGAAAGAAGAAAGGATTCGGGTAAAATTCAGTAAATGTCCTTATATGCTAAACATAGCAGCAGGCTAATACAAACGGACATCATCTGCAAATACATTGATTTTGATCGTCTCATTCAGAGGCTGCTCAATCCACATCATCCCACTTAAAAAAAAGGATTGCAGTCGACGTGGTCTCAAATGTGCATTCACGTTATCTAGTTTTGATGAGATCTGATGACATCATTTCCAGTGCTCTCACGGGGTTTTGACTGTACAGCTGTGCTGCTGACACGTGACTGAACATTGTCCCCCTGCAGATGGGGATGCCTGTGTATTGAGCGTCCGTGCTGTTGGATAATGGAACGGTGGCCCTCATGCAACCCTAACTATCGCCATCCTCTGACAGATCGATTCAGTCTGATTGCTTTCTTTTTTCAAAAGGTCACAAGTTTAGATTTTCTTTTGCTGATCAAGTACAGTGTGCTTGTTTTCAGCTCAAGTGCAAGCTGGTCAGTGAGCTGCTGCACTGTATCAGTGGAGGGAGTTACAATGGCTATACTCCTATAATTGTAATACGTACTGTGCAGTGTTCTATCTGTTTTAAGTGAAGTAGAGTTTTACGTAAACACACAAACATTTGGCAGGCATCCATGCCTTTAATTGGTTACTGGGATGTGTGATTTTTCCCGGTGGTCCATGCACGGCACAAGGTATGGATTGCAGTGCCGACATGTTCGGTGGCTTGTGTGTGTGTGTGTGTGTCTGTGTGTGTGAGCGAGTATGTCTGTCTGCTCGTACATCCATAACAATTTTGACTGTGTGTGCATGTGGGCCATCTTTGAAATGTGTGAGTGAGTGTTTGTCCATTACAATGGTGACAAAATAAAGCAACAGAGGCAGCAAGAATAGCACTGTGCAAAGACACTCCAGTGAAAGACCATTCAGGAAGGAATAAATGAAGCAAAGAGAGAGAAAAAATTCAAGTTCAAAGTTTGCAGCCGCCAAATAAAACAGTTTTTATAAAAAGTAGTAAAATATTTCCCTCTGTAATGTAGCAGAGTAACAGAATTACCTATTCCTATAAGATGGAAACATTTTCTACTCTGTTACTTCCAGCTTCTCTCCCTCCCTCCCTTCTATCTCTCTCCCTCCCCTCTCTCTGCTGGTTTTGTGTCATGCCAGTAGGGAGCCAGTAGGGAGACACGACCGGCCCCCTGATTCCCTCCCCTCTCCCTGTTACGCAACACGCCTGACTCATTCTACAGAGCCTCCTTTGCTCATGCCTCTCTGCATCCCATGATTCCTAGTGTCCTCTTCCCCAACCCCCCATCCTCACCCTCTTCTTCTTCTTCTTCTTCTTCCGCACAAGGTCCATATAGAGCTTCCCTTTGCCGTCATAGTGCCAGTAACTTTAACCGGACGCACTGTGGTGGAATCATGTATTGTGTGTGTGTGCGTCTGTACTGTATTGTGTGTGCGGTGTGGGACAGATAGCGGCTGCACATGTGTGAGGGTTAATCGCCTGCAGAATATTAACTCCCTCACAGCAGAGAGCATTCAGATGTAGGCAGAGAAGGATTCAGAGGCAAGTTCGACAAATAAAAACCTTCATCCACATAAACAAATTTTCTCTCATGGCCTTTTTGACTTTCTTAGATGTGCTGTAAGTATGTATCACAGATCCCATATTCATTGCATGTTCCACCATTGCAGAAAAGAAGGAAATAAAAAGCAGAACAAGCACAGAGAGGCTTTGAAATGACAGCAGTGATGCCTGCGTGGTGCAGCAGTTTTTTTCCCACAATGAGCTGGAGGAGACACTTTCCCAGGCAGCAGAGAAGCGCAGAGTGGTTGTCATTGATTTGTCCTTGTTGTGAAGCTGCAGAGGTTGCATCTGCAGCTTTTTGCCATAATGGGAAAAAGAAAGCGTGGTTTGTTCCGTGCAGCAGCTCTGGAGGGAGGTTTCTAGAAAAGCGCTGGAAAAGTACTTTAATGTCAAGATTATTTCACACTGTCGAGCCTTCGGTGTGCTCTGCCTGTTGTGACTATTTTGTTGCGTTAGGTTTTTAAGAACAAAGGATGAAGGAGCCTGCAGGCCGCAGGTACTCTTCTGCTGCGAGCTTCTTACTGCGCACGCGCATCAGAAGAATGAGCTAGATCCGGTTCAAATTAAAACAATATTTAATGTACTACACAAAGTTCACTTACAAACTGAATTAACTATCAATAGTAATGTTCTCGAGAGCAGAGACCACATACACGCATCTCCTCACAGTCCGGCGCGGCCAGTGAGCTGAAAATGAGAGCTGCAGTGATCTGAGGTAAACTCCCTAAAACATTGTCTTTTGTATCCCCTGAGAGTCGGAAAGTGTCCGATACCGTCATAAAATGTGTGAATGACCCTCCGTGGCGATTAGTGATTGGCTTCATTTGAATTCTGTCCCCTCCCATTATCGATCCCTTATCAAATAATAATACCTACAGTGACTATACTTCTATGATTTAATACATTCAATGAGTTAATATACTGTAACATATAATATCCTCTATAAGTAAGAATATTGTAAACCTATAATACATTCCATGTGGAAACATATTGTGACTAACATATTTATTATTGTAACACTTCTACTCACCACTAGGGGTGTTATTAAATCCTACTAATAATGCGTTTAATACTGAAATTCTCCACAGTTGACAAAGGAAAAAATATCTGTATACCGTCCTTCTGTTTGATATTCTGCTGTAGATTGCAGCTGTAATATTTGCTCTCTGCATTGCGCCTCTAAGCAATAGCTTCTTTGACAAAGCTATTGCACAGAAATATTTGTGTATCATAATGTCTCCTTGGCATTTTAATGAACATAGAATAAAGAGCTGAGATCAATGAAGGACGACAGATGTGATGGGAGAGGACTACTTGTGTCAGTTTGATTTATTAGCAGCTGGGAGACGTTGGCAGAGGAAAATGTAAACGTTTAGTCAAATTTGATTTTGATGGAAATGATTGTCAGAAATGAATTAAGCTTGGATATTAGCATTCAGCTAACATCTGAAAAGAAATATGCAAGCCATCAGTTGACGGCTGGATTAATTTTTTTCCCTCTCTGTTGGAAGTAATGTTCTGAATATACAACTTTAAAATTCTGAGCTTTTTCTCTGAACATGAAACGGCTCCATAATAACAAACTGACGACTCACAGATACTCTTATCCTGAGTAACCGACTATAATAAAGCCTGTTAATAGAATACAAACCTAGATCTACACTGCATGCAGAACAAGAGCTTTCTTCTCTAAAATGACGACAAACAGTGAAGTGAGTGTTGCACTACCATTGAAGGTGAATTGAGGGTGTCATTTCTGACCATGTGCTAAATAGAGCTTTATGTATGTATGCAGGTGATTTGAAGGTGTGTTGTAAAACCTGCATTCACATCACATCGTAGTGCAGCCCTCACTGTCACAGGGCGAGGCAGCCGCTGCTTTCAGCGGTTAGCAGTGAGGAGTGTGATGGCTGACTGGCCAAGTCAACTGATGAGGGCGTGTGTTCTCCTCGGGTGGTGACGAGCCTCGGCCTCCCGGCTCATTCAAAGAGCCCTGTGCGCTCTGGCAGAAAGGGAAAACTGGCTATTAATAGTGCCCCCCTGCCCTCTCCCTCCCTCGCTCATGAACACAGACACACAACCCTGCACTGGCACACACTTTCTCTTTCCATGTTCATGCACACACACACCCACACACACACACACACACACACTGCCCAGCAGCCTTTGGGATCTCTGTCACAGGGCAGACTGGCCAACGTCCTGCTCCTCCTTTCTTTTTTTTCACACTCTCTCTCTCTCTCTCTCTCCCCCCACTTCCTCCCCAGAGTGATGAGGTACTCGGCTGACTGAAGACTCCTGCTTCTCCTCTCTCTCGTCATTTCACTCCCCATCCTGCTCAACTCTCTCTCTCTCTTTCTCTTTCGAATACCACAACATATGAATTATTAAAGAATGGACTAGACTGAGATATTTGTGTGTGAGATGCACATCCCCAACCCCTTCAATGTGAAGCAAATACTGCAACGAATGCCTCGGGGGCTTAACAAACATCCACCAACAGGAAACATATTTAACTGAACAAAATGCACAATCTAAGGAGTCAAATTGTCAAATAAATACAACATGAATCAGTGGTCGACAGCATCACTGCTGCTGGATGTTTTAAAGTGCAGAAATCCTCATTGTCGGCAGAACAAATATGTCACCCTCAAACCTCATTATGGGCTTTGAATGTTCTTACCGCTTTTCACAACACTGATAACAAATGCAAATGCCAGATGTACACTGTACACTCAAAATACAGCAGCTTAGTACTCTGGAGTACAAAAGATTGTACTGTTGCTCAGAAGTTAGCGACAGTTGCTTTTTTAAACATCCAGCAGTTGGGGGACCACATCAGTGTTAATTTGGAGTCAAAAGTAAGTTCAATAATCACTCTCCTTTTAGCGCTCATAGGGAAATATCTGCCTATTTACCTGCTTAATGCTCCACCATGTTCACTGGCTAGCTACTAACTTTTCTGTCTGCTGTTTGGTGCTGAGCAGTACAGTTTTAATGGCTGTAGAGAGTGAACTAAAACAATGGGCTGAAAGCCGATGAAGCCCACAGAGTTAAAGGGAAACTGCAGAGTTGGGTGATAATTCTTTGTGGGTTCATCACCTACTGCCACATACAAGTTAGTTTCTAAGACTACAGAAACTGCTTTGTACCTTTTTTGTGGTGATCATTCGGTACAAGTCTCAAGAGAGCCCATTATGTTCCTGTGTAGGACGTCTGTGTAAGATGTAAAAACTGTAAAGTCACAAACTGCTTTGCCTTTGCATATTGATAACCGCACGCTTTTGCTTCATCATCTCCTGATGAATAAAGAACAGTCTCTGGACAGTTTCTGTTGTCTTACAAGACGGTACTTTAATACTTTATTAGAACTGGTGTCGGGACTCCACACATCAGAGGCTGCAGAGGGTCTGCTAGATAACTCCTCCTCATCGCACCCATGAGAACAAGGTCATATAGAGGGGTGTGTATGGCTCTTCTCTGGCTATCTTCTCCAAACACCAGAATCCAGTCATAAACAATTACCAACAAGCATACACCCGAAGCTGTATGCTGTTCTCTGCTACAACTCCCAATCAATTATTTTGCCCCTCAGTTAAATGAGATAAATTGGGACATGTTTTATCCTTGAGCCAGATGCAGCTGCTAACAAGCCACGCAGATGGAGAGACCTGAGCCGGCTGTTTGTGACGACAGAGGGAGATTGGGGAGGGGGGGAGAGATAGTGATCCTGTTGCAGTGAGTGAAAAGGGTGACCGGTCATCCCAGCAGATTCCCAGACCTCAGACTTTAGAAGATGCACTTTAAGGCCCATCCCGGTCACCATGGCTGTTTTTCTGTCTGCCTGATCGTCACCAAATCTTGCTGCATTGCGACGACGGCTATTGAGCCCAGTCGTCATCACCGTCAGCCTGCCAGGGCGAAACGCGTGCAGACACAGACAAAGTAGTAGTACACACTTACAGTACATGGGAGTATTGACACAGACTCGCAGGAGTAAACACACGCAGATGTGGGATTACACACCTGCTTTGCACACAAAGAATCCCCTGCAATCAATCAAACAAGGGAATGAAAGTCACCTTCTTCCCCGATTCAGCACTGCAGTGTTGACACAGAAACAGACAGACAGACAGAGGAGAGCCAGAGGGAACGAGAGAATGAGTCACAAACACACACTGCTGTCAATGCATTCAAAGGTCTTTTCATCCAAAGTAAAAGGGAAACCCCTCTTCATATTGTACCACGGCAAGAACATCCGTCCTCAGTGCTAAACTCTGCTTTTATTGGTCATATCAACAAGAGTCTACAGCTAGCTAGCTAATATTTTAATTGTGTTCGATTTCATCATCCCAGCAGCTAGCTTGTTAGACTGCGTGATGGATGATCTTAGCTGAGCCAACTGATCAGCTTAAAGCCCATGTAGGCGTCCTCTTTTGTTTTCTCTCTTAAATAAAAGACCCCATGATTGCTTATCCGTCGGGTTCATTCACACCATTCAGTGGTAAAGAAGCATCTTGTGCCCTCATTGTCGCGGCTCGTCTCCTTGAATGTTGGTGCTTTTAAGCAAAAGGCAAGCTGGTCGTTACAAACAGGCTGTGACAATGCAGAATGAAACATATTGCTGTGCAATTTAACCACCACACAACTTATTTTATTTTATGTAAAAGTGACTTGTACAGTTTAAAACATAAATGTCACCACTTGATACACTGCAATAGCTTCAAATCTGTTGTCCCTTGGCAGGTCAAAACACTAACGGCACATGGCTGTTAAGGTAAGGGAAAGAACTTGGTCAAGAAAACCTAAAGTCCAATGTTGTATCGTCCCCTCCATCCACCCCGACCTCCTTAGTCACTCAATAATAACGCCACCGGACTTATAACTTACCAATTACTACGACTGCTAGAGGGCTTCCTCACTTCAGTGTAAACATATATCTTTTTGGGGCATTTAATTAAACAACTCAATGTCTCGCAGATATTGTAGATGGCGAGAATAAAATTTAAAAATTTAAAAATAAACATTGGTATCTGACAAGTGTACCTTATTGGCCCAGGACGTCGATCGTCAAACTGATTTTAAATCCACAGAATCGACTTGTGGCCTAGACTTTGGTACAGTATGATGAGCAGTGAAACAGTGGGCTGTGTTGATTATCCAATCAGAATGAAGTATTTGACAAAGCTGCGGGAGATGCATGCTGGACACGCTGGGTTTAATTTGCCCATTTAATAAAAAAAACATATAACATTTAATCCAAGCTTTTTTTACATCCAGAAAACTGAGAGTGACATTTAAATGCAGATGTCAAGATGAGACACCGGCCTCACCACCACCCATAACTGTGTCACTGCAGGCTCAGGGACCGTGGAGACTGTTGACAGGATGTCAATAAGGCAGCGATTGCTAGGGGGGGGGGGGGGGGGTGTGTGGGGGGGGGGGTGGGTGTGTGTGAGAGAGAGAGATGGAGCAGCATGTCTCAGTCAGCTAGAGAGACAGGCAGAGAGAAAGAGCCTGGCTTGGATAAGCACATGGGATGTGAGTCATGTTAGCATCTCAAATCACAAGACTGGGTTGACAACGTTACCGTTTGTTTCTGCTATCTGGCGGTGACTTCCTGACGCGAGAGAGAACGACTTTCTACTTGATATTCAGTCTGTATGTGTCAAATGAGATGATACTGGAGGAAAAAAAGATGTTTTGGTGCAAAAAAACAGAAGTAGTTGGGAGGTATCTCTGATTACTGCTCTTCTGTTACTTTTAATTGATATGTTAGGAATAGGTTGACATTTTGCGATATATGCTTCTTCATTGTTTTGCCTAGAGTTAGATGAGGAGATCGATTGACCCAATGCCTCTCGCGTGATTACGAATGCCACTGCTTTTATTGCCAAGACCTGTGTAGCACTCAAACGCCAGGATTAGCCAGGCGTCCATGCTTCATGAGGTACCGCTAACCTGATTTGTTACGATCCAGTGTCCTGACCACTTTATCTCATATTTGTTCAATCTGTACACAAACAACAAGGCCAAACAACAAGTTGTTGGAGCTACATGTTGGTGAGCGCAGGGTGCACTCTTTTTTTAGATTCATGCTTACTTGAGCTTACAGCCTCTGGACTCTCGCTCCATACTTAACTGACAATTATTTTTAGTTTTGAAAAGTGCTATACAAAAAGTGTCATTATTATGATTATTATGATCTTGACTCCCACCACCTATGCTGTGTTAGTATATAGTTGAGATGATTATGGTGTACTTCTCTCTGATTTGTGCTTAATGAAAAATACTTCAGCAGTCCAATGGAGCCAAATGAGCTAATTTACTCGACATTGGAAATCTAATGAGAGTGGAAGTGAGGACTGGAAATAATATCAATGAGTTTATTGATGAATAATAACTCATTATCATGTCCTTTGTCTCTTCCCATCATGCTGCCCTGCCATTACTCTCTCCTCTTTCTTATCCACCAACTCTTCCCTCTCTCTTCCGCTGCTTTGTTTCCCTCCTCCTCCCTCCAGGTCTGATCGTGTACCTGGGGATGATGGTCGGGGCCTTCGTGTGGGGCGGCCTGGCCGATCGGATTGGCCGACGGCAGACCCTCCTCATCTCCCTCTCCATCAACAGCGTGTTTGCCTTCTTCTCGTCCTTCGTCCAGGGCTACGTCTCCTTCCTCTTCTGCCGCCTGGCCTCTGGTGTGGGGTAAGAAGGCCGATGAGTCACACAGTCACAGCAGCCAGAGCTGGGAGTGAGACGGTCACGACCGCTGTGGTACATCAGTCGACTTGACGGGCAGAGCAGGGCCACATTTCAAGGAACAGATACAAACACTGAGCTCATATTGCTGTTGAAGGAAAACCTCCCTCAGCTACTTGGAGGTCTGTGAGGTTTTTCTGCATTTTAGGAGCTATTTTAGCAATTAAGTGTTGGAATGTGCTTTTCGTTGTTCCCATTTCCTTTAAACTGTTTTACTTGAGGAAGTAGTTTTCTTCACTGAAGTCAACAGCCTCCACACAATGAGCCGGATAGAAGTTGGCTGTAAAGGCATATAAACGAAGCTACTGGAACACTCCTTATCTGAAATTAATCATTTGTGGCTTCCTTGCATCGGGTCTCTTCGGGCTATTAGCATATTTTTTAGTTTTAGCTACCTAATAAATATTTATTTACGATATCATGTTGTTTAGGTTTTGTCTGTTATTTATAGAAGAACTGAAAACACATCACCAAAAAAAGGGAACCTAGAATACACTGCACTTTTCACATGTACTATTTAGGTTACTGTGTGTGGTGTTGATTTAGGGATGGCAATATCAGCTGGTCCACCAATTTGGATCAGACTGAAATGTCTAAACTAATATTGGATGTATTTCCATGACATTTTGTACAGACATTTTTCCCCCTAAGAGAATGAATCTTAGCGCCTTTGTTGATCCTCTTGACTTCTGCTCCTCTCCGGCACCATGAAGTTTATAGTTTTGTATATTTTGAATAATATGGAATTTCTTTATGTCTACCACAAACTTTGCGCTAAATTGACCTGTCAATTGTAGTTTGCTGTAGTTTGTGTTGATGTATGTAACCATACTAATGCACTAAATTTGCCTGTATGGTACACATGGCAAACATCGTCTGTCTAGTATCAGCTTGTTAGCAATGTCAGTGTGAACTACACACTGGGACTACAGATGAAAAATAGCCTTTTGGCTAACTCTGGCGCATTTGCAGAAATGGTTTTATTAATGTGCACTGTCCCGTTCAAATAAACCAATAAAATAAATGAACATGTTAGCTTGCTGACATTAGCTTTGAGCTTAAAGCACTGCTGTGTGCCAGCTAGCTGAAGACTCTTGTTGATATGACCACTAGGAGGCATCGAAGTCAGACATTCAAATTCATCAGACAATGGCTTTAAGTACAACAACAGTGAAATCAGACGATTAAAAACCAAGTTTTTCTTTTTTAGATTTTCCAACTGCGTGCAATTGGGCTTCTTCTTTTAATAATATTTGATTGAAATAGTGTAGCTGAAGAAAAAAAAAAAGCTATGACTTCTCTTCCCACCCTGCCTTCCAGCTAAAAAGAATCTGCAGACCGTGAAACTGTAAGTGTCTGTCATTCTGGTGAAATGTGCATAGTGACCTATTCATTATGGATATTCCTGCCATTTGCAGTGTGGTGAACTTTGGACTTTTTCCAAATCGAGTCATTGTACGAACAATCTCTGCCCCTGTTTGACTGCAGAGCTCTGAGTCTGGCATCTGTTCCCATCGGATTGTATAATGTTGTGATGGAACATGTACAGAGGCCATACATATGGTGCTATTGATTGCAGTCAGCTAGGCCATCATCAGTGTTTGTGTTTTTTTTAATACTTTTAATCTTCATCCTCAAAGCTGCTCTATTGTCTCTCACATCTCCTGCTGTTTTTTCATAGAACCCTCTCTTTCAATTCATTGTGTTTTTCTCTCCACCATCCGCGCCTCCCTCCCTTTGTTGTATTGTTTTTCTTTCAACTCTTTTCTTTCCTCACATTACCTCATTTATTTTATTTTCCTATTTGCCACCTTTTTAAATGACCATTGTCCTCTTGCTTTTGTCCTCCCTCTGTTGTTGCTTCTCTCTCTTATCTCTCCCACCATTTTGCTTCTCCTCCATGTGGATCCCTTCTCATGCTCTTCCTTTAATTGTCTTTCCCTTTTTTAATTCCCGCCTCCCTCTTTACTCCACAGCATCGGCGGCTCCATCCCCATTGTGTTTTCCTATTACTCTGAGTTCCTGGCCCAGGAGAAGCGAGGAGAACATCTGAGCTGGCTCTGCATGTTCTGGATGATCGGTGGTATCTACGCCTCCGCCATGGCCTGGGCCATCATCCCACACTACGGTATGAAAAACAAACGGATCACTCGGTCAGGAAATCATTTTCCAAGGCAATATGTGCGCTGAACGCCTGTTAGTTAATGTGTCACTTAGCTAAACAGTCATTTTAACTCTTTTCTGCAGAGATGAGATGCCATGTTTGTTTCCATTTGACAGTGGTGGAAAGTAAATACAGGAAATGGAAAATGAAAATGAATAACTTTATTTTTGTGTCAAGCCCAGAATTTTGACATTCCTCAATCTTTTTCAACCATACTGATATTTCTCTAGCAGTAAAATAGTGTTTGAAAGAAGAGCAACGTAACCAACCAAATGGAGCACTTATGGCAAATCACTGCAATGCTACAGCCAGAGCAGTACAGTATCAATGGAGGAAGCTTCTCGTGCACACAATTCAAGTCTTGCAGCTGCTTGTAGACCTCCCCTCCCCCGCTCACTATCTCTTTCTGTCTCTCTCTCTCTCTCTCGCCATTCAGGCTGGAGTTTCCAGATGGGCTCGGCCTACCAATTCCACAGCTGGCGCGTCTTTGTGATGGTGTGTGCCTTACCCTCTGTGGCGGCCATCTCTGCCCTCACCACCATGCCCGAGAGCCCTCGCTTCTACCTGGAGGTCAGCCCGTCAGTGCTCCCCACGTTCAGTGGAAAAAAAAAAAAAAATTATATATATATATATATACTGTAAAAAGATATTCAAATATTGAGTGTGACTTAAGGTTTGGGAGCTTTCACCCTCCCTGTGGTTTCAGTACAACATGAGCACTGAATGTAAATTTGCTTTTGTTTCTCTCCTCCAGAATGGGAAACATGACGAGGCGTGGATGATTCTGAAGCAGGTCCACGACACCAACATGAGGGCCAAGGGTTACCCAGAGAGGGTCTTCTCTGTAAGTCACACTCAATAATTATATGCTTTCCACTTTTGTCTGTATGCAGGAGAAAATGTCTTCACACAGTGTGTGTGTGTGTCTGTCTGTCTGCAGGCTAATGCAGGTGCAGCAGGTTTTAAGCTCTGTGCTGCATAAATTTGCATATTAATTACGTTAAAACAGATTTTCTTTAAACTACTGTAATCTCTTAAGGCTTCAAGCCACACAGTACATATTAATACATAATGGAATATGGTGACAAAAATACTTTATAACCTCTTCCTACTCCATTATTATTACCATAACCAGTCATGTTTGATATATATCAGTGTTGATGGTGAGGCAGGCAGATCAGGTGCCTCTTATATTACGTGGAGCCTTTTCATTGTCTCAAAGGTTGTGTAATGGTACGGAAAGAACATTAATTCTACGGAGCATGAAATAGTGTTGTGTGTCTGTCGCATGCAGGGTATAAAGAAAAGCATGTGTTGAGTTTGTGCCATCTAGAAGAACACATTTAACAATCGCTAAACGCATTAATGAAATCCAAATATTGAATGATTGTGCTGTTGCTTCCAGGTGACCACCATCAAAACAGTGAAGCCGATGGATGACCTGGTGAACTTGGGAGACGGTGCCGCCTGGCATCAGAAATGGAGGATCAAGCTCACTACACTTTTCCATCAGGTGACAGTTTATTTTTTATGTTTTATTTTACTGCTTTTTATTTAGGAATATTTGGTAATCTTCTAAGACATTTTTATGCCTCCGTGCCCGCAGCAGCCGTGGCCATAGCCTTCCACAAAGCTTGAATGCTTTCATTGGAAAGAATTCAGCAGCTTATTTCTTCTTTCTGATGTAAAAATAACCAGGAATCCAGAATATGTCCCATCTTAAAGGAAAAAATACTTCTGATGAATTAGATGAGAAGATCGATACCATTATTGTATCTTAAATAAATATTAATATGGTAACTAAGCCAGGAAGCAATAAGCCTGTCTTAGCCTAAAATCTAGAATCATTGGGGACACAGCTAGTCTGGCTGTATCAAAAAATACCTCGAACCGTAAAGCTCCCCTATGAACAGCTATCCTGATTGTTTTATCTGTAAACAAGCAGGATGGTACAAATGAAAAGTTGTGGTTTTACGGGGAGTATTTCTTGGTGACCAGCGGCCCGTTGAAGTGACTTCCTGCAGTCTTGATATCACCATGAGACCAAGACAAGAGTGGAGACCAAAAACAATGCCTTTTTATTTTTATGTTTCTGTACATATTAAAAAATATGATACAACATTGTTTCGCGTTAGTGTGCTTTGGAGAGAGCCGGGCTGTTTCCCCCTGCTTTCAATGTTTATGCCAAACTAGGCTAACTGTCTCCTGGCTCTAGCTTTAGGACAGTGGTGTCAATCTTCTCATCTAAGTCTTTGCAAGAGAGTGAATGAGCATATTCCCCAAAATGTTGAACTATTCCTTTAAAATGGGGTGTGTCATCACGGTGCACCATCAAGAACAGGTATTATGATGAAGGGAATCAGCGTTATTATTTTAACCAGTGTTAAATAAAATGTAATTTATAAGCGCATTCAAAAAAAAAAACTAAAATATATATCAGTCAGAATTTGTTTACTCGAAGCGTGGAAAGGGATTCTGGGACATGGTGTTTATTTCCTGCAGCCGATGGAAAGAAACTAGTTTTCAGAGACGTCCCGTGTATATGTATTTTTTATCTGATTGTACAATATGTTTATTATCTGTCTTTCCCCCTTGTCCATGTGTGTGTGTCTGTGTTCCTTCAGGTGTGGCATAATTTCCAGGCTGTTTTCTCCCCCGAGTACCGCCGCACCACCTACATGATGATGGCCGTGTGGTTCTCTATGTCCTTCAGGTAAGATGAGGTTGAAGAACGTTGCTCTTCTGCAGGTATTTCTGGGACTTATTGAGACATTTACCAGCTAGTGGCTAGAGTCGTACTCGGCAGTATTGTGTTGTTGTCTGTTGGCCAAACAGCTTGCTGTCATACAGCTATGGGCGATCTGAATGCAGAGGAAGCGCGCATTTGTTCAACATTATCTCAAGCCTAAATGACATGACCAGGCTGTGTCAATACAGCTGATACACAAGAGTGTCTGTCTTGGTAGGTCAGAATAACATAAGTAAACAGAAGAGAAGCAAAAGTACAAAAGATTCAAATGGAAGCTTTTGAAACTTGCAGTGGGGGAAGAAGTTTTTAGATCCTGTACTTGAGTAAAAGTAGGAATCTCACAATGTAAAAATACTCCATTATATTTAAAATTTAACATATGTAAAAGTATAGAAGTATTATCGTCAAAATATATTAAAGGAATAAATTATTGTCATACAGAAAAATGCTCCCCGTGAGTGATATTTTATACCCCCTGTTTGCAGTCTGTGTGCTAAGCTAAGCTAACCGGCTGCTGTCTGTAGCTTCATATTTAATGGACTTGTATGGGAGCGGTGTTGATCTGCTCATCTAACTCTGCCAGGGAGCAAATAAGTATATATCCGAAATTGTTGACCTATTCCTTTAAATACAGTACATGAGTAAATGTACTTAGTTCAGTACCCTAGAAAAGAATTTCAGTTTTCTGAAGGGAAAACACAACATTATTGGATTTCCCTGACTTTTTTATATTTACAATCATCTTGGAAATCCCAGGATGTCAACATATATAAGACTAGTAGTACGCCATAGTGCACAGGCACAGTGTCACACATACAGTATATCTATGTCCCTGCAATATTCATGAACACAGCAACACTGCTCATGTGCCTCTTCGATCTTTTCTCAGCAGGCGTGTTAACAGTAGGTTTGTCTCCTTTGTGACAGCAGCACTCTCACTTTCTCCGTCTCTCTCCTCGTCCAGCTACTACGGTCTGACGGTGTGGTTCCCCGACATGATCAAGTACCTGCAGAAGCAGGAGTACGCCTCGCGCACCAGGTTTTTTGCCAAGGAGAAAGTCGAACACGTCACCTTTAACTTCACCCTGGAAAACCAGGTCCACCGGCAGGGAGAGTACTTCAACGACAAGTGAGTCAGCCGCATCCTCTCGTGAGCGTTGGCCTGTCGAATGAGGGCAGACTCTGTTTGAATTACATGATGGTCAGTTGCCTTTTATTCCAAGGTTGATTTTTATATTTGATAAATCCAATACCTGGTGGATGAATTTATTCACAAAGTGTAAATACTTTGTGGTGGATAAAAACCAATATGAATGCGGCTTCAGCAAAATGTTTTGTTCCAAGTATTGCTTTGATTGGATGAAGGTTCTGCGGACTTGTTCATGTTTAACAAGCCGGACTATGATGTTTCCTCAGACCTTGTCTTTTCGACCTGAACTCTGCATTAGATTTCAGTTGTTCAAATTCAAACGGAACCCCTCAATCTCTTTGCATCTTCCTTTCGTCTCCCTCAACTCCCCGCTCCCACGCTCCAGCTATTCATTGTCTCTATTTCTTGATCCCACAATCCCTGCGTGTGTTCGCTCGCAGGTTTATGAACCTGAAACTGAGATCCATGGTGTTTGAGGACTCGCTGTTTGAGGAGTGTTACTTTGAAGACATCACCTCCAGCAACACCTTCTTCAAGAACTGCACCTTCATCGCCACCCTCTTCTACAACACAGGTAGGATACTCACGCACGCGCACACACACACACACTAATATGGCGTAACTATTGCCATACATCAGTGAACACCAACAAAGAAATTATAATCAGCATTGACTATGTTTAGATGTACAAAATATTCTGCCCTTATTCCAAAAAAGACAATATTCCCACAAAGCTGGCTAATTAAAATCAATATTCTACTAATATTCCAGTTGAAAAGCAGCTGTTCATTCTCCGATTAATGTAACCAGTGGCAGACTTCCTCCACAGCATCCCTCTCTCAGTCCTTCAACCAACTTCTCGAAAAGGTTGGCGTTGCGATACTTGTGCATATCCAAAAACCTGTTGATGTCCAAGTCTTTCATAAGGTTTTAAAAAGTTGTTGGCTTTTCTTTTGGGCATGCATCGCTGCAAACTGATAGCTAGTTGGTTTGTGTAGAACAAGCACAGTTGACCGTAAGCAGGCAACAGGTTGTGTGTCGCAAAAGTCACATAAAACCCATTGAGACGTATATTGAAAATGCGCTGTATACATGTCCAAAGAATGCTCCTGAAACCCGGATACTATCGGCATATCCCACATGTCTTAATTGGAAAATGCTCCATTCGCAATAAGGCCTCATTCGGAATATCCAAACAGAAAATGCTGTTTACATGACCCATATCAAATTCAGAATATTGTCATATTCGGAATAATAGTGGAAATAAGTGTGCATGTAAACATAGTCATTGTTACAACACAGCCCGTAGGGCAGGTTGCAACCAAAATTTAAATTTTTATTGCAAAAATTTGACGCGAATTTCTGAATGAATGCATGACATCAACTTTCTATTTTAACTTAATTGTCGTCAAGGGAAATCTTGTCTTGCCGCCAGGTAAAACACACACAGATTTGAACACAAAACATAATGTAATACATAAAAAAGCAAAACATCAGGGTTGTCTTCAATCCACAAGATGTGCTGTGTGGATGTGGTGCTGTGCAGAGAAAGAAACCAAGTGTAAGCAAGCAAGCAGAGGAAGACAGAAGACTGGCCCTCCTGTCTCGGCCCCTCAGGCTCCTGCAGGGAGAGCTCATGTATTTGGGAATCCTGTCATCACAGTTTTTTCAGGAAAAGATTTTACCTTTTTTTTCCCACAACTTGCATCAGTTTGATACAAAATTAGTGAATAAATTCCATTTTGAAAATCTAAATGTGGTGTGAGCTGTGCATTGAACGTCCATTAGACCGCTGCTAATAAACTATCATACACCGTGAGTGTGATTTTGTCTTTCTCTTCTCTCTGTGTCCTTATCCTCTCTGTGCTATTTATAGTATTTTGAAAGATGTCCTTATAAGCAGAGCTATTGGCACAGTTTCACTCTTTGGTGTTAGCTGTCTACAAATGCAATCTTATCAAGTGTCGTCTAGTATCATGATTCTATTAAAACCTGTCAAATCTATTAGCAATAGAATAGCTCTGGACGTATTTTTGTATCTTTATAATATTCTGTTTTAGTAGACGCAGTATTTTCCTACTTTCCTTCTCCTGATGTGTAAAAGAAAAGCAAAATTAGCTCCAAGTGTTTGTCAAAATGGCTCAACTACTCTCCTCTTTCTCTCTCTGCGCTGGTTGACTGGCACTACACCAAATGCAGCATCGCAGGGCCGCAAAACGTCTCCTAGCAACCCAGGCTCAAGCCTCCATTATTTCAGCTTTAAAATTGAGCAGCCTGTCTCTCTTCTCAATGGTGTAGTCCACCATTGATTTTTCTCCACCGAAATGTCAACACAAGGTGTCAGATGTAGAAAGTGGATGAGAGTTGTGCCTTTTGTACATTTTAGAAAATGGGCCACTGTACCCTGTAGATTTAGCAGCTGAATCCACACACACGCAGACGCTGGCATACAATCGCTATTTCAGCCAGACCTTCCGCTGGGCTTTGTTAGGTGTTTACGGTCTTAACACGCGTCTAGCAATCACTCACTGCTGCTATCAGTGCCGGCCAGGAGTTGCTCATTAGAATGGGAATTAGAAACGTGTTTGCTTATTAATGCTTAATCTGTTCTTTGGGGCTCGGTGTTCAGAACTTAAGGCTGTTTGATAGTTGCCATAGTGCACCTTTATTGTCACAGTGCTACATGATGGGAACAAAATGCAAAATGCAGTTGGACTGTACAGGTGACATAATGTCTATATGCAATTAGCTGCAGGCTTAAAGGGCTGTTCTTCACAATGTATTAACTTATAGTGTTACTTCTGCCAGATGTCAGTAACTGGGAAGATGGCATTCACATTCATCTCGACTGCAATATTTGTAGATGCGTCCTATTAGTCCAAATAATTACTTATCTGCCAACTGAAAGATACAATTTTATTTACTATAGACCTTTTCAAACTTGATGACATAAAACAAATTTCTGATTTTGAGTTATTGAGTTGAAGAAAATGTTGCAGAGGCAGTTTAAAACAGCAGCGCGGCTTCTTGGCTTATCAGGCATGCAATAAAAATAATAAAGTAAAACAATAAAATCAATAAAAAAACAATGTTTGCGGGTTTTTTTCTTCAAATTGTTCAAAAATCCTGACTTTGACTATTGATAAAAGTGATAGTTCATATGATCGCAATCGGAGCAAATGCCGGGGCATTTTTCCATATCGTGGGGCTCATTAAATAATCTAACTTTACTTCCTGCAGATGTTGGGATGGATTAAAGCTACAAATGTTATAATGGGCATCCTTTTCCCCATCCTGTCAACAAGTTCACTAATCAACCCCTTCATTTCTGCTCGCTTTCTGTCTCCCGTCTCGCCGTCCTCTACACACCCCCACCCCTCCCCCCCATGTTCTCCCCAGATCTCTTCAAGTACAGGTTGGTCAACTGCAAGCTCATCAACAGCACCTTCCTGCACAACAAAGAAGGCTGCCTGCTCAGTGACGTCAGTGACGAGAACAACGCCTACATGGTCTACTTCGTCAGTTTCCTGGGCACCTTGGCCGTGTTGCCCGGCAACATTGTCTCCGCGTTGCTCATGGACAAGATTGGACGGCTGAGGATGCTAGGTAATGTGAGCGCAGGGCCACACTACCAGACACCATGTGTATTGAAAGAAAAGTAGAACGAGAGTTGAAGGAATACTTCACCCACTAAATGACCATATGTGTATCAATTACCCACCCTGTGTTACCTTGAATTTTTTAAGAAAACCTTTTCTCGCAACCTTTGTTGTTAAATGTGGTTAAATTAGCTTAAATTCATCAGGACGTTTCTCCGATTTTTGATTCTTGATTAACCGTGGAGGCATGTGAGAAAATCAAAAGTTTTCTTCAACAATTCGTGGTAACATGGGGTGAGTTCTTGATATACAAATGGTCGTTTTGTATTCCTTTTAAGTTTATGCATCAGTGGAAAATTGATGAAGGGACTTTTCTCATTTATTGCAATAGGCTAATGCTCATTTTCAGTTGCTATATGCAGGATTTCCTTCCTTTCTTCATACGTCACTCTTTCCCTCCACATTCCTCTTTCTCCCTTTGTCCACCTCCAGCGGGCTCCAGTGTGATCTCTTGCATCAGCTGTTTCTTCCTCTCCTTTGGCAACAGCGAGTCAGCCATGATTGCTCTGCTCTGCCTGTTCGGGGGAATCAGCATCGCTTCCTGGAACGCCCTGGATGTGCTTACCGTCGAGCTCTACCCCTCTGACAAGAGGTAAGCATGTTAGGCATGCCCTGAAACCGCCTTGACACCGTGAAGACATAGTCAGTGGTTCTGAATGACGTGTCAGATGATGTCATAGGAGTTGCCCGACAGTGACTGGTTGGCTTACAGGGATGGATGACATTGTGGGGTGAAATCATTGGTGGTGCATTTGATCTAAAGCACCCAGTTATCTTGTTGCCACCTAATGGCTTAAATAGGATGCGCCCCTAATGCGGTGCAACCTCTATGCAACCTCATATAAGATATGAGTATTTGTGGAACATAATTCAAGCATTTTAGCAAACCAAGAACATGATTCCTTTGTGTTGCCCCTCTTGAACTTTTCAGTTCTCATTTTAGAAGATGTAGCTCCATCTTCTGGATATATAGAGTGCTTGCAGCCGTTACTATGAATTAGCCGTAAACGCAGACTCACCTTAACTGTTAATATCAGAAAGAAAATGTCTGTATTTGGGATACAAAGTGAAAGATGAATTTTCTATTGCTCTATAAGTCCACTTTGGTTGTTTTTTATTCCTTCTTGATACATTATCAAACAGACAATAACCTGACTCTTTACTCTTCATCTGCCCCCTCTCTTTTCTCAGAACCACGGCGTTTGGCTTCCTCAACGCCCTCTGTAAATTAGCGGCTGTTTTAGGCATAAGCATCTTTACCTCCTTCGTTGGTATCACCAAGGCTGTGCCCATCATGTTTGCCTCGGGGGCGCTGGCGGCGGGCAGCTTTCTTGCCCTCAAATTACCAGAGACGCGGGGTCAGGTGCTGAAATAGTGTGACGTCAACAACTTTCCGGAGGGAGGGGGCCAGAGGAGTTTTCACCACACTGTGAACGAACAGCTAAAGAGCCCTCCAAATCCTTCCCTCTAACCCCTCTCTCATAACGATAGAGAAAACGCAGAAGAGCGACGCAGATCTGCCGTAAATATTTGGAATTGGTGATTATTAGATAGGCCTGATTTAAAGGTTGAGCTGAGACAAAAGTAAAAGAGTAACAAAAGTGATATTAACCTGTTCAGTGAGAGCATGACATTTCAGCCCCCTGGAATATAATAGTAAATTTAGATGCGGTCCCCTAATATAAGTACATAAACCTGGGGTTCGAGGTCAGGGGATGGGGGTTCTTGATAATGAGCCATGCAAATAGACTAATAGAAATGACCACTAGCCATTGTTGCAGAGTTCCCTGTAGTCACCTCTATTCTTCTGAGCAAATTCAACTCACCATCAAGTCTTGAGTACTTCGCCATTGTTGGACATAGAATCAAAAATCAAAAATGCGACATTTTATACCTTGATTTTGCAGGGTAAAACCAAGAGACAACTCTCTTGGCAAAGACCTGTCCTCATTCTTTATCTCCTGAGGTCTTGTGTTGGTGATCAGACTAACTGCCATTTTATAGATTATAGAACATTCCAGGTTTGCTTTTGCTATTGTTAAGAGTGCGACGAGGAGATCAATCGAGCCCCATCTCCCTTTAAAGCGTTGTTTCCGATCACCTCCAAACAGCAGTGCGATCATTCAAACCAGTTAATGGAGACGTTCCCCATGCCAAGTGGAAATTGTGTGCTGTCATGATCACCATTTCCTCGCAAAGATTAAGCAGTTTGTTACATTTAAAGCACAACCATTTGCCGGTGTGAATGCCCCTAACATTTTCTTGACCTGATGAAAATGTTAAGATTCTCATACTCAGTCACCATTTTTCAATCATACTGTATATCCCTTTGTAAGAAATGCCTTTTTAGTACCTCTCCTCCCAGGCTTACAGTATGTTTGTCTCTAATGATATATGTTTTGGAGGGTGTTATGCATGTTACAAAGTATGTATGTATGTAAATTTGTGAAAACTGAGTACAACATGGAAACAGCGTAAGGGACAAGTTCGTTCATCCATTAGTCTGGCTCAAGTCCCCATAATATCTTTGACTTTTCCTGCACACAAAAGACAACACAGTGCTTTTATTCTGCTGTTGGCATAGCAGGGACACCATGAAAGTTGATGAACCCAAACTGTCCCTTAGAGCACATACTACAGGATGATCTCAAGATGAAAGTGTCCCTTTATTACCTTAAATCATACACACACGTGGAGGAAAAACAGGTAACCACAAGAGACAAAAAGGCTACTCTTTTAGTTTTAAAGGCTTCAGTGCAGGTGTGCGAGAGATGACGGATAAACTATAACCTAATCGTTTGTGTGAACTGAATGTTTCTATTAATGTGAGCGTGCTTCTTAGTGCAATATTGAACCTCCGTGCAATATTGGGATTTTAACTTATTTTTTAATGTCTTTTACCATTTCATATTTGGCAAGCAACTTTCTGATTTGTGAACGTTTGTGGGGTAGATGTATTTTATTGATAACTGAACATGGCAGGAAAACATACAGGACTTAAACTGTTTGTTTTTTTTTTGCTCTTGGATGAAGACAGGCTGATAAGTTATATTTTAGCATCAGTAGAGTCAACACAAAAATTGTTGGAAAATACTGCACCCAAAGTGGAGTTGTTTTATTTTAAATTCTCCTAATTTGGGATGTCCTTGGGGCACATACCATGTTGAACAGTGAGGATTAATTGGCAGTGGGAATTATTCTGCTAATGAGGGTCTGGATTTTGAGTGCATTTGAGACTTGTGTTTACTTGTGCTTTATTATACACATTTAGCTAGATATAAGACGAGAACCACCGTAGGGCTGATTTGTCATGTATCCCACACTGGTAACAGCACAGAGTGTTGGTGAATATTATCGCCACATTCCCCCCTGATCTAGAAAAGCAAGGGTGATGTGTTCACAATTGCTTGCTGAAAGAAAGAAGAAAAAAAATCATGAACATGTCAGATTAACAAAAACGTTTTTGCCCAAACTGCCATTTTGTAGGATAGCAGCCATACGTAGACTCAAGACAGTTGAATAAATAGACAACCCATTGCACTAAATGTACACCGTCGTACATGCACAATTGTGAAGGCCTTGAGTTCTTCAAGACGCAATCGGATGCCGCCTTGCTACTGATTTCATGGAGAACAAGGTGGGCGTTTAGCAAGAGCACAAAGACCAAAACCTACCAAGTGACAAGATCATGAACACGAGTGCAGTTGTGAACATAATATAGGCGCTTCGAGCTTTGAAGACACGCCCCTTTGAATATCGCTCCCTCCGCCTCACACTGATCCAACTCCAAATTCTACATCTGACCCATTATCTTTGTGTGTGCCATGAGTACCACCTCTCATTAATTATTGCCAAATATTTTGTATGGCCTGAGTTTATACATTACACCATCAATTGTCTGTAATATATATGAATATATGTAAATAGAAGTACTTATAATGTAACTAATACGATCTTCAAACCTTTTTACCCCCCCTGGAAATAGATTGCAGTCAGTGTTTGTAGGTCTTCAGCCAACTACTGGACTTATTATGGTGATGCAGACTTCTCACAAGAGTCCAGGTGTTTTCTCCTGTTTTGAAGCTGCAATAAATGATGGCTTCAGAAGCCAAAATGACCAACAAGTCAGGAAACAAAATTTGCCCAGATTCCCTCTCAAGAGCACAATAGTAGTATATAAATGGACATTAACTGTACTAAAAGCTGCGCGTCAGCGGTCCTATTCTCTGTATGTCGTCCTGTATCACCCATGAAATTTAAGAACAACGATGTCAAGATAACTGTTGTACTTGTTCAACATGGAATGCTGTTAAAGCACTAACCTGTCTCAGTGACTCGGTTCAGGCTCCGTCCAAGTTCAAATCGTCTCTCGTAGATACATATCTTAGCTTATGTTACAGGGTTTTTTTGTATAATTAACTTGTTGCCTGAGCAACGGTCAATCGTGAGTGCAAAAAGTTTAACAAAGCAATAAGTGTTTGGGTATTTGTCTTTTATTCTCTTCTTTGAAGCTATTGGGAATTGGAGGACATTACTATAAGCTGGCCTTGTCAACTAAAATGCTGTGTGTTGGCTTAATAATGACACAGGACTCTTAACAGCGAACATCCGTGTGTACTCTCTAAAACAGCCCGGAGTCTTGAGGCTTTTGTCAATAAGATTGCATTGCCATTAATTAAATGTAACAAGGAATTTATCACCTTTGTCATTGTACTGTGCTGTAGAAACTGTAGTTGATTGTTTGTGAGTATAGAAAATGTTTAAGGAACCATGAATATAACAAAAAGGTATAAAAAGAAGTGTAAATGAACAATGCTGTATGTTGTCTTTGATTTTGTGTATTTTGTAAATGAGAATGAAATATAAGTAAATACATCAATGTTAAATACCGGTTATGAATCATAGTTAGCCTAAATGTGACAACATCAGTTCTGTTAAAAGGTGTGAGATTTTTTCTTATATTTTCTCATTGTTGATTTTTGATTGGGTTTGCACTACGCTGTGCAACTGACCCCTTTGGAATCACAATGGATAACAAAGAACCATGAAATAAACAAAAAA
>NW_022280069.1:723173-769983 GCF_004355925.1 Anarrhichthys ocellatus | reverse complement strand
ATAAATAAAAGCTACAGTGCGGTTGAGATGTGAAACTGGGAAAGTTCAATTGAAGCTTTATATTTATTTATAATTTATATTGATTTTCAAGACATGCACTAAAAATGAACCATAAGTTACAATGAATACACACACACACACACACACGCTCTTACTCCGTAATGCTGCTTTTTTTCGTGTTGGAATAAATGTTAAATATTGAACTGCAAAGTATTAATGCGTTTTTGATACCTTAATTGTTTTGCATTAAATCATACTGGGATCTTTGCTGAAATGTATTGGATGTGGCACAGCCCTACCTAGACAATTTTCCACCACTGTTCACTTGTCATTTTGTATTCATTCTGATCCACTCTCTAACATCAGACAACGATTAAATATCCTGTAGAGCCAGCGATGCTGCTTACAGGACTACAAAGCATTAAAAACTACACAGCCCAGCGTGTGTGCTGTCACTTCCGGTGAATGTTGCGTATGGTACCAGCGACGCAACTTGACTTTACTTACAAGGTGAGTAGTTCACAAAATTCACTCTTCACGTTTGCGTCATGACTTAGTTAAGTGTATTAATAAACACAGACGGATACATTACCCTTTATAAACCTGTTACAGACGCCATTACATTCTCAGTTTTCTTACATATTTGGGTGTTTATTGTGCTAAGCAGCTAATGCAGCTAACAGCTAATGCTAGCAAACGAGCAGTGAATTAGCTTACGTTTAGCTTGAATGGTTAGCCACCAAGCTATCAGCCAAACAGGCACATTACCGGTATTAAATGTCACAACGTATAAGGCACCATTGCAGTTACATATAACGTTAACCTGTACATTATATTTAAATACATTTCTGCCTTATATTATACGATTCAGCTTTTGACATGGTCTCAATTATGTTTATTATGGAGGTCTTTAGTTAAAGGTGGTGATGTCTTGGTCAATTTAGTAGTGTTACAATTAAACACACAATTTGACACAGAACATTTCGTATTCAACCTTAGTTCCAACAATCAGCAGCTCTCAGATGGCACTTAAAAATGCTAAATAACAACGAGCAGAGAGCTGTGTTTAAACTCTGACCAGCAGGCTACTACAATAAAACCGCAACAAGCTGATTCTCTTCTTAAGAGACTTTATTAGGTTTTAGGTATTGGTACAGCAGGTGACCTGTGATTCATTAGGGATGCACTGGTCCAGCTTTGTCTCTTCTAAATTCGTTTCCAATTCTTTAACTCAGGTGCTGATAAAAGGCAGTAAGCCGATACCAGTGCAGCGTTTTAATACACCCCAAAGCTTGTTATCTCATCAGTATGCCTACCACAACATGAATATCTTTCCGCTCATTAAATAGCATGTCGCCTGTATTTCTACCCATCTGGCTTTCATAGGTGGTCTTCTGCCACAACCTCCGATGCTTCCCACTGTCCTCCGCTGTGTTCGACCCATCTCTACCAGTCTTGCCTTAAGCCGGCCTCTGGCCCACTTCAGACCACACATGGATCCAGACCAGAGCCGGCCCGTTGAGAGGTCTATAAGAACCAAACTGACCGACAAACTCAAGCCGGACCACTTAGAGGTCCACAATGAAAGCCACATGCACGCCGTGCCCCCGGGTTCTGAATCCCATTTCCGTGTCCTGGTCGTCAGCTCGCAGTTTGATGGTCTGCCGTTGATACAGCGCCACCGTCTGGTGAACGAGGCTTTGAAAGAAGAGTTGAGTAGTTGCGTTCATGCCCTGGCTATCCAGGCAAAGACTCCTGAGCAGTGGGGCAGTAACCCCTCCCTGGCTAAGAGTCCACCTTGCATGGGAGGCTCAAGGGGGGATCACACGGTGGAGGAGAAACTGAAGGCCGGGCGGGAGTGAAGGGTTGTGGACTATGAAGCTTTTGGACTGAACTGTGAAGAAGGCAGTGAATGCTGTAGGAGAGGTATAAAGATCAATGTCATTAATGTAATGGCAGTCAGGGTTCTGTTGCAGATTTCAATATATGATTATTCTATCATAATAAAACAAGAATTGTAAACACTAAGTCAGCAATGTTTTTTTCGGGGTACATTTAGTGCAGTCAAACAAATGTTTGATACAAATGTTTCACTACAGGTGGTCGCAGATATTTTGCACTTCTTAATTCAATACAGAGGAAATCATGTGAGGACCTTCCAGATCAGTGCTGCTGCTCACAGCTCTGTCTCAATGATTTCAGATTGATGGTGTATCGTCATTTTATTGTCAGAAAAGCTTCTATTGTCTGAGCAGTAATAGCATTTAATACGGACCAGAGGTGAAGATTTGATGGTTAAGAATGCATTTTTGCTAGTGAATTAAAATAAACAGTTTTCTTTAAAAAAATATATACATTTCTGCAAGTCATAATTGAAAGTTTATGTAATAATAACCAGGGAGGAATTTATTACACATGAACTCTTTACAGACGCAGTTGGCAACTGAAAAGGTGTGAGTGGCAGCGGTGTCTCCTGAAACGCTAATTAACATGGTAAGATATTTGAACCTGTGAACTGTATCTGACTGAAACAATGAGGCACTGTTGTTGCATTTAAGTCTTAAGAAACAGGTCCCACACCTTAATTTAAAGCGTCGTTTTCCAGTTTATCAAAATACAATACTCACATGCCAATATGTAACTATTATATAATATTGATCGCTGATGATTCGCTGTCTTCAGGATCTTTATCTGTAGTGACTGTCAACTCTACATTATGGTCATGGGAGTATTAAGACAGACTGATACACACCTGAACCTTTCCTTTTAACCCCTTCAAGATTTAATACAACAGCAATATTTGTTGTGCTCAAAGCAAAGGGATTACTTACGAAGGGTGCCATGAATGCAAACACATTTTAAGCCTTCAATGCGTTTAATTTAAAAACATAAATGAGATGGAGTCATCTACATTTCTGATTTGGTGTCTGTAAGCCTTGTATGCCTTCCACCCTGTTGGTCAAATGTTTTGAATGTAATCTTTTATAGACATCCTTCTATAAGGCCCAAATAATCACTTAACCTTATTATAATGATGTATAATAGTTTGGGGAAAAACAGTTATATCAAAACCCTCTCAAATAACAAATAACTATATCTTATCGTAAGACATTATTTCAACAAGTTGTGCCAAAACCTCTTTTTGTGATGTTTGACAGGGACCATTGCTTAAAGTAGTTGACATATGAAATGGTTGGGAGAATAATGTCAGTACTGCTGGTTCACCACATGAGGGCAGTATGTGAACAAATTACAGAGAGTTGGCTGATGAATACAAGATGTCTTCATTATTCAACTAGAAGTCAAATTTTCTCATGGTTGTACATGTAGTCTTAATAAAAATACAATCTACTGATAAAGTATTGCAAGTAATCTCAGGACTACTGAGCGAGAACCACCCAATACATTTGATAAACGAAATAACATCTAAGTCAAATGTTTTAATTTACAAAAGAAGCATTTCTTTAACCAGTGGCTCAATTATAATGCTTGGATCATCATCATTATAGCTTTTCAGTAATTGGCTGAACAAACCAGAGGACAAAAGTAGAAAGTGTTCGGCAGTTTGTTCTCAGAATGACGCACTCTTTACTGCATGTGTGTGTGGGTGGGTGTCTATTTGTTTCTTGGGGTTGTTTGTGTCACTGTGAAGGTCTTCTCGTCCTCCCCTCAAACTCTGATGACGGCCAAAAATCACTCCTCAAGCCTGTGAGAGGGATGAGACAACAAATATACGTTAATAATTGTTGGTGGGAGTCTAACAAACAACGATCCCTTACCCCAATTATCATTCATCTACAAGAATGATCTGTGCTTCAGGTCATTTTTTTTAAGAAACATGTCTAGATTTGAATGAGACGGCACCAAACGCACTCCGCAGAGCCAAAGCAATACTTGTAAGGCTTTGCTGCAAAAAGCTATTCAAAGTTATTACGAGCTGATAAAGACAGGCCTTCAGTGGATGGAATGTGGTGTGACCTCGAGGTAACGCATGTCGTCTTCTACAATCATCCTCCGCCTGGAATTGACAGCCTGTCAGGCCTCACAAAAGGCCCCGGTGAGGAGGGTGAACAACTGGTGTCACTGGTTTGGAAAAAGGAAAACAGTAACACAACCACTTTATGACCCCTGCTCGCCCATTAGAGCCAGGCCTAAGGGGGCAAGAAGCAAGGTCGGGGCTGTGGGAGAAAGCAATAAGCTGGGCTTGCACTGCCCCGGGACCCGCAGACTGTCTCTGCCGATGAGATTTATGTGTCACTATTCCAGGTGCTGTTGTGATGGAGAGGGGAAAGACGTCAAGTCGTCAAGGGTGATGAGGTGGAGTGCAGAGACTTGTCTTGCACTTAAAAGGTTGAGGCTGTTTTACATGTGTGAGTAGCACATCACCTTTTTAGTCTGTGGCAGTTATTCAGCAAAATAACAAGGTCGGTCAGGTCAGCGTTTGTGACTCGTTTGGGCCAGAGGTGGAATTGCGAGCACTCTAATTGACTTTCTTTTTCCGTGCACTTTTTGCTGTTTTTCTCGCATATTCTTAGGTAATGTACTACTTTTGGCATTAAAAAAAAGCAGCAGTTTGAGAGTAGCCTACAGCTGTGCAATTAAGGCATAATCAGGAGGAGAGTCCACTTCAGTTTGTTTTTAACTTCATGGAACAGTCTCTGAGGAAACGTTCGCAGAGTGATGATCAGTACGACTTCATTAAAAGCCAAATTGGCAGTTTTTCGTTTACCATACTCTGTGTTGTCAAGTAACAGTACTTCTACATATTAATACAGTACTCTTTCCACCCTGTGTTATTGCTTGCGTATGCAGGAGATGTTGTGCACTATATCAAAGTCTATTTAGATGCTTTTGCTCAGTGTGATAAGAAGGGGTAGTTTTTATAGCAAAGAGTCCATTTATGAATCTATTTCTCAATAAACCCCATCTAATTAAAAAGCTAAATTAAATTGTATACATACACAAGCTGTTATGTGTACATTATTAAACCAAGAATTGCTTTCCATAATAGGATGGCATGTTTATGAATGGTTTAAAATGTTAGTTCATTTATGCTGACCAGTGGTGGAGGAAGTACTCTGGTCCTTTTCTTAAGTAAAATTACCAATACAACAATGTAGAAATACTCCATTACAAGCAAAAGTTCTGCATTCAAAATGTACATAAAAGTGCCATTAGCAAAAAAAAGATTAAAAGTACTCAACTTGCAGAAAACTGCCTCCTGTGAATTATTATTATATATTACAGTTTTAATGCTGAGGAATCAATGTGTGTGATCAGTGTTTGGTATAGTATTAAGTAACATGAAATGGAAATACACAAATATATTAAGAGTACTTTACAGTACTTGAATAATTGTTGAAACGCGAATCAATGTCATTTCCACAAGGGGATGGACACAACAACGTGATTTGATGAAATAGCTCTACAATATCATTAATAAGCTTGACTTACATTTACCAGTTTTTGTGGACACTTTGTATTTGTGTTGTCAACGTAATGGTTTGCATTCTATTGTGAGGAATTCCTTAAAGTTGTGCACTGTATCAGCTCATTCAGAGTTAATTTACAGTAGACCAGTGCACCAAGCCTCCTCTAGCATGTCCATACTGCAGTGTGATGGATCTGTCTCCGGTCCCAGGTCTGGCCCATATGGCCTGGAGGGCGCAGCAGGTCAGTGGGAACCCACCTTGGCAGCGCTGCCTCTGCGTCAGAGCCCCGGGACAGATGGTGCCAGGCTGGGCTGAGACCTCGGGCAGGGCAGGGTTCCCGCGATGAACAGCCTCTGATTTACGCTGCAGCTCCGGACCTCGGGCATGGGTGCGGGGGGCTCCTTCTGCGCAGCTGACCCCTGCTGGTTGCAGGGTCATCCATCGGGAGGGAGAGGGAGGAGGTGGGGTGGGGTTCTACGACAAATGGGTGTCTGAGAAAGGGTGGTTTGGTCCTCCCAGGGGACTAGCTTTATCCTATGGCCGCCTGGTCAGCTGCAGGATCTGTGCAGCATGTGTGTAGGAAGAGCCGCCTGTTAAACACATCCAATTTAAACCCCCACTAGGAACAACAATCATTACTTTTGTTGTTTTCAATGCAAAAGCTGATTCGTCATTAAAGAAAACTGTCAAAAGACACATATTTGTCCCTGAAATATTGAAATAGTACAACAGTACATTTTGAAGCAAAACCATCAGTCCTAATTACAGTTAATTGTTCAGAGAATGACTTTTAAAAGCTCCACGCTGGCCTGGTGATTCATCTTTAGCCTGGTTTTGTGTGTAAAAAAACCGAGTTGAATTTAAGGTGATGATAATAGACTATTAAGGCCTTTAATTGGGAAGGCCCCCCCTAAGCCAACTCTCTCTCACACCACACCGCCAACTAATGAAATCAGTGAATAGCCAGCTTTAAAGGGAAGGACAAAGGCAGAGATAGGGAGAAGACAATATCCTTGTGTGGGAGAATTAGTTACACTCCGTAGTCTAAGTATTCAAAGCGCACAGCAAAAAAAAAAAAAAGAAAAGAAAAGAGGGGGGGTAGAGAGGGATTAAGAGAAAAGTCCACACAGGTGGGTTTCTAGGAGGGAGGAGGGGGGTCACATGACAGGACGTTACCTCGTTTGATAAACAACAGCCGGGGCCCACAGGAAGGAGGAAGGGAGTTATTTTATAGGCGGAATTAAGTGCTTCACCACATCAGGTATTCATTATGGTAAATCTCCCAGGTGTGCTGTACATGCAAGTAAAGTTACTCATCTTAGGAGGTTGGATTTGATGCAAAACAACTTGGACTGATAGATATTTGCTGTGGACAGTAAGGGTGGGAACTGGCAAGGACCTCACAAACTGATTCCAAATCAGTGAAGTGTATTTTTAGTGATTTGAAGCTTAGTTTTATATATACAGAATCACAGGTCAGCGCCTAGTGGTCCGAGACTGTTGAGGCATTGAAAGGCTTCCCCACGGTGAAGAAAATTCAAAATTATGTGTAAATATTGGGTCTAAATTCACATGAAAGATCTGCATTTGAAGCTTGACAGATAACACAACTGTTTGATCAACTCTCTTTAATTTTCAAACTTATTTTTTTATTTTAAGTATTTATTTTCACACCAGATATCGAGTGAAATAATTGTATCTGAATAGTTACTTTCATGAGACTGGGAATGATGGACTTACAGTCCGGTGATGTAAGACTTCTGAAATAGGTGATTTGAAAATTACATTCAGGATGTTTAAATGTAAAAATGTATCAGTAACAAGACAGATGGTTGTAATTCCTCACTTAACCTTTCAGGCTTCTAATGAAGTAAAATGAGCGGTTAGGTCATGGAGTAAAACAGGAATGCCACCTTTCTCCTGGCTCACTCCACTGGCAATTTAAAAGTTTTTGATGCCTGTGATTTATTGTGTTTGTTTTTAGATCAATAAAGAAATGACTCTGTTTACGACTCAAAAAAAATCCCCTGATAAAAAGTGAATTGTCAAAGAAAGTAACATCTGTACCTCCACTGATGTGTGACGGGCTTTTTTTCTTAATGCGTTTTGTTTTTTTGTTCCTCCTGCGCGGGCGGCTCAGTCAATCACATGATCACAGCAGTAAGTCATGAGAGTTTCTCCTGGGGGCGTTGAGGCATAGGGCTGGTTAGGCTGGTTTTTGGGCCAGAGTGCACAGGCCAAGGCCTTAGCCCTAAGCCCTGCACACTCAGTTACTGACACGCATGCGGCTCCCTTTCCCTCCCCTCCAGGGCACTAACCATAGGAGTGTGCATGTCAAGACAGATGGGTCACAGATAAGGCTCTTTCAAGGCCTTCTCTGTGGCTTCCCACTGTACCTTCTCTCAACCTTTTTCGCTCAACCCCTGTGATCTTCCCTCTCCTGCGCGCTAGCTTTGAACCTGTGCCTCATTCCTATTGCACCCCCCCTCGTCTCCACTCGCTGTCAATCACATCATTTTCCTGTGCAAGCTGTGACCCAGTTTGCGCGCTTTGGCTAGTTACCCTTTGCCTTAAGAGGCTTTTCGCCTCATAAACTTCTTTTGACCGCTGATCAACTTGCATTCAACATTTTTAAACAGCCCTCTCTTGGTATAATGATTAGCCCCCCAATCATCCCTCAGCCTCCCCAGAGCTCCCAGTTGCTCATGGCTGAACCCTGACACATGACTTTTTCTGCCTCCCTTTTCCCTCCTTCTTTAGCGCTGCGTCTCAACGAGGATTACGTTCACTTAACCCCCTGGAGTACTCAACACCCTATATGATCATGTTTAAATCTCATGCACAGCCTGAAGCTATTATCATATCACCTTATTATGTTATTGCTTCTCCCCTCGGGCATTGCTCAGTGCTGATGTTTTTAGTCTAAAGGTTGTAAGTTATTCAAACAACGGCGTTGAGAATATTTTGCGGTATTTGAATGGCAGCCAGCGCACAGGAACATGCAGCAGACCCATGAAGCATATGACATTCACATGGCTGCTTTTATAGTCGCTGCAGAAAGACCCAGCCGCAGTCATAAACCTCCACACCGACATGTTTATCATCGTAAAACCGAGGGGAGAGTTAACAGAGATTGAGCACATTTATGGCTGAGCTTCAAATATCATAAAAAAAGGAATTGATTAGCACCAGGTTTTCTCATGCGGGCAGTGGGGTCACTTTGCACCTGCTGAACCCTGATTTTAGATGACATACATAAATGTTTGTGTTAGTTATTATTTCTCAATTTGTGGGGATGATAGCGGCGGGACTCTTGGAGTGGCAATTTGTGTCTGCTGGTCCACCATTTTGGTCTATCGGATGGATTGATATGCAATTTGCTGCAGACATTCATGGTTCCCAGAGATGTAATCCTGGTGATTTTTGTGAACCCCTGACTTGTCTTCTAGCTCCAACAGTTGTGGTTTTGAGGTGAATTGTAACTGTCGGATGGATTGTCATGAAATTTGGGCGACACCTCTCATCTCATAAGTCTGATTGTATAAAGTCGATGAGAAAATGACCCTACGACTCACTTGATTTATTACCTCAGTAAACATTGTAAACATTAGTCTATGGTTTCAAGTCTTCAATACTGCATGATGTTCATTTAGTAAATTATGGTCTATGATTTAGGGCTACCTTGTGATTAACAGGCCGCTACCACGGCGTTGTCCGGTCTAGGAGTCGTCCACGTCTTCTTCTTAGAACTTTAACCCTTTCACAATGTATTTAGTGTTGGGTTGTACTTAGCTCCACCCTATCGTGTCACTCCTGGTTGTAAAAAAAACAGAATGGAGTCAAAATGCCTAACTAGAAGCTTCAAAACTGTAGTCCACAAACCAATGGGTGATTACGTCCACTTCTTATATTCAGTCTGTGGTTGCAAGAGGGTAAACATCGTCAACATTATACTCGCTAAACATCAACATGTTAGAATTGTTATGAAGAGCGCGCTAAAGTACAGCCTCAGAGAGCCGCTATTGTGTTTTATTTCACTTTCAAACAGTCAGTTGCTGATGCTCTCCTAACAACACGCAACACTTTTGTATTGATTGTATCCCATTCGCTTCTAAGAGGATGATTCCCTGATGCCACATATATAGGGTGTCTTTGAATCCTATATTAACCCATAAGCGATATTGTTGAAGCTGCAGTTTGGGTCAAAAGGGTCAGCTATACGCGAGGCCAGTAAACGCAGGGTTAATCTTGGTTCTTCCAGATGTACCAGCCATCTCAAAGGAGCTGCAGAGGCTCCACTCGGACTTCCACAAAACGTGATCTATTGTTCATCTGTCAGCAGCGCCGTGATATATTCTATCCTACACTCGTGGACAAAACATACCCCGGCGATTATACAAGCGGGGCCATTCGCCCTGCAACAACGCCAGGCCGGTGACTGTGGACACCAGGCAGCTTGACCCCGGGGTCTCGCACTTCTTTGTCTCCACTGACCTCTGTTTCTTTTAACCCCCTCTGAACCTAAAACCTCTGTCCTTCCAACACCCCCCTCCTCTCCCTGCCTTCTTCTCCCACACACTCTTCACACACATACAAATAAAGAAATGGGCCCCCTTCAGTTTATTTTATTAGCACTTTGAAACCCAGGCCTTTTACAGAGGAGTAGAGAGAGAAAAAATAATAGGAAGGGGCTTTAATTAGGAGAGTTATTAGGGCTCAAATAAAACAACGGGGTCAGGGGGAGCGCTGGGTCAATTGGGAGTGTGTGGGCTTTGATATGAAGACTTTGTCATCTTTGGGTTCAACCCTCAAATCTTCAGAATAGGACGCGGCTCAGGGTAACACTGAAGAGCTTACAGGGTGTCTTTAAGGGATGTGCACACTTTCTGTCATTTATAGTGGCTGCAGCAATGCCTTTATGAATGCTGTGTGTGTGAATGAATGAGTGAGTGAGTTCTGGATGTTGTTTACATCTGATTGTTGTTTACACTTTCAGGTGGTTTACATTGTATGTGCAGGAGGATGCATGCTTGCCACACAGAGCACCATGTACAGCTCCAGCTTTGTGTCTGTGTATACATATGTGTTTGTTTAGTGCCAGGTGTGCCGTCCCCTTCCTTTGTGATCAGCTCAACCGCGGATTGTGACATGGAAGCCCCTGCAATTTTCTTTACTCAGCTCTTTACCGGCTTCCGACTCAGTCATATCTCAGAGTACGATTCCCTTCTGTCCTCCTCGTGTTCCCTCGCCTCCACTTCCCCTCTTCGTCTCCTCCCGTGTAGCCGCTCCCTTCGGCTTTCTCGTTGTTTACCAAACACTCCAATGGCCTCCTCCTCCTCCTCCCTCTTCCTCGCTCCCGCACATGCATGTCTTTGTTTGCGCTCATCTGAGTAGAAAATGGTTCCCAACTACCGGCGGGGCTGCAGTGTGAGACAGGAGGCCTTAAGTGGTGCTCGCCGGGGGGAGAAACAAGGGGCTCTGGATGCCACTGAGTGCTGCAGACGCTCCATCCACCTCCTCTGGGGCTGTAGAGGGGTGAGGGAGGGTGAGAAATGATGAGGAAAAGGAGGGGTGGGGGGTTCCCAGAGCTTGGTACAAAGGGCGACTGTCATCGGTGAAGCTATTACAGCACGATTGCACTTTTTGCTGATTTACTGTAAATTTGTAACAAATTACTAGTTGATGATCGTGACACCCTCCCACCATAAACAACAGTCCCAATAATTCTGAGCGTTGAATTGTTCAATATAATGTACAGCTCTATGATTAAGTCCTTTATACCTATAGATGTGTTTGTAAGGAATGTCATCTCCATATAAGTTGTGAATGTTGTAGACCTCCACACATGTGACAACACATGAGAGATCCCGAGAGATTTAGATTAAAAAACAAACAAAAGGATTGGAGAGTGCAGGCAATGCATTTCCCAGAATTCAGTGTGCGGTCTCAAACAATATTTGGCGTAAAGGGATTAAACCTTTATCTCTAAACTTTTGCATCAGTCACAGTCGGAGGCCACCGCTACAGATCCCTGCAGAGAGAGAAACCAACAGACAGATGTGCGAGACAGATGTGCATGTGTGTGTATGAGAGAGGAGAGAGAGAGAGAGAGAGAGAGAGAGAGCGAGCGTGCTGCTGGGTAAGATGTAGGTATTATAAGTGGCTTGCTCCTGGATGACCAAGTAGGTCAAGAGAATCAAGGCGGGAGTGAAGGGGCTCACAAAGCTGTGAGGGGAAGGTCAAGCGTGAAATCCCTCCCTCCTTGCCACTGTGACCCCCCAGGGAGGAGCTGTGGACAAGCAGTGAGGCGTGTGTGGTTTAGCAGAGTGGAGTAAAGACGGGGGCATAATATGTGGCATGTAACTACAGTATATGACACTCCATGACCAACAAGTATCAGTACATAAAAGGCCTACTCGTTGGTAAAAAATGATACTGGTCAGATCCAGAACACACCTGCATACTCTCACCAAGAATACTTGCAAAACAGGTTCACTAAAGGTGCTGAATTTGAAATTCAGAGCAAATCTATTATTCAGATCGCTGAGGCGGCGGCCACAGCTAACTGCTAATAGCGCTAAGGGTGTAAAAGAGCCAACAGTGTTTGCCTGGGGGGAACTGGAGAGTGGGTGCTACGCATCCGTGATGATGCCGATGGTCGGGGCGACGTTATTAGAGGTAAGCCGCCGTATGAACACAGTGCAGAGTAGCGACCATGAACTAACCAGTGGGGCACGCTCACATGCACTAAAATATGAGGCCTGCCGGGCTATGTAAACAAAGTACAGAGAAGCCAGGACTACAACACACAAAGAGGAAGAGTGAGTTCATGCTCTGGTCAGGTAGACATTACCCCACTATATCTTTACATAGCTAATAGATGTTTGATTCTTGATGCTCTGAGTATCCTATAGAGAACCTTCAACATATACCTACAGTAGATTTTTTTTATGCATAATACATTGACTCTTTTCGAGTTGTTTTCTAGCAAAATAACATTAGCAAACGCCAGCCTTGATAAACAGATTAACCTCAAGCTCAGTGACAAATTTGTCAAATACATTTGGGAACGGTTCAGTGAACTTACCGTCACCCGGAGGAAAGTTTCCGATGTCCAAGTCGGGGCCGTTTGAGTGCTCGCTTTTTTTTCTGAGGAGAAAACCATCAAACTGACCACATTTTGAGGCAGAAATACATTTGTTATGTGTTGCAGATACATCTAATGGAGCACAGATGCTCCAGGTAGGCAGGGCTGGTAATTGCCTTTAGGATAAAGGCAGAAATCCAGGTTTGTACAGTTGTGTGCTTAAAAAAGAAAGACATTTGATCTGTCTGATTGGGAAATGCATGTATCTGTGAGTGTGTTTGTCTTTTGTGAGAAAGTGAAAAGATTCCTACTTGTGCGCCCTGCAGCCCGATGGCTCATCCTGTCACACCCTGTCGCCTTCATATCACTGCTGCACGGCGGCTGCGTTTCTCGCCCTCTCTCCACCTCAGCGCCCGGCAGCAGCAGCAGCAAGACGCCCACCGCCACTCACCCTTCTGTTAAATGGTGGCAACTCTCTCTTTCTCTTTCTCCAAACGCTTAAGAGTGTCAGGTTCATTTAACCTTTGGTGGCAGTAATAAACATTCTTGATAAACTGGTTGAACGCTGTTTTTTGGTTTGGTGTGGAGGCAAGAGATATTCTCTGAATTCTGTATTGAGCACCTGCAACCTCCTCTGTCAGAGTATAAATGAGTTATGAGACAAGAGTCAATGGTACAAATACAACGATGGTTAAATTAATGATGTATAATCCTAAGAACAAAATGTCAGGGGTAGTCAGTGGCACAGTTCCTGAACATAGAAAGATACTTGGGGAGCTATTGTGACTGATTAGTGCCAGTATGTCCCAGCTGGCTAGCGTGTTAGCAGTTAGCCCTCCAGCTACAGTGGCCTAGTAGTCTCGCATAGCCAGACGTATCTCTACAGCGGTGTGTCAGCGCTAAAAAAAAAACTGGCTCCACGCATGATCATTCTGCTGTAGGGGAAAAAATGCTGTGGCTTGTTTGCGATTGGTTTAAAGGAATCAAAACAATAATTTTGGGTGGCGGTAAGCCCAGGATGCAGAAGGGAGGGGAATGCTGTGTGAAATACGCGGCCGATGGCAGACTATTTTCCCAACAGTCTACATCCGGTGAGTCAGACTACTAGGTCCGAGGCCATTTGAGTGCTCACAGGTTAAAGTGATCTCAGTGTCGGCGTCTCTTGCCGGCAGGTGTTTTCAAATGCAGCCATCAGATCATGTTTCCGAGGAGAAAACTATCAATCTGACCACACGTTGAGGCAGAAATACATTAGTGTGCAGCAGGTATACCTGCTAAAGGAGCACAGATGCTCCAGGAATGCAGGGCTGGTATGTGACTGCTAGGATTTTGCTGTGCCACTGTCAGCTAATTCAAAAAGGCAGGTTTTTAAGTCTCGGAATCAAATGGTAAAAGCTTCTTTTGGACCATTTTGGCCCAAAATTTGAAATCTATGTTAGGGGAGAAGGAGAGACCAATTTCTGCGTTGACAGAATTCAATGCCGACTCTGGAACCTCAACAACTTTCTCTTTTTTCACTCGTAAGACAATTTCTCTCTCTTTCTTTTTTCAAAGCTACAAACTCATTCTGCAGGGCGGTTGGCCCGCTGTTTCCTTTAATCACACTTGTACTGTCCACACATTTTAGCCACTGAACATTCTTGTGAGTGGATGGTAATATGTTGCTGTATATTATCATCTGACTATTGTTTTAGCCTCCTCCGCGAATCGCCACCTTAACGTGGTGGAGGAGTTTAAGTGGCTCAGTGATCCTGGGAGCTATGTTGTCCAGGGCATTAGCCCCTGGTAGGGTCTCCCAAGGCAAACAGGTCTCGGGGGAGAGCCCAGACTAAGAGCGGTTCAAAACGACCCTAATGATGAGCAGCCCACGGACTTCAGCCACCTCGCCCGGACCAGGGAAACCGTGGCACCCTCCCGGAGCCAGACCCAGGAGGGGAGCTCGTCGGCGAGCGTCTGGTGGCCGGGCCTTCGCCCATGGGGCCCGGTCGGGCTCAGCCCGAATAAACAGCTTGGAGCAGCCACCCTGTGGACCCATCACCCGCAGGGACAAGCATCGGGGTCGGGTGCAATGCAGACCGGGCGGCAGGTCAGGCGGGAGGCCTGGGCGAGCCAATCGCCGGCAGCATAGACTAGCTCTAGGGACGTGGAACGTCACCTCGCTAGCGGGGAAAGAGCCAGAGCTGGTGCAGGAGGTGGAGTGATACCAGCTAGATATAGTTGGACTCACCTCCACACACAGCGCTGGCTCTGGAACCAAGCTCCTGGAGAGGGGTTGGACTTTGTCCTTTTCCGGAGTTGCCCAGGGTGAGAGGCGCCGGGCGGGAGTGGGGATACTCACGAGCCCCCGGCTGAGCGCTGCTGTGTTGGAGTTCTCCCCGGAGAACGAGAGGGTCGCCTCCATGCGCCTACGGGTTGCGGGGAGCAAGGCTCTGACTGGTTTGCGCTTATGCACCAAACAGCAGTTCAGAGTATCCAGCCTTCTTGGAGTCGGTGGGAGGGGTCCTGGAAAGGGCACCGCCTGCCGACTCCATAGTTCTCCTGGGGGACTTCAACGCTCACGTGGGCAATGAAGGAGAAACCTGGCGGGGGTGATTGGGAGGAACGGCTTGCCCGATCTGAACCCGAATGGCGTCTCGTTATTGGACTTCTGTGCTTGCCACGGTTTGGCCATAACGAACACCATGTTCGAACATAAGGTGGCTCATAAGTGTACCTGGTACCAGAACACCTTAGGCCGGAGATCAATGATCGACTTTGTAATCGTATCATTTGATTTGCGGCCGTATGTCTTGGACACTCGGGTGAAGAGAGGAGCAGAGCTGTCAACTGATCACCACCTGGTGGTGAGTTGGATCAGATGGCAGGGGAACCAGTTGGAAAGACCCGGCAAGCCCAAACGTGTAGTGAGGGTGAACTGGGAACATCTGGCGGAGGACCCTGTCCGGGAGGTCTTTAACTCCCACCTCCAGAAGAACTTCTCACACATCCCGAGGGAGGTTGGGGACATGGAATCCAAATGGACCATGTTCAAAGCCTCTATTGTGGACGCGGCCGCTAGGAGCTGTGGCCGGAAGGTCATCGGTGCCTGTCGTGGCGGCAACCCGAGAACCCGGTGGTGGACACCGGAGGTGAGGGAGGCCGTCAAGCTGAAGAAGGAGACCTTCAAGGCCTGGTTGGCCCAGGGGTCTCCCGAAGCAGCTGACAGGTACCGGCAGGCCAGAAGGGCTGCAGCTGCGGTGGTCGCGAATGCTAAAACTCGGGCATGGGAGGAGTTCGGGGAGGCCATGGAGAAGGACTTTCGGTTGGCCTCAAGGAGGTTCTGGCAAACCATCCGACGGCTCAGGAAGGGAAAGCAGGGCTTACCCCAGGCTGTTCTCAGCAGGGGGGGGGAACTGCTGACCCGGACAGGGGACATCGTCGGGCAGTGGAGAGAGCACTTTGAGGAACTCCTAAACCCGACCAACATGTCCTCTGCAGAGGAGGCAGCGCCTGAAGATCTAGGGGGAGGCTCACCCATATCCCTGGCAGAGGCCGCTGAGGTAGTCAAAAAGATCCTTGGTGGCAAGGCGCCGGGGGTGGATGAGATCCGCCCTGAGATGCTGAAAGCGCTGGACATAGTTGGGCTGTCCTGGCTGACACGCCTCTTCAATGTCGCATGGGGGTCGGGATCAGTGCCCATGGACTGGCAGACCGGGGTGGTGGTTCCCATTTTCAAAAAGGGGGACCAGAGAGTGTGCTCGAATTACCGGGGTATCACACTACTCAGCCTCCCGGGGAAGGCTTATGCCAGGGTGCTGGAAAGGAGGCTCCGACCGTTTGTCAAACCTCAGATTCAAGAGGAGCAATGCGGATTCCGTCCCGGCCGTGGAACAGTGGACCAGCTCTTTACCCTCGCAAGACTACTGGAGGGGTTCTGGGAGTTTGCCCAACCAGTCTACATGTGCTTTGTGGACTTGGAGAAGGCTTTCGACTGGGTCCCTCGGGGGTTCTTGTGGGGGGTGCTGTGGGAGTATGGGATGCTGGACCCATTACAACAGGCGATCCGGTCTCTGTACGACTGCAGTAGGAGCTGTGTCCGCATTCTCGGCAATAAGTCAGACACGTTCCCGGTGGGTGTTGGCCTCCGCCAGGGCTGCCCTTTGTCTCCGGTCCTGTTCGTGACTTTCATGGACAGGATATCTAGGTGCAGCCTGGGGGTGGAGAACGTCAGGTTTTGGGGTCTCGGGATTGCCTCTCTGCTGTTTGCAGATGATGTGGTCCTGTTAGCCTCCTCGGATCATGACCTCCAGCATTCACAGGGGCGGTTTGCAGCCGAGTGTGAAGCGGCGGGGATGAGAGTTAGCACCTCCAAATCTGAAGCCATGGTGCTCTGCCGGAAACCAGTGGATTGCTCCCTCCAGGTGGGGATGGAGTGCCTACCTCAAGCAAAGGAGTTCAAGTATCTCGGGGTCTTGTTCACGAGTGAGGGTAAGATGGAGCGGGAGATCGACAGACGGATCGGTGCGGCTGCAGCAGTAAAGCAGGCGCTGCACCAGACCGTCTTGGTGAAGAGGGAGCTGAGCCGGAAGGCAAAGCTCTCAATTTACCACTCGGTCTACGTTCCTACCCTCACCTATGGTCACGAACTCTGGGTCGTGACCGAAAGGACAAGGTCGCGGCTACAAGCGGCCGAAATGAGCTTCCTCCGTAGGGTGGCCGGGCTCAGCCTTAGAGATAGGGTAAGGAGCTCGGTCATCAGGAGGGAGCTTGGAGTCGAGCCACTACTCCTTCGTGTCGAAAGGAGTCAGCTGAGGTGGTTCGGGCATCTAATTAGGATGCCTCCTGGACGCCTCCCACTGGAGGTTTTCCAGGCACGTCCAACTGGGAAGAGACCCCGGGGAAGACCCAGAACGCGCTGGAGGGATTACATCTCCCAGCTGGCCTGGGAATGCCTCGGGATCCCCCAGAATGAGCTGTAACATGTTGCCGGTGAGAGGGAAGTCTGGGTCAGCCTGCTTGGCCTGTTGCCACCGCGATCCGACCCTGGATAAGCGGAGGAAAATGGATGGATGGATGGATGTTGTATTAGCAGCTGTCTTTTTAGTGTGGAATCATGATGCAATCTTAATTGTTTAATCGACTCTGTAATACTCAACGTGGGGAATATTTAATTAGCAACACAGGAAGAAAGTTTCCCTCTCGTGTCTCCATCTAAAACACAATGAAGAAAAAAATGACTAACTTTATTAATCATTGTCATTAATTAACCACAGGAAATGTAACTCCTCTCGGCTCGAGCTATTTGAGTTTCCACAAGCTTAATTGCTAAACTAGCCAATGAGCATTGGTCCCTTTGACGGCGATACATCTCCATCACAAAGACAGACGTTACATCGGAGCAGAGAGATTGATTTCCCCCGTGAGGAAAGGTGTTGCAATGCTTCAGGCTCGGATAATGAATGAACAGTAAACTATCTTAGCCTGTGAGTGACAACTTGTAAGTGATGACTTAGAGGTTTCCTTTAACACGCTGTCCGAGAGAATAATGCAGCTGTCGCATAAGAATGTCCAACTGAATTTTGGAGTTGACTTGAATTGAGAGTTTGTGAGGCTGCTAATGTGTTGAGTACGTTTCCTGACCCTGTGGGTGTTTGGAGGGCGTTGAATCATTTCCAAAACCTGTAAAAGGGAGGCGGTGGTTTTTCATCTGTCGACAGCCATGAGCTGAGTGTGAGGTTAAATTAGGCGAACAGGCGGCTGTGTGAATATTTAGCAGGATCACAGAACCTAAAGGTGTCTAGAGGTTGAACTACAGGTTTCCAACTTAAAGACAAAGCCACATTTCTTCAACTTTTGTCATGTGAATACGTGGCGAGATATTTCTTTTACAAGCAAACTGTCAGACTGGTTTAGGATATCTGTTAATGCGTTTTTAACTGACAACAGCCGCAAGTTTGTGGAATTATCTTCTCTGTAGATACAATGTGGGAGGCAGATAACATGTAACAAAAGTCCCCAGTCAGATTCGAACCGGGACATATCAGTTACGTCTTAAGGCCAGTTTGTGTGATATGATGTCCGAACACGTCTGAAAGCTAAAATGCCAAAGTGATTGCTGAATTTAGCTCAAAATGGGTACAACAGGGCAAAAAACATGAGTGGTCATACACGTTGTTGACAAATCCCCAAGTTAGTCAAAATAATAAAAAATAAAAATGATTCAATTCCCACTGTAAAATGATTATTATTGTTTATAACAATACCGTTTTTAAAGGTACAAATGAATGTGTGTAGCTCATCTGTGGTAGCTACAAGTTTACAAACCATCTGATCGTCTGGCTGCTCGTGCTTGTTGCTCTGTGGGACCTTTTTCATTGATTGAAAATTGATTTCCACTGCTGTCTGTCACACAGCAGTGGAAAAAGTACTCGGATGCTTTAATGAAGTTTATGTGCCGATACAAAGATGTAAAAATCCTCCGTTACAAACAAAAGTCCTGCATTTAAAATAGTTTTATTGTCATTGGTTATACTGATGCAACGATGTACGAGCAGCATTTCGTTGTTGTAGCTGGAGATAGTTTTTGCTACTGTACATACAGGCAGGTTATCGGGGTTACCAGTCTGTTACACAACCTCAAAACCACAGCACTGTGGTCTTTTTGGATATTTGAAACCACACCTGCTTTGACTGTTGCTTAGTCAAGTGGATGCTATTAATATGTGTGTCCACCATGAAAAAGGATCCTAATTGACTTTCCATTGGCAATATTTTTGTCCTGAGTGACATGAACGACATTTCGTGTCCATGTTCATGAAACCAATAGATTGCATTCCGTGACTATTATTTGACCTGTAATGATGGGCTGTTTTTATTGTTTTGTTTTTTAAATGAAATTATTTATTTACATTAACTAAAGATGTTAAATAAATCTAGTAGATTAAAAAATACAAATTTCCCCTCTGAAATGTAGTGAAGTAAAACTGTAAAATAGTACTGAAGCATAGTAGTTGAGTAAATGTACTTAGTTACTTCCCACCACTGCTCCCTGCATGCAAACAGCCCGTGTGAGAGGGTGAAAGTGTGTATATGTGTATTAGTGAGCGGGAGGTGGGCCTGTTGGCGGAGCGGGTCAGCGGGCAGAAAGGCGGTGGGCCGAGCCAAGAGCCGCAGCCCCTCCCGGGGGTCAGGGCAGAGAGGATGAAACCTGTCATTAGGGAGGTGAGGGGAAGAAAGCTCTCAGCGGGGGTGGGCATTGTCCTGGGGGCGGGCGGTTAGAGATGGCTCTTTAGTGCCTCAAATAACACGGCCCCCGGCAGCCATTGTTGCGGAGTGAAAGGGCCCAATGGGGGGGGGGGGCCAAGGGGGGGGGGGGCAATTCTGAACAGTGGTCAGTGGGAGAAAGGAGTCCGTGGGTGAGGAGGGGAGAGGGATGGTGAGTATGTGCAGGGTGGGGGAAAGCTTTTATACAGTTGTTTTCCTCTTCTTTGTTGACAGCTCATCCAGAACCAGGTTCCTGTGGTCTCATGAAACCTCAGCAGATTCAAGTGTGTGTGTGTGTGGATGTGTGTGTGCTACAGAATCAAACCTCAGATATTTCATTTGTACATCGCGTCTCTTTTGATTTTGCATACAGGTATATTTGCAAGTTTCTGTGTGTTTGTACTTCCTCGTCCTGCAGCGGGGGTGTGCAAGCGTGCAGGTTGAATAGCAAAGGTTGACATCTATGCCAGAGCTCAGGACCTTTCACTCGTCCGAAGTGTTTTAAAGGGACGGGTCACACAGATAATGGGGAACCCGAGAAAAAAGACCAAAGACCAAAGCTGTGCTCTTTACTGGAGGTCGTGGACGGAGCCTTTGACGTCCTGTCACTTCTCTGAGCAGCAGACAACAAATAGGGCACAATATATCTAGATGACAGCTTAAGTTAGTGATTTCATTCTCAACCGATTCTCTTGCAGGTTTAGGAATAGTGAGAAAGTGCGCGCGCATGGGGTTGTCAGACAATTAATTGATTAATAGATCAAAACAATAAATAAGTTGAGAGAAAGGAGCTTATTTTTTTGACTCACAAGATTTTGATTGATTTCCAATAGCTTCTGTTGGTCCCTGAATCTTTTCAGACTTAAATTTAGATGCAATTTGAATATCCCATAGCTGACTCTTTTTTTTGCCTGCTTCCGCATTCTTTATTTTCTCACATTTCCTGAAAATATTCCTTTTAAACACTTTTTTTTCCAAATGACATGTAGTCGTGCTAACGGTTTTGACGAAAGGAGCCGGTTCTTTGCTAATGATGTATACTTTACTTTTTATATGTCAAAGCTGTTCCCACAGCCAGAGCACCTAATAAACTGATAAACTGGACCAATTATTGACTCCATTAGAGGGCTTTCATCCAATCCCAATGCACTGATGACTTTAGAGGGCCAATAAAACTGCTAGGTTGTGACCTTAACGTGAAGGGACCTCAGCAGAACGAGAGGGGACAGACAGGGGTCAACAACATCTCACACTTGTCACACCCCAGTGTGAAAGTGTTCACATCTCATTTCTGTATCAATACTGCTGGAGATTAGGCAAATTTAATTGTTAAAATATTAAAAAGGGAACTAAAACATAGAAGAGGCAACCGAAATTTTATATTTTTTACCTTTTAACTGTTTTTTTTGTAATCCATTTGATGTTTTTTGTCATTTTGGGGATCTTAAAGATTCAGTGTTTGTACATTTCTGACATGAACACAGTATTTTGAATTATTGTGTGGATATATTGATTGATTTGGCTACTCAACAGACGAGAAGCCTTTACTTTAACAACGTTGTCACTCAGGTCAAAGTGGTGAACTCTTAATTAATGTGATGATGGTTCAATTATTCCATATCTACTCATTCCTTGGATAATGTGCTTTTTTACATAAATTCTACGATGCAAAAAATAGTTATTTCAATTAAATGTTTTATTATTGAGGTCACAGTTAGTCATGTAGTTGTACTGGACAGCATCAGATAAAACTGTGACCTCAATAATAAACATATGAATGAATTTACACATTTCCGACAATGTCACCAAACACTGAACATTATCAACTACATAAAGGTTAAGTTATGGCAGGATTGGATTGCAATAGATTGTCCGGGTGTACCTGATAGTATATAATGGCCACTGATTATATATGCGTCTATGAAATTAAAAGTAATGGTCGAGACGTCTGGATTCTAACATTCGTCAGAGACATATGGATGTCACTCCAATGTACAGTATAATATAATAGTAAGATTTAGGATAAATTATGGCACTGTTAACACTATTAACTTCTCATTTTCAAAATCTTTAGTTTGATGTTTTTCAAGAAGAAAAGATACCTCCTGTGTGACGAGGACGTGTCTTAAAGTGTCTGGTATTTACTGGTAACAAGCTAAATAATTGACATGTATTTTGGTTGTAACATGACAGGAGGAGGAGAGGCAGGAGTAGTCTGATAAATTGCAGGTGTATGTGTTTGTTTGGTCTGCAACAGTGGAACATTAGTGAGGTGAAGAAATTAGCAGCAGGCTCTCATTGGGAGGCCTAACTCTGTTACAACCTGTATTAGAGGGAAAAATGGAGGGAAGGAGGAGGAGGAGAAGGAGGAGGAGAGAGGCAGGCCTAATCACTTTCCCTGCTGACTTCACAGGAGGGAGGGAGGTAAAGATCACAGCTCCGCCAGCACATTGCAGCCGTCCTCCTCTCCTCCCGGCCTATTGAAGAAGAGCCCGGGGTGCCTGCTCCCCTCCTTCTGCCCACTGGGCTATTGAAGGAGTGATGGATGGCTTCATAAGGAGTCAAGATCCATCTCTCATTCACAAAATATCTCCCTCTTTAAATGACTCTTTCATTTTCAGTCCGTCTCTCGCCGTCTGCTTTCAGTTTCTCACTGATGTCGGAGATAACAGCCCCCTTTTATTTCCCGTCTACTTGCGTTGGTCCCCCATCTCTTTCTTTCTTTCATCCTTTTTTCTTTCCTTCTTTCTTTCTTTCTCGTGGATGAAGGAATGTTTCCCTCGCCGTCTCGTTCCTTCACTCTTTCCGCCCGAGGCTTGGGACAGATGTGGAGGCCTTCCTTTCCCAGCATTCCCTTGGGAGAGTGGGGACAGGTCTTAACACCCTTTTTGGAGAAGGGAGGAGGGAGATGGGGGAGGGCAGTTTGTTGTCCGAAGGGTCACGTATTGGGAGTCAAGTGATGCATAAGTAATGCTTTGTTTGGACTGATCTGGGGGAAGGAATTTACTGGATTTGCCTGTAATTGGGTTATTTTCCTTTGAAATGACTCGTGAAACAAAGATTGAGGAGGTGAAAAGGGTCAATGCATCATGGGAACTATTCTAACAGTCGGTGAAATTAAACATCGTAATTTAAAATGATGCCTTAATCAGCACAATACTATAAAAATATATTATAGAAGTATAAAACCTGAATCTATTCATCCGATTTCAACTATACAGTTAAAAATGAAGGTGTGAACACATCAAACGATGCATGCAAGAAATCAGGTTACTCAGAGAAATCAAGTACAGTCACGCAGGAAATAAGACACTCTATAGGTCAGTAATCTGATAGATGATAGAAGATGCTACATCCTGGTTTAATCCTTTTTTACCAGCCAAGACAGCATGTGGCTGGTTATTGATTTCATTTTCAAAAACATCTGACGTTATACAAGCAACAGAATCAAAGTCGTACAGGCTACTGGCTGCAGAGTATAGCCGCTGAGGGTCGGTGTTGCACTCAGCTGTGTTATCATTAGCGGCCCCTACCGGCCGGGTTCCGCTTAGGAGAGGTGAGTGAGGAGTCCGCAGGCAGTCAATGGCAGTATGAAACAGGCAATAAAAGGTTTTTTTGAGGATGTGTGAATCAGAATGTGAGATTAGGTGTGGACAGACACAGAGGCACACACTCACTCAGTCATTACACACAGGACCGCCAGAGGCGGCTAAATCTCGCTCTGTCTGATCAGACAACATCCAGTGATGCTTCAAGCTAAACGCTAGCATCAGCATGCTAACATGCTCACAATGACGATGTTTGCATGCTGATGTTAAGCAAGTATAATGATTACCATGTTCACCATGCTAGTTTAGCGTGGCAGCATGCTAACATTTACTAAGCACTACAGCTGAGACTGAGGGGAATGTCAGTTTGGCAGGTAGTTGGTCATAAACCGGTATTGGACAAATTTAAACAGCTCGGTAACGAACAGAGCTTACGGAAATAAGCAGCCTAATAAATAAGCCTGAAGGCGGGGGAGAGTAACTTGAACACCGGTCGAAAATGGCAGCAAAGTATGTTTAACGTATTTGTAAGAATTTAGAATTTATGTGTTAAGTTAGCTAACTTTGTGTTGCTAATAGCCAATTAAGTCAATGTTATATCATTACGGTCCAGCGGCGTTGTAATTTATTGCCTTGCCTACTTTTCTGTTCAGCTCTCTCGCTGCTTTGATGGTGTCTGCTTAATAAAGTGCAGGGAAAACAAATCAAATTTTGGAATGACTGTTGATTGTTTCTTTGGGGAGAAACTTTGCAAAGAGTGTGTTTGCTTGAATGCTGAGCAGAAAAGTAAAATCTAGAGATCACATGTGACATGTCCGTGCTCAAGACAGTCTACACACAGTCAATGTATCAATCAGGTCTAACCAGGATCATAAAACATGTGCCTTTACTGTTCAGCCTGCTGGTTATCCTCTCCTTCCTCCTCATGCTGTTGGAGTGACAGCACACCGTGGTCGTGGTGTGAGGAGCCATTCAGGCCTCGCGGCCTCCACGGCACTGGCGTGAAAATCGGCTACATTTAATCAGCCACGGTGGAGGATTTAAAGAAAGGGATCAAGAGAGCTTTGTCTTAATGGATTGGCTACAGTTTAGGGGTCCAGTACACAGAGTTATACCTAGTTAAAAGCACATCACTTGCTAACAATATAACTCAAACCACATGGCACTTCCCTGAAACTTACTTGGCTTGGATCTTTATTTCACATTAGGAAATGCAAAATATGTTGGTCCTCGTATATTTTTCTGTGTTATGCCTCGGCATTATCGAGCCGACTGACTTTGTGCAGTTAGACCCGCAGATGATCTTGATTGATTCTTCACTCCATCATTTTATTCATATTCAAAAAAACAGAAAATTAGGGAATAAGTCAGCTTTTGTGTATTGGAAGTACATCAAATGACCCACACATACAGTGGGACAATTCTTTCCGTCTGTCTGTACATTAAAATTTCAAGCTTACGGCCATGGCAATTTTTACCAATACAGTGAGGCCATACAAAACGGAGGCGACATTCAGAAAAGGGCCAGTGCAGTCAAACAAAGCACTAAATCAAGTGGCTTGACACATGCTCACCAGACAGTTTGCCGTTTGTCACAGCGCCTGAATGGAACTAAAAGCAAAGTTGTGGACGCGTCGGGGTGATCGGCATTGCTCAGCTACTGCACAAGAGGCCTTTTCAGACAGCTGCAACACTGATTACATTGTGTGAAGGCCAATCAAAGGGGAAAATGACGAGAGCAGTCATGCTGGACACACACAATGCACAAATGGCAGTGGTCAGATGGTGGAGGAGAGAGATTTTAGAGACGCATTTTGGGAGACGGGGACAGACGTATGGGGAAACTCTCAGCACATCACGGAGAGGCACGTAAACAACTTAATATCTGAGCTAGTTTGATTCCAGAAGTGAGGTAAAATATCACAGCTTCTTTTGCTTAATGGTTTACAAGTACAGGGATAAAACAGAGCGGTCCTGTGTCCTAAATGTTCGTGGCATTATGTTAGATTTTTAAGATATACATAAACAGACAAAACACGTTTTAATTGTTCTAAAAAACAGATTAAAGGTGCTTTAAGTTTTGTAACAATTTAGGAAAGAAATACTGAGGATCTTCTGAGTGTATCCTCTTAGAAACGCCACCTAAAACACATTGAACAGCTGAAGTTGTTTGTCGGTCTTTTGACTAACTATATCTGAACTTCCCTTATTTCCCCCTCAAAGACATTTAACGGGTCAATTCACTCAAATTACAAGTCTACCTTGAGTGGTATCTAGCCGTGAATATAGTTTTTGTTTTATTTGAGATGAAGGCATAAGTACACTTCAAACGAAGTCCTTGTCGGATCACCAAACGGCATTTGAAACCTTCTCCGCTCCCACACCTTTCCGCCAGACCAGTTTTTGTAACTTTTGTAATGAAACCGTCAATCTGACAAGCCTGCCCACTTCCTGTAGTAATTAGCCAGATGTGTGGAAGTGACAAATGTGCGTAAGTTTAATACTTCTTCAAGCTCTCATCTTTCAGTCTTCACACAACTTTTTATGACACTTTGCATGTTTACAACAGAGTACCACACCATGAATGTCTTCGAGTCCAAAAGAGTGCGCTGTTATCTCCATTTATATAACTCATCTTGTCTTGCCCCACTTTGTGATTACAGGTTATCTTGGCCTCATTCAGAACAAGTAGAAGCACTTTTGCTTCTAGATGTGGACAGACGGCACTGGTTCCTTTTTAAGATGACTCTGGCCTTCATCTCTGAGATTTCTGCCACCACCCCAATGAAATGGTATATGAATGAAATCTGAAATGCGTGGTGCTCACAGCATTGAACCATGGCATTCAAAACATTCAACTGGAGTCTGTCTTTCCAGTAACAAATGTATTGTTAACCAACAGATCTCAATATGAACAGCTTTCATTAGAATACTTTCTAATGAAAACTGTTGAAAGAGTGTTCCGTTACAGGGACACACGATTTGATAATGGAGAAGGTACTTCTTCCACTCACCTCCATTGTATTTCAATTGATCTCAAAGATCTCAAAACTTGGGCAAATAAAACCAAAACTAAAAACACAACCAAATACCACAAGATGAAAGATTTGAGGGAGAATTTTGGTCAACATTTCTATTTGAAGTCTGAAATAAAAGGTGTAGAGCCCTGAATCTGAATGAAAGCTGAGCCAACACAAATTGATCAAATGTGTCAAACAAGCGGCACTGCCAATAACGAGGAACTTGCATCAGTTACATCAGATCATCAGGTCATATTTTCTTACTGCCACATCACAGCCTTTTGGGAGGCTAGTTGAGATTGAGATTTTGAGGCAGGTGAGAGTCCAAACACACAAGAAATGTTATTTACAGAGACGGAAAAGCACAAACAGACACCACATAAAAACAGAGTCAGGGGGCAAATGACAGAAACACATGGCTGTGACCCTCTCTTTGACTCTCTATCCCGTCTCTTCCTCCCTGTTGATGAGGACAATGATGAGGATTGTGACGACGATGAAGAAGATGATGACGGTAATGATAACAAGTTCTGGCTGTTCTGTTGTCCCTTCACTAAAACCCCTCACAGCCTTAGCAGCTCTTTTGCGTCTTTGCTTTGTGAGGAATATAATGAAGGGATTTTAAAAGTTTATCTCTCTGTCTACCACACACACACACACACACACACACACACACGTATCTGCTACCTACATATCAGAAATCATTTCAATCATGTGCTTCACAGGAACCACAGAGTGTTTGGCCTCAAATGCGTCCCAAATGGGAATCAGTGTGTGTGTGTGTGTGTGTGTGTATGTGTGTGCGCGCCCGTTCATGTGTGGGAGGGCTGCTAGAACAGGGGATTTTTTGTGTCAGGGAAGAGAGAGGCTTGGGCACTTCATCTTCTCTTGTGTGCACTGCCAAAAAGGGCAGAGGTCAAAAGTCAGGGCGATTGGAGAATTCCGCGCTGCATGCCGACAGATCGGGTTTCAAGGGTGGGGGAGGGTCGTGGATCGCCCTAGAGGGATAGGTGCTTGTGTGTGTGTGTGCGTGTGCGTGAGTACATACATGTAGGTGCCATGAACACGCATGCTCGGCCCGCGTGTGCACAAATACGTGTTTATGTGGGAGCTTGTTCGGGCTGCCCCCTTTTTTTTAAAACATCTTTTTGCAGCTTTAGTGCTTAGAGCATTTGGAAGTTTCTCTTGATGTTTACTGCTTTGTGGGAGTCATTTGGAGGAGACTCGCCTATCATAAGGCAACACCTAAGCTCCCCTGACCTCAATGTCACATTGTCCGCAGTTGAAAGACATCTATTCCAGCAATGCTTTAGATCCATTTTGGGCCGCTGGTCAGTCAGGAGCTCTGAAACCTATCATGATTTGTAAAATAACCAAATCATTTTTTCTTGCCACATAATTAAAAAAGTTTACTTTTATCAGCCATCTTAAATGCAATGTTTTTTTTTTAAATTATTGCTAATTCTTGTTGGGATGAAGCACTTTGAATGCTCAGATAATACTGTATTCTACCTATTGGAGACAAAGACGGAGGCTTCCTAACTAAGCAGGAGAAGAACAAATAAATCTATCTTCTGCTGCAGATTATGTTTCTTGAGGTGTTTTACTGGTTAAAACCATTTTACATTCAAATTAATCCAAAAGCTGCATTCTCAACAGACAGTAAAGAACTTTGAGAGATCACCGATTAATAAGTGTCTTTTTTATAAAAAGAACAAAAACCTTTTAACACCTCACTCAGTAAGAGTTTAAACTGTCGACTCAACCGCAATCAATCCAGTGCGACACATCCTGGGTTTAAACATTTAGCAGAAGGTGCAGTCATTCAAATGGTTTGAGATGCAAAGGAGTACAGACCTCAGAGACTAGCGACTCCCATTGTGGCCTTTGTAACTGATCATTAACGAACACGTGCTCCGGGCCTCCCGGTGGCTCCCGGGGAGCCCGGACTGATCACCACAGCTGTGTTTCTATTTTGCTTACCTGCGGTGCCGGAAAAAAATAACACAACACCCCGTGCTCTGGCAATGTGCTGGAATTTGTTGTATTTACCTTTCAAAGCGTAAAGAAGCAAAGGTTGAAAACGTAGGAAACATTGGGGAGGATAACGAGAGCGCTTTCATGAAACTGAAAATCAGGGAGTGATTTATGTTGGCGTGATGTGAAAGTTTCTTTAGGGATGATAATATTACATGAAAACTGAAGAGACTAAAGGGAAGGCAGTGTGAAATCTGTCGGAGATGGCTTCACTTAGTGTTTCACTGTTGAGACACTTAAACACAAAAGACAGATGCTCAATGACAGCCTTGTCTTGTTGATTTGAATTACACATTATATCAGAACCTTGAGATTTCAGATACATTTATAAAAAACACTTCAGACACCGAAGCTCTTTGCGGCAGATCGATGAACTACAAAACATGCCGAAACAACGTCAAAAGCTATACATTACAATAAAAGCTCTTTGTCAGCTGTTTCAATGCGACAAAGAAAACTGCCCGGCTTCCTCATGACACTTGGTTTGACTTATATTCTGCCTCACAATATGAGGATTGTGGATTTATGCCGTTGGCTCTCTGCGTTTTTTGTGGTCTTTGTGGTAGGCAGAGGAAGTGCCATACTTTGACTGTGGAGTGACAGCAGATCCAGAACAAGTGGTCCTCTCTCCATTCTTCTGTTTTTAGGAGAGAAATTGGGGTCAAAGAATCGGCGAAATCACACAGAACAAATATTGTACTGTATGCAAGCAGCAATGTATGCAAATTCATTTAACCCCATAAGAAGCTCGCCGGATGGGCATCGGTCTTAATATACTCGTACTGTGCAGCCAAATAGACCCAGTTGTATATTAAATTCTGCTGGTGATTTGGAAGTTTCCAAAGATATGACATCTGTCTGAATTTAGGGGAAATGTGTATAAGATGATGAGAAGAAATGTATAATATTTCCACTTTATTGAACTTGAGTCTTGGGTTTGAATATTTCACTCAGTGTAAACATCATAAAACCTTGAAGAAGAGCTGGAAACTGACACAGAATACACATGACAGTCTAACAGGAGTGAGAGTAGTTTAACAACCTCAACTCTACTTTAGGTTTGTTCATACTTCAACATGATCACAGACAGCTGTGGACTTGCAAAATTCACTAATATACGTATTACAATCATGCACATAGACGTGTTCCACACATGTGCACTAGAAAACAAGATGGCGAACATGCGACAGGAAGAAGAAGAGTTTCTTTGTTTGTTGAGTTTTGCTGAATGATGAGAACAAGTCAAAAAAAGTAAAGGGTGTGTTCGGCTGCTTATACAGAATAGGGGTGAGAATGGAGAATCCGCTGCAGGATCCAGAAAATAATGGTAAAGATTGAAGCAGCAGTGGCTATCCTGACTTTTAGCTTCAATATTGTGGATCATACATTTCCCATAATACAACAGGGTCATCCACGTTTCGTTAAATGTCCTAATCTTTCAAACTCTACACCCCCCAGTTCACAACTCAGGTTTCTTGTCAAATATTTAAATTCTCACACATAATTCATGTTAACCCTCCCTGGTGACATCACTATAGTTATTTCTTATCAGACTTTATGAAGCTCCACCAGAGCCCAGCCTGGACTCACTCCCAGGGCGTCAAATACCAAGACTTAGGCAGTGGCCCTTGGCGTCTTGATACCAACGCACAAGGCACCCTTCTGCGTCTGCATGAGACACTGGGCTTTCTAACCAAATTCAATCTAAACCCGTCCGCATCATTATTCGACATACAGAGCAACTGTCTTCGTATTTAGAGCGAGAAAGGGGTGGGAGGGTTGGAAGTTAAGTTATTTCTGCTGATGACGTTATGTCACATTACATTATGTCATTAAGTCATACAACGTTACAGCTGTAGCTTAAGTTACTTTCCAAACTTACTTGTTTTATGCCAAACCATGACGTTTTAATTGCCTAAACCTCGCCTCGACCGGTTCACAACGTTAACCACGCATTACAATTGTAACCGCAACCATTTCATAACGATAACCACAAGTTAAAACCCTGTTTCATAAAGTTAACCATGTGTTACAACTCTAACCGCGACCGTCTCACAATGGTACGTGTAACATCGCTAACCGGGACTGTTTCACAACGTGAAGTGCGACCTTTCAAAATAAGATACAAAAGGCTATACTGGGGCCTTCTGCCCAAGATGCAAAATACCACGAGTAGGAACGAGCTCACGTTGCAGAGCCACCGAAGACGTTATACATCTGTTTACTCGTCATGGTAGTACTAACCATGACGCGTAAACAGACCCTCATGTGTAGAAGTGGTGGAGTTCCACTTTAAGGGGAAAGAAAAGGGAAAACTGAATGTTATGGGGTTTTAAAAGTTTTCATATGCCAGATCTGTCAGAAGGCTTTGCCTCCTGTAGCAGAAGATAATATTACAAAAAGAAACATAAATACATCACACACTGGCCAATCTTTGAGTGCATGATGTGCATTTCTATGTGTGCGAACGTATGTTTAGAACTTCCACAATCCCAGTCTCCACCAGTTTTTACACTTCTAAAACTAGCAGAGCTTTTGTTTCACAGTTGCTGCTGCACCGCTGCACGCGCCCGCTCACGCCTGCACCTGTGCTCATGTTAAAAAGCATGAACGTGTTATCCACTCACACGCCTCACTGCCTTCCCTTCTTTCTCTGCATGGGGAAGTCGTCACTTAAAAAAGGCCTGTACACTCAGTATCAGATCCTTTACTGCCCCTTTCATGCTTCGCTGTAGTTTTCTTTTCTTTTTTTTGACATGGCCAGGGATCATGAAAGAGTGCAAACGAGTCATTGATGGATCGGATGGAGCAGTCTAAACGTGAGGCTTGACCTCCCTGCCCCCCCTTCTTACTCCCCGGCTGTTTGAGCAGAGCGTTCGGATCAGGACAGAATCTCAGGCCTTAATGGAGGCAGCTCATTTCTGGTCCGTATCTTTGATGCTGTGCCCGTTAACAATGCGTCCTTTCTGCGACTGGGTAAGAATTGGCCAGCAGGGTTCCTGCGAGAGGGGAAAATGTGAACGGGGGATTAGCCGGACTAATGGCCCCAACTTGTCGTTGATGTTAATTTGCGTTAATTAGGACCCCCTTCCTTTAGCGGGTTGGATTGAAAGGCGGAGGCGAGCTGCTGGTATTTTTGCAAATGTCCTGGCTCATGTTTGTGCACACAAATTCTCATGCACGCGTTTTCGCACTCGCACACACAAGCCAGGGCACTTTCTCGTTAATTTCAGCATCTCGTTGGCGCTCGCACTGGTCCGCTGACGGCTTCCTTCTGTTTGTTCTGTGCTCGTTGTCAGAGGCCATTTGCTCTCGCCACAATGACTCCCTTTCACTGGGTTTGATCTTTGTAGCTATTCAGCCTCCTCTTTTCGAGGGGTCAAGAGAAGAAACCACCATTCCACCTCAACTCTTTGCACAGCCCTAAAGCCAACCACACCCCCCTCCCCCTCCCCCATGCGTGTGTTTGCGTGTCCACTGATCCAGGGGAATGACAGTGGTAGGAATTGGGATCTTTTTGCTTCCAAGGTTCCTCCACTGAGACATAATCGGCCACTTTGTCGGGTCGGTTAACCCTGTATTGTCCCGGAGGCCCCTTAGAGCTCCGATGCCATTCAGCTTGCTAGTATCTCTCGCCCCTCCCTCCCTCTGCTTTTGGTGGCAGCTTTTGTGCAACATGTACATGTGCAAACAGACACACATTCAGGAAACGGGGGGCACTTACACATGCACACAAACACAGAGAGGGAATGTCCTGCACGCTACCTGAGGCTTGTTTTTACTTTGACATGCACGGCCACCCCTTCCAATGGGCTCGCTCTCAGGTTCGACGTCCCAGCAGGATTCACTGGTGTGAAATGGGGGGCCCACAGCTTGCTGCTGGTGGGAGTTAAGAGAGAAGACAGGGGGGGGGGCTGGAAGAGGAGAAGGGGTGCAAGGGTTGTATGGACGTCACCGCACAGCCTTTGAAGGGGGAAGCGAAGCCCCCGCATCGGAGCCCCTGCGATGACTTTACCAGTACTGTGACCCCCCTTGACCCTGACACCCCCTTCTGCCCAACCCAAAACCCCGACCCTCGCTCCCTGCAGCTGCTGGTTCCCATTGGACCGCCGCGGGCCGCTGTGGCAGAGGGGAAGGAGGAATGGACGGAGAGAAGGCGAGCGAAGGAAAGAAGGGAGAAGGACGGGGGAGCAGCGAGAAGGGGGCTATGCAAAAGGTCAACTGTTGGTCAGAGGTTTTTATTGGGAGTGCGGAGGGAGGGAGCGGGAGTGGGAGTATGCGTTAAAGACCACCGTCTGAGATTTTAACTGCAGGGAGGGGAATTTGGCCTTTTTCCACCCCTACACACGTTGAGCAGTTAGAGAGGACAGGCTCTGAGTAGACCTGTGTGCTAGCGGCTGAACGCTGAAGTTACAGAGGAGTTATGTGAAGTGACGCTCCTGGTCACCGCAGGGTCATTTCAACTGCAACAGCTTCAGTGAACGATTTGGGTCGGATGGCGGTACACTGCATGTTGACCGGCGCTGCACAGCAACCAGACAGCAAAGTTGAGAGAATACACTCGCGTCACATGCATTGCTTATTCAGGGTATTGAAGATCTCTCGGGTCATGTAATTACCGTCGGATGGTAGGCCTGTGGAAATTCCTTCAGAGGGACGTCATGCTGGAGGATTAGCGCTGATCCAATCAGAGGTTACGATCGGTGCGAGGCAACTCTAAAAACCCTATATGATCCTCTGATTAGTTGCTGGCACAGTCGATAGGGATTCATGATCCACAAATAGAACCTGTAGGAACAAGTTAGCTCCTCTGACCTTTCATCAAAATCACCATCAAGATGCTTGCTGACCAGTTGGTAATCTCACCTGAACTTCTGACAACTGATGCACTTCAAAGATAAAAAAGTAGGGCTGCAACATTAAATATTTATTTCTGATTAATTCATTAGTTGGTGTCTCATATAAAATATGAGACACTTGTGTAAAATGGCGATCACAGCTTCCAAGGTGATCAAATGTCAAGGAAATTGTCTGACCTACAGTCCAAAAACATAAAGATGTTTAAAGGCTGTTTCATTTGCTGGTCTCTGTACTCACCATCTAAGTTGAAGACGTCAATGTTCAATCGTGATTTTGTGACATCACAACTCGCTCGGAAGCAAATGGTTGCTCAGTATGCAACTCACACAAGTGGGATGTGGAAACGTGAAACCTCCAGTTCACATTTTCTGAGAATGGACTTAGCAGTGAAGTAGGAGACATCTTATGTGCAACAGTTAGATTAAATACTTGTTTGCCTGTTTATGCATGGATACACAGGGACAACGAGTAGAAGTTTAATTGACTTTTTGGTGGAATGTTTTTTAATTAATTATTTTCCCCAATGTCTTGAAACGTGTCCGGAGGGGAGCTTTAATGCACAGTAATACAGAGAAAAGCAGCAAACCCTAACAGTGAATGTTTTGCTTTTGTGCTAGATATTTAACTTCATTAGTATTTGGTTATCAAAATGGTTGTCGATTTCTCGATTTCTGTCATTGTTTTTAGCACTACATTCAAAAAAAATCCTCACATTTCTGCATTTTATGATCAAAACACTCGTTTCCAGACACATTTGATGTAGCCGACACCAGGCAGATCTGCAGATCGTTCAACTCACTCAGGAGCCACTTGGAGTTGAATCAGAACTGCCCTCACTATCTCCAGTCTCTCTGCGCTACACTCCCCTGTTGCCTAATTTTTTTACTGGCCCTTATCACAACCTGAACAGACACAAGTTCTCTGAGACACGCAGTCAGACAGCAGTCGCCATGTCGAGCTCCTCTCCGCAGATTACAGATCGCTTTCCCTGGGTCGCGTCGGGCATTCATCCAGACTTCACTCCACCACGACCGGGAAGACGTCGTGAAAAACAAGGTTATCTCCTGACTCAACCCCTGCAATGCAGAGTCAACACTGCTCTGCTGCAGCTCGACCGGCGAGTCACAAGGGCTCAGGCTTCAGCCGGGGTCCAGAGGTTAATTTATTGCCTGATCGCATGACCACAGTTTGGAGTAAAAAATGGCAGTAAACGTTGCATTATGACAGTGGAGGAAGGGTGGAGAATCAGAGTCGGCCTGCAGAGTACGCTGCTTGGTTAAGGGCATTGGTCACAGTCTGAACGCCTGACGGTTTATAATCACCACAACTAACCAGATAGGACAGTATGTCTCTGCTGTGGCTGGAAATGAATCATTATTGGATTCATGAAGATGAACTTTAGTTTTTTGGATAGATGGATAGATGGATAGATAGAGCTGTTCCTGTGTCTTCTTTCATCCTTCTTTCTCTGTAGGCATCTTTTTATGGAACTGACATTCCTGGAGTGGTCGAAACAGAAGCCCTTGTTTAGAGGCGAAACCCTCCCACCCTATCCCCTTTTTTCATCTTCCTAGTTTTGGAGCCCTGGGTCAAAGGTCGAGACCCCCTCCAGCTTCAGAGACATGTCAGGTCATGCAAGCCACATAGCATTCCCTGTATAGCCCCCACCACCCCACCCTGCCTCCCCTTCGCTCCAGCAAAAGGCCCGCTGCCTCTTAACAGTGACAAACCCCCCCCTTACACAAGAGGTGTGAGAGTATGTGCGGCTGAGCAAGCATGTGTGTGACATTTTGAGAGATAGTGAGTACTAGCAGTCACTTGAGGATTTTATGCTGTTGAAGGTGGATTTTGAGATGTTGTCTTAACTCTACATTCACATACATGAGCACGATTTCAACACAAAAGGTCTAATCTGGTGGCGTGACAGCGAAACGTGATCATGAAGATGGGAATTGTTGATGTTTTTCTAAAACGTTTTTTTGCAAATATAAAAGTCTGGCAAATGGATTTCCCACAGTCAAACTGAAAAACAAATAGATACATTTCTCAGAAATGGATTTCAGTGTTCTGACACTGTGATGAATCTAAATGGCAAAAGTAAATAAACATTAGATGCTGGGTTGCAAAAATAACTTGATTTGATTGATGATTTGTATTGATGATGTTTTTTTTTATTATCTGGGAAGGTTATACATTTTCCTGTGTGAAATGATAAACTAAAGTTTCATCTGTCAGGATTGTTAGTCATTGCTCGCTGCCTTTGTGAAACACACGGAAGCACTCTAATGAAATAATGCAAAAATAGGAAATAATAGGCCATAAATTAAAGCGAAGCTGAATTAAAACTGTCAGGAAGCAATTAGGAAAACACTATAATTCCTCCAAACAGGGGCCAAAGTTGAACAGACAGCAAAATATGTGTGAAATGAAAATAACCGATTTTGGGAGTGAATCGCTGCCAAATATCAAAGGTCACGAGACTCTGCGGGGCCTTCGCTCGCGTCCTCTTCACTTAGTCAGCAAATGGAACCAGCGCCACAATCCCACAAGAAACGACATGAAAAATGGGTTTGAGATGCACAAACAGGGCGGAGATGTAGTGCAGAGAAAAGGGTGACCCCTTCCAGCAGATAAACAAATAACTAAATAAATCCTGGGGACACTGGGGGTGAGGGAAGCTTCCCCCGAGGGGTCAGAGCAGGAACAGATAAATCTCCCTTAAAGACGCCAATGCCTCTCCACAGTTAACCTCTTAATCAACCCCAATCGGCCGAAGGAAATAGCGCTGACTTTCGAAAACTATCTGTGTCTCTGCAGTGAGTAAACACCCTAGCACATTTGCACAGTGTAAATGCCGTGTGTGTGTGTGTGTGTGTGTGTGTGTGTGGAAATGTGGAGTCGTTTACTCCTGCTTGATGAGATTTTAATTACAACATACTTTGCAAAAAAAGGAAATCCCCTGAAGTTGATTATCAGAGTGTCTGGAGGAGATTCAGGTGCTAACATTTAGGTTACGCGCCGCTCACTTATTCCCATGATGTCCTTTTCGTCGACACACACTCAAAGCGACACATTTCTTTGTAAACTACAATATACTTCTTCCTCGTCCATCCATCAGCGAGCCTCTCTAGAGCTGAGCATCAGCGATTAACCTTCTGTGAGCTTGAGAGCATCCAGATAGTATCTGCTCACAGGTCATGCACCGCACGGGCCTCAGACGCAAGACCTCCTAACAAACATGTCATTCTCAGCTTTGAATTTCTATTTCGGTAGCTCGCTCAGGTTACATACCTGGTCGCCTGACGGCTCCTTTCCTAAATGGGATCATATTTAGCGTCGGCTGAAGCGGAGCGTTGCATTGTGGGCTCTGGTGTTGTCAGGCCGTCCATAAATTAACAAGCCAACCGGTGGCCACTGCATTTCCTAGGCCATCCGGTGCAGTCGTGTTTACCACCCTTTGCCCCCACACTGACACCCACTTGTGTCAGAGCTGCATCGCACCAGTTGGTCCAGCCATCCATCACTGAGCATCAAACACGAACTGGCAAACTCTTGTGCGTGTTTGTTTGAGGTGCGCTCTGGTGTGATTGCACAAGGTTTGATATGACAGGACGATTCAGGCTAAATCAGTCACAGAAAAGATGTTCAATACATTTTGTTCTCTGTGTTTGAACTCCCTGGAATAAGTGCTGATTCACAGATGTTTGCTTAGCTTATGATCTTGAATTTGAAAGTGGCTTATGAAACCCACATTAAAATCTTCAAACATACAGTTTTCTGACAAAACACTCAAATGTTTTAACCTATATCTTTAAAAAAAAGCTCACTCTGCCAACTGAAACTGTGTTTGGTCGCTGTGTGTGTTCCTCCTGTCCATACTGGCCAAGAAGAGGATACTGGTCACAATGAGAGCTAAAGGGTTTTGTGTCCCATCACTTCCATGTGGAGTCACATTCATAGGAAATCTGTTCTCGGATCAACTCTTTGAACATATGGGCATGCGAGTGTCATTTTAATATAGACATGAAAAAATATCAACCTATCCTTTAAAGTGACACACCCCTAAAAAAAGTGAAGTACTTTTATTCCAGGTGTGTTAGCCTGCTGGAAAATAAAATCATTAGCAAATCCGTTAAGCATATAGTGAGTTTTATACAAATATTTGCTCTTTTGATTAATATTTTAAAACAGAACATTTCTACTACAGTGTAAAGAATAATATTTCAAAACATGGACAACTTTCTACTGCTCTGGTTGAATGTTTGATATCTGTTCAAGCTTGACTGCACAAATAGTGGGAGGCTAAACATGGTGAAAATACCCAGTAATGTAAAGTAACTAACTATGTTTACTCAAGTACGTTTACTTAAGCACAAATTCAAAGTATTTGTACTTTACTTGAATATTTCCATTGTATGCAATGTTCTACTCCATTGCATTTGTCTGACAGCTTTAGGTACTTTTGAGGTTACAATTACCATTTACAATTTATCTCCAAATGTATTCTTCTGATAATAGGGCAGATGAAGAGTTTCTGTAAGTGTTGAGAAAAATGTTCATACTTCTTGAGCCAAATAAACTATTTGAGAAGCCTCTTGGATCAGCAGTTTTTCTGAGCTCATGAAAAGTTGACTTTTTAGAGAAACGTGATTCTCACAAGAGATGATACAATTGATGATCTTTTAGAATATGATTCGTTGCTGTAGATTAAATTACCCAACTGGATATAAAGTAGTAAAAATCATAAACCTAATGCAGCAGTAATATTAATCCAGAAACATCATATAATAGTAAAACACTGAGAGGAACATTTTACCACACAGAGGCAACTTTTACTTTTGATACTAAGAACATTTAGCTGACAATACTTTCACATGTTTACTTAAATAAAGGATCTGAATTCTTCCTCCACCACCGAAAATAACCAACAATACATTAAAGTTGTACTGCTGTCATTGGATGCGGCTCCAAAGAGCTCTAATACTTAAATAAATGTAATTAAATTGCCTAATTAACAGTTGTTGTGAAATAAAAAAGCTTAATGTCCTATAGAATGAGAGTGACCACATGTCAGCGTGGGTATTGTCTTTATTGGAGGATTAATGCGTGGACATCACATACATTACTAAACCTGTGGTTGATCCTCATTTAATTAACCTCCTTCTGGTCAAATTCATCATAAGCCTCAGCTGTATAGAATTACACTCTAATTATTAGACCCCCAAACCCTGAGGTGCCCTTGATCACTGGCCTACAGCTCGTGGAATCTCCTAATAGCGAGTCGCAGGGCTAATTGGGAGACAGGTAAGGTTACATGTGACAGCAATTAAGCCGAGCGCAGGGCCAACCTCATGGCCTCGGGCGAGCCCGGCGCTGCACTCAGGACCTCTGAGTGAGCTTTTTGTCTTTTTAGCGCTCTCTTTTTTCTTTTTCGCAAAGTTGGGAATAACAGTTCTCCTATTTTTCTCTGTGGACAGACAGGATTATGGATGTAAATTCCTCCTGCTCCTCTTGTTGCGCTCTGGTCACATAAATACAAGCCGACAAATGACTTGTTTATCAGCTGTTTCACTTTAATTTACTTATATACGTGTTATAAATATTAAACGTGTGGGTGTGGTTTAATGGCAAAAAATACAACGTGCTGGGTAACATAGATGGATAGATAGATTTCTGTGACGATTTATTTGGCAGGTTTATTGAAATAACTTACTTAATTGTATTAATGATAATTACATTTAGGGCCTATATATATATATATATATATATATATCGATCGTATTATGCTCCTTAAGTTAGATCGCGATTTGCATAACATGGTGCACCTTGTCTGTGATTTTAGTAAGGGTTAAGGTTGGCGGAGTGATACGAAGCTGAGGTGATGAGCGCTTGTTGTTAGTGTTAACTTGTCCGGCTGTGCAGATGAACTTTAAAGTGGTCCTGAAGTTCTCGTGGAGACGCTGTCCTCGTGATCTTGCTTCACCCACGTCCCGAACGTAGTTTTATCTCGGTAACAAGTGTATCGTGAATGTTACAACAGACATAAACAGATGGATAGATATCTATTATAGATTCATGTCGTCGGGAGGGGAAGTGTGAGAGCGTGTGTAAACACATTATCACTTTCCAGTCCTCGGAACACATGCAGCAAAGAGGGCGGTGGGACACTCGACCCCCCTGACAGCGGTGTGGTCGGAATTACCTTTCACGTGACAAATCAAGACCCAATCTGGGGAAATAATCAGGTCCCCGCTGCTCTCGGCGTGGAAAAAGCCCCCATTAGAGAACACTGCCTCTGTTAATTACTGCACTGGCCTTTTGTGCGCATGGCAGGGACACAACACACCGACAGAATCAACACTTTCTCGACTGGTAAACGATTTGGGGAAGTGTTTTATGGCTCGGGGAGAAGTTTGGCACGTTTTGTAGTTGTTGTGGAGCTGAGAGGGGACTTGTCGGTTTATTATTCTACACGATTGCTCGTCTGTGGCCAGTTTGAGCTACAATATTTAAAAGTCGGGGTAGGGGTTAAATAAGATTGTGTTGATGATGCGACATCAGTGGGATTACATGAGCTGGACAGCTGACCCGAGATTGATGACAAGGCAGTGCGGCGTGGTAGATAAAACGGCTGGTAAACTGTGACCTTCTGTCGTGGATCAGAGGGCAAAACAATAAACAACATGGCATTATATTTTCAGAAAATAATACATCATGTCATGAAATAATAAATACCTGAGAACCAGACTCTCGGGGCCTGCACACATCATTTCGTATATATAGAGACATGTTTTGAAACATACAGCAAGAAAACTTTGAATAATGTTTTTTTATAAAGTCAGCAACTTGGAAAAAAAGTTCAACTGCTTCGTTTGAAACGTCTTCTTCCTCACTGACAAACCCAGTAGCTGTATGAAAATGCAAATACTGATAATTTCAAAAGTTTAATTCATACCTAGCAAAATCATCCTAGAGGAAGGGGGGGGGGGGAGAGATTTTTCATATCTACATATTGGCAGTTCGCCTCCACACTATAGTCATCATGCTGACTAAGCATGCTCACGCGTCTTAAAGTGAGATTTAAGGCGAGAAGAGAGAAACATCCCCTCTTCAGCAGATGAATGTAAAAAAAACCACCTTCCAGTCTTCATCATTTTGCAAAGTCAAACATACAAATGAAGCAACAAAAAGCAAAATACATTGTTAATGCGGAGAGGAAAATCCTTATTAGGATAATTTAAAATATGTGAAGTCAGTCTAAAATATAAAATATTGATGCAGCACTAATATTTAAAAAGTTTTTTTCTAATTACATACTAACAGCAGGTTTTGTACCAGGTCTGGACGCACAACATGCACATTTTATCCTCAATGGGACACTGATGCAGCCACTTTAAAGTACTTGTACCACAACAACCGCTCCTGTCAGTCACCCCAATCCCTCACCGACCGCCGTCCAATCAGAAAGCGCTTTATTTTTTTAACAGACTTTGGGGGCCAATCAGGGCCGGCCCTGTATGTCTCTCCCTCTCCCGCTGAGGGGAGGGGAAATGACCTTATTTGGCCGTTATGACCTTATATGGGTCGCCGCCAGGGGGCCAGCAGTACGAGGCAGCCTGCTGGTGACACTTTCCCCCAAATTGTAGCTTTGCCTCTCGGAGATGGGGCGGACAGTTGAAGGGTGAAGCGATACACTCGAGCGGCAAAACGATTGTCGTGCGCGTTAACAGTCTCCGTTGAAGCTTCTGCTGCACGCGGACGATCACCGAGGATATTTAGAGTGCGCGTGTTGGGTAAATTAGGATCAGAACCTCACTGCGGCGCGCAAGGAACCAGAGGAACGGGGATTGCTTCGGGTCCTGCGCTTTACAACGTCTCCAAGAGCTTGCCGGGACTAAATAAATCCGTCACAGGACAACATGAAATGCGGTCATTCAGGAGGCAGAATTTATCTCGCGCGAACCCAAACGCGGTAGGCTATTGAGCGGCGGAGAGACTGGAGCGAGCGGCTGAGAGGCGAAACATTGCTGTCTGTTGTATTCCGTCGTCTTTTCAAATTCTAGAGAAGAAGAAGTAAGATAGCGTATTATTATATTTTACAGCTGACTTAACCGGACTGACTTTTCCAAGAGGTTACACTCTGAAGAACAACGTGTTTATGGATTGCTGCGCACCGAGGGACACCGGGAGTTGTAGGCTTCGCTCTTTTGCATCGATCATGTTGATACCTCGCTGTTGCTGTGAACTTTGGTAGATGTTTGCAGAAAGACCATATATAGATACACGTTTTGAATACAAACACGCTCATAAACGCGCAGATTGACCTCTGCAGAGGAAGTGGGAAGCGCCTTTTCGCCCCCCCCCCCCCCCCCCCCTCGTTTTTCTCTCCCAAGACGTCGGGACGGATCTCTATCACTCAGTCGCTCCTTCTGTGATTTTAACAAAGACCAAAGTGTCTGGGGATAGCATGGCAATGGTAGTAAACCAGTGGCCAGAGAACATTTCTGCAGATCCGGGGTCCCAGCTCCAGATATGCGGCCAGGAGCCCGGCGGGGCGCCGGGAACCCCCAACGGTTCCACCCCGGGGAATGACACACTTTCCGGGGACAAGATCCCCAACGTGGACTGCATGGTGTGCGGGGACAAGTCCAGTGGGAAGCATTACGGCCAGTTCACCTGCGAGGGATGCAAAAGCTTCTTTAAGCGCTCGGTGAGGCGGAACCTCTCGTACACCTGCCGGGGGAACCGAGACTGTCCCATCGACCAGCATCACCGGAACCAGTGCCAGTACTGCCGGCTGAAGAAGTGCCTCAAAGTCGGCATGAGAAGAGAGGGTAAGACCATAGGTGTGTGACGGAAGTTCGCGTAAAGTTGTGGCTCATTTTGTTTACTAATCGTGTTTCTCTGTGTGTGTGAGTGACCTAATGTTGCTCAGTGTAAAATATCAATCTTAACAGGCCATTAAAGTGTGGAACTCAGCCGTAAAATATTTTACTGTCTCAAAATAAGCGACTAACTCTGAGGCTCTTCTCCCCGCCGCTGTTTGCATCAACGTCTAAAAGCGGAGATAATTACACGTGCAGCAAGAAAACATTTGAGAAATGTGTAAAGACAAACTTTTATTACACATTTAAAACTAAACACTTGTAGTTTTCTTTTGTTGGTCACTCTCATGTCCAACTGAATACGCGCCAGAGTGGGAATTTGTGCGTAAAATACGCGTCACGTTCTGTGATGCCTGTTGATCCTAACGTGTCACACAGTTTGTATCCACTGTTGCTATTATGGGTAAATAATCAGCCACCACCTGCGGCAAAAACACAATGCTTACTTCACATTCTTTGACCAAATCCAGCGCCATTCACGCTGGTGCGCTCTGCTCTGTGAAATCCCTCCTTTGTCCGCTCTGTTTTAATTATGCTGTTTGCTCACCGACACCCAGAGCCGATAGAAGAGGATGCCGCTACATTTGTTGTATTGTGTTGGATTAACAACGGGTCAGTTAGTTGCAAAGGGGAGCGGTGGCAACGTGTCGGCGGAGAGGAGCGCTTATTGATTAACATTCAGCAGCGTCGTCCCATTCACGAGAGAGGAGATGGTGCATATTTTTAAAATAATGTTCCAAACCGAATGGAGCCAAAACATCTGTGCTGGCAGCGTTACTGATGGTTTTTGTTTGGTAATGCACTTTGGATTAGAGAAGCTCATGATTTAGAGGCGACCTATTTTATGATTAAAAGGTACAGATTTGTTAGAATTTGTTTCGGTAATGAATGAAAATGCCAAAATCAACGTACACACTGCATATCACCTGAACGCATCCTAAAAAGTCCGAGTCCTTATTGAAGATGTCCCTCTTTGCCCCGTTTATTTTGTCTCTCAGAGGACAGAATGGGGTCAGCAGCAGCATCCCACTGAGCAATCTTGCTCAAGGATACTTCGGCAGCGGATGATTTAAAGGCAGACAGTGTCTGAACGACCCCTCCGCCCTTTGTTCTCTGTCTGAGTCAAAATGTAAATACAGTATATAGGTAGAAGGTGGAAATACCCGTTCTCCTTGGATGAGACGATCCCTTAAGAGGTTCCCGCTCGTGCTGCTGGGCCTCTCTATGAGTGTGTGTGTGTGTGTGTGTGTGTGTGTGTGTGTGTACTGTACACACAGTCATACCTTATGTAAGATGCCCGCGAGCATCTTGGTTGGTGCTTCTTTACGAATGAATGAACCCGAGGAAATCGCCTGACGTCGCATCGTGTATAATGCAAAAATATCAGAATCCGTCTCGTGACGAGACTTCAAATACAAGTTAAATAACGTTCACACAAGCGAAACATATCATTTTAAAATGATCTTATTTATCCTATTTTGGAGATGACCGTTATTTTGCATGCAGAATATATATATGTTTTACTTCCTCTGGCAAATCTTTTAATAAGTGTTTCAAGTTTAATTGTTAACACAAATTTCTTAAATTTGTATTACAGTTTGTTTCGCGGTGTCGACCTTTGAGCCTTGAAGGCGTCATATTGTCCATGAGCCACGAGATTTCTTATACACCTTAAGAATGGCATTAGTCTCGCTGCTCAGATGAGAAAACATTACGATGCTTTGCTGAGCAGCTGCAGACTAGTCAAAAAGTTTAATCATTTAGCGTCTTAAACTTTCTTTATTTTCAGTTGGCAGGACATATTTCTTTCAATTCAGTTTGTGATAATTCAACAATTAAAAAAAAAAAGATAAAGGTGAAGGAAATTCTTCAATTCAAAAGAATGTTTTTTTATTTAGAAATAATAAGGTTTTAAAACTCATCTGCTCATTAGCTTCTTTGTTTGCAGCGCTGGCTTGTGCGTTAAAGGCTTAAATGTAGAGCAGGTCAGCTTACATTGGCGGAGCTCATCTGTTGGTGCATTCGAGGTCAGCAGGATTAAACTGTGTCCTTAAATCCTCTTTGTTGGCTGACTTCTGTTCATCAGCATTCATTTGTCTATTTAGGACATTTTTTGTTAAGACACGAGAACTGTCCGGCAATTTGGGAAAAGTAGAGAATCCCCAAACAGAATTTAACGACACAAATGGTTATTGTGTTAAATGTGAGGCTGAGAAAGGTATGATCATAATTCATTCGAAATATTGTGCATGAATTACAGACATCCAATTCTCCTTTAGTTATCAAATCAAGACTCCCTTTGTTTTAATGAAGTAAAAGTCATTTGTGTATATAGATATTCATGAATATTTGAAACAAAATCGTCATTATTTTATCTTAACATCTAAAGTGAATTAAACACTGCTGCTTCATAAAATCCCAACTGAAACTGTTGAAGCGCACGGCCCCGTCGTCCTCCCCTGAGGACACGAGACATGTTTTCTCTACATTATGCAACAGGTTCACCTAAGGTCGTGGAGGGGAGGCAGTGTTTATTCTCAGTGATGATCCAGGTGAAAAAAAAGGCATTCCGATAATTCTCTTTGACATTTCCAACAATATGCGGAAGCCGCCGAAAAGATACTGTCAGAATAAAGCAGAAGGCCACAAGTGGAAATGCATGTTTGTTGTGCTAAGAGAGTTTGGCATGTTATGAATCATTTAAAATCTCTTTTTTTGCTTACTTTGAAATGTACTCGGAGCATATTGTCCATAATGTGCTTCACGTCCCGACTAAGTACAACACGTCTGAGATGAAGTGCTGCTGGATGGAACAAGTGATGTGAATGTGTTGCTATATGACGTGTGATAGCAGAGTCCTGTTGGTGATATTACTCCACCTTTACAGCACCGTTTGATGTCACTAACACTGCTGCATGACTTTTCTGTTTAGGTTGAATGAATATTTAGCTTCCTGAGAAGACACGCTAAAAGTTTCATGAGTGGACCGCTTCAGATTTAGAGACAACTTCACTGAGTTTCATATTCTGTTTTTTTCCCCCCTAAAGGAAGATGTTTGACCTCTTTCTGCAGTCTTGCTGTGTAGAACATAATATCATTTGTTGGAGACTTTTTATCCAGAGCTCTTTTCAGTACCACGCCTCAGTGGGAATCAAACCTCGAAAAAAAAAAACCAACCTTGGCAGCGTTAGTGTCATTGTCTCCCCACGCAGCTACACAGAACCTCGTCTGTGTCTCCATCAGCACGGTTTCTAGGTTGAATAGGAAGCGGAGAAGAAAAGAGAATCAGCCTGACAGTTTGCTTTTGAACTGGAGTGAATGTTTTAATTTTGAAGCAGCCCACAAGGACGAGCAGCTGAGGACAGAGAGACACGTGTGTGGTGGTCTACTGCTCTGATTAATGCACGCGTACACAATGAGAATGTCATCTTGCCTTGAATCATACACCTGGGCGGCTGTGAGCACACTAAATACATGCAGACACGCCAACTTAGTGGAGTGCAGTGATAGTAAATAGTCTCAACATCCATTTGGATCACAGGAATCTGTAATACCCACATTCAACGTGCGCAGTGGGAATGCTGCTGCCTCCTCTCACCCACACTGCACTCTGACAAAATACCGACAGCGGCTGAAAATGTAGGTCAACCAAAACTAAAACATTAATAACAGACGGGCTCAAGTCAAAGTCCAAATGTGTGAAGCGTCCGGGGCCTCTCTCCAGTAAGTAAACAGTGACTAATCCAGTCATTCCCAAAGACTGGGTCGGGACCCCACAGGTGGGTCGCAGGAGATTTCATTAGGGTCGTCAAATATATTAGCAGAATTTCTTCCATATTTAACATTTGTATAACATTTGAGACCACATTAGAGAGCCTGAATGTTCCGAATTCTGCTGTTCAGGAAGGGTTCACATGTTGTGTCTGAAAACGCGTGGAAGACGGCAGTCGTGTGGCTTTCAAAAAGTTCCAAAAGTTTAACTATTTATATCTCGGGGTGCAGCTGTGGCGTCCTGAAAAATAAGCGTATGGGAACATTCAAGGTGATGCAGAAATGGCAGTAAAAATGCTCAGAAACGTTAATTTATGCACAAATTTGCTCTTATCATAATTTATACATACGGCCTATTGGGAATTTGGTTTCTCATTGTTAAAAAGTGGCTCCCCAGAACACCAAAATACTGCAGTCTGGCCTCCTTTGGCTCCGAAAACCTTTACTTATAATTTAGCGATTGACAAATTTAAATACTTAACCCCTGTCACCACACTTGTAGTCATTATCAGAGGCCTCAAAGAAGTAAATTGCTCCCATTCACAAATCTTTCAGTACTGCCCAGCTTCCATTAAAGTAATACACAGCAGCCCCTGGTGTTATTATCTCCAAGGCTACCTTTAATATTACAGAATACATGATTGATGATGTTTTTTTTAATGCTTTTGGACACATCAAGGTGACGAGTGTCCTCTCTAAAACGGTTATGCTTCCTTCTGCACATTCCAACGCATCACTAATGTGACAAAAGTCATGTGACCCTCTCAGGTGCATTCAGTCAATCAACTCTAACAAACAGACTGACTCCGGACTGTTTTGCTTTGAGTCTTTAAGTGGCTCAACCTGTTTTTGTGTGTCACTTGGGTCTCTTGTAATAACATACACACACACACACACACACACACACACACACACACACACACACACA
>NW_022280069.1:717785-723163 GCF_004355925.1 Anarrhichthys ocellatus | reverse complement strand
ACACACACACACACACACACACACACACACACACACACACACACACAAGAAAGGGGCACAGAATCTGTCTGGAACATTTAACCCCAACAAGGCTTCTGCTTCCGTCTGCCACGCATTCATTCTCTATTATAGCGCTGTGGGGGAATCTGTGTGCATTTATAATTTAGGCATCTAGTTGATGATCTTACGAGGCTCACTGAGTGGGAGTGCAGCTGTAGTAATGGCAGAAATGGATAAAAAAAATAAGCAATACGTTTCAAAAACGTTTCCTATTTGTCTTTATTTGGAACAGTTTTTACATTTAAATAAATATGGGGTATTGGGCAGTCATGTCCTCCACTTCTAATTTGAAGGAGGCTCTTCTCTGACCACAGTTATATTATCAAAGACTCATTTCACCTTTTCCCCATTTAACCCCTTGTAGTTTCTGGCCTTGCAGATACAATGGTTTTGGTCGTATTTGCTCAGGTTTTCATGTCCGATCTATAAATACAACAGGAGGTATGGCAAAGCAATGCCAAGAAAATGTGAAAATATGGTTGTTTTTTGTTGTTGCCCAAAATAAAAGGATTCATTCGTTCTCAATAGCAAAAGCCTCTGAAACAGCTTGACGTGAAGCTACAACTCTGCTGCAACACGGCCTAACGATGACTCACGTGTGGGTTGGTTAGAAGCACCAGAAACAAAAACCCACACACTTCCACTGCATCGGCGCGGCAGCAGAAGTCTCAGTGGCAGATATCTCATATCTTGGAAAAATAAAAAATAAACCTAAAATATATGGCTACATACCACTAGGGATAAGTGGGAGTAAATATTTTGGGTGAACTGGCCCTTTAAATGTATTGCCCATCTGAGAAAACATAGCTCCAGTACTAAAATGTGCTTTTTGAAAACTCAAATCATTCAAGTCATAGTCTCTATTTGTACTGTCTGATGATAATAACAACAACAACTGAGAAAGTACAAGTAGGCCTAAAGCCAAGCAGCTAATAGGTGTTTTTTCTAAGAACACTTGAATGCTCGGATGTCTTCTCTAAAGGAAACACATGGACGTAGCCGTGCTGTGGCCACTGTGTTAAGTAAAGAGGAGAGGGGAGGGGTTGTGCGTTAAGTCTAAATAAGGATAGTGTGAGTCACTGAGTTTGGGGTGAATTTAGTTAACTAATTAATTCAGGAACTGCCTCATCAAAGTCTGAGACAGGGACCGAGGCAACTGCGTCCACGCGCGTCAGAGCAACCAAACTTCCTCACGCAAAGCTCTCCTAACCCTCCATGGCTCTGTCGCTCTCTGTCTGTGTCACTGTTTTCCCTCTCGCTCCTGCACTGCCTCCGGTTTTTCTGCATTCTCGTTCTGATGCGGTTCTCGCGTTTCGCGCATACCTCTCTGCTCTTTCATGCTTCGACACACAACTGAGGACAGAGTCAGACCTCTTTCACTGTGCAGATGGCTTGTTAGTGAGGGTTAGCTGAGTGCTAACCTTGTTGTGAACAGCAACACTTCAATACAAACAAATAGTCATTTTGCCACGCTCTATTTCTTTTCTTTTTCCCCCCTTTAGTCGGGAACTATTAACACTTTTCAACTTTCATACCATTAAACGTATTAAATGCTACACGTTCAGTGTTTTCTTTCACTTACTTTTATTTTATCAACTAGTATCAACACATTGCAACAGTATCTTTAAACCTTCAATAACTGTTTTTTGTTACCACTAGGGGACAGCGGAAACAAGCTGTAAACAAAACATTGACATATTCAAAAGTTCGACAAGGCGAAATTGTTGGAAAACAGTTGTTTATTTACACACTCAACTTTTGTTTTTAAATGAATTCCTGAGGGAAATATCTGGCTGTTTAGCTGCTAACTGCTGCTGCCTGGTGCTAAGCAGGTAGGGTACAGTGGGGTTTTTAAGAGCCAAATCAAGAAACCAAAACAAGCTGAAAGATGCCAAAATAATAAATATCTATAGAGTAGTCATGTGATCCGTTGTTAATGTCAAAATATAGATTATAGCAGCTGTAATAGAGAACCGTTCTGAAATGTGTTGAACACAATCAGTGTCACCATCAGTGTTCTCTTCTTTTTCTGGCAGCATGAACTATTTGTTGAGAATAAACAGAACTCTAGCATAAGAGCTTGCTCTTGCACAATAGCACACAATGGGACAAATGCTGTGGACCATGGACTCAACCAGCCACAGTCCACAGTATCATATCCGTTTCATAGAAACAAGTTGAAAGTAATATATCTTATTAACAGCCCAGTGGCTCTAAAGAGCAGCTTCACAATGGAGCATGACCACTGTTTGATTGACAAAATATACATGAGAATTTCAGAGTGGAGACCAGGTACTCCAAATAAATAATCCGCTAACTTTTTCTGCTCCGTATCATCAGGTCGGTTGTCTCTTTATCTCGAAATGTCTCCTGGTTTACACATTAGCTCCTCTCTGCCTCCTATCTGACTCTCTTTGGGAGCTTTGCCCTGCTGCGGAGCAGTGACCTGCAGGTCAAAGTTCAGGGCCGAAATAAAACTAGCAGAGATATCACTCTATCACTATTTATTTTGGTTTTACAATTGTATATTTATGATATTTTATTGATTGCAGATGTGACATGGAGAGACCGGCACAGGTTCATGCAGAGAAATGCGTTTCTTTTGTCGCTTTAGAAATGGAAAATCTACTTATTAAACGCAACTGTCAGACTGAGCCGAATCTATAATGCGTCTGTGTTGCCCCGGCACCGTGACTTTTTAGTCCAAACGTTGATAGGCCTTAATTGTATTTAGCTGCTGTAATTCCACTAACAGTCTGACCCAGAGGCTAATCCAGGGCAGCCAGGCAGCGAACTGTGCACTCTGCCAGCTGCCATTTGCTGAAGTGGCATTTTGAAAGTCGCAGCTAAAATGTCCCATGGTACCTCTGTTTGCACACTTTCCTCTTCGCCCTCATTTCGTGCCCTACCTACGTACACGGGATGCTGTTTTGTTTTGGGTTTTGGGGATTTGTTGGTCTTTTTTTAGTGCCCTTTTTTTCTGCCCTCAATTTGGTATCAGAATAATTTAGTTTGCCAGGAAGAATGACTCTGTACATCGATCAGATTTCAAGTTCAATCTCAGTCAAATACATCGAGCTAAGCCACAGTGCACCAATTAAAAAGCAGGAAACAGCTTATGGCAGACTCCCAAATCTGACTTTATACTCCCATCCCCCCTCCATTATTCTCTATCTCTCTGACCCTGCTTTCCTTTTTTTTGTCTTATCCTCAGGCATCTGTTGCTCTCTAATGTCATTTCTGTCTCTCTCGCTCTCTCGCTGCCCTCCTCTATGTCAAGATACTACATCTCTCTGTCTCTGCATTGTCTGTCTGCCTGTCTTTCTCTCCATTCTTTTGGACCTTTCCATAATCACCCCTTGCTCCCTTTCCTCTCTCTCTCTCTCTCTCTCTCAGTCCAGCCGGCTGTAGGCGAGAACGAAAAACAGAGAGTGATGTGTTTCAGTCAGAAGTCCTCAAGTGCGCTTCCTCTCAGCCACGAGTGACCCCCACAATGAGGCTTTTGAAAAGTCAAGAGGATCAAGTATATTCACCACCATCCGCAGGATTAACGAATCAATTTGAGAGCAGATTAATAGCTGTGAATTCACATATCAGCGACATGAGAGGCAGCGGGGTACCAACAGGTCGTGGAATTTATGGAACGTCATTGAATTTGGAAGAATTTGATGTATTCCTTGTGAAAGTCAGGACAATGTGTTTCACGGCGGTGAGGAGCCCAGAAGAAGAGGAAACCAGGTTGTTGACGCCCTGTAGAATAGATTTTATTTTATTTTTTTAGATGACGTTAACAAGCCAGGGCAGAGTGACAGTTTTAGGTTATGGATGTGCTCTGACTTAGACATGGACAGTCGGGGAAGAGCTTTTCCGGAGACTGTCCTCTCAGGGAACACGACAGAATCGGTCCTTTCAGCAAGTGCCCTAAAGTGACACATGCTAAAGTTCAAGCCAACGAAGCCCTCCAGCTGCCTTAGATGTGATGACTGTTGTCCCTCGTGAGCAACAGAGGAAGTCGGGTGATGTTATTGTAGAGCGGCGAAGTCCACGCTGTTAGGAGGTCTCAGGGACTCCTCCCAACAAAACGTCAGATTCCGTTTCCTGTTTCCTCCCGACAGTCAACGTTTTTTTTCTTGTAACCATGATCACGATCATCCAAAAGCTTAACCACGTGTTTATTATTGTAACCATGATAACAAAGGTCCCCTAACCTTAACGAAGTACTAAGTAACAAACCACAATGATTAGCCAACCCTAACCAAGGTGTTTCTGTGCCTAAACCTTAGCCATAGATTGTCCAATGATAGACTGATTTATTTTACTATTTTTCTTTGTCATGCATAAAATGATTAAATGTGTTTCTAAAGAGCAGCTACAAACAAGTAGTTTGACGTCTAATTTGGGGGACTTGTTGAGTTCTGTTGCTTCTCTCGCCGACAGCAACAGCTCTGTATGCTTTAGCAGTCTTTCCCTTCAAGCTCAAATTACCTCAGAGGGACTAAAAACACATTTGACCAGGTAATCTTTGTGGAAATTGCACTGAGACTACTTTCCCCCCCTACTGCTCAAGGCGGCGTTTCATTTTCTTCGGCTTGTGAAACCCCGCAAAGACAGACACGTGCGGCTAATCCGACAGCCGTCCCTTGCAAAGGCGAGACGAGAGCTGCTGGAGTGCGAGAGACAAGGAATGTCCCCATTGTGCAACGTCTTTGTGACAGGCAACACCTCTCCACAGCTCGGCCCAGCGAGACTGCGCTGTTTGCGAAAGGAGGCCGCATTCTTTTCCGGGAGCACGCGGGTTGACACAAGTTCACGGAGAAAACTAGTACTTTGAGGTCAACACCTTTTGTGCTGAGGTATTTTTTTTTCTGCTCAAGAGGACAGGCTAGAATTAAAGGCCTTTTTTTTTTTTTTTTCTTTAACGCTCTTGAGTGATTTGACCTCCCGTTTCTCAGACGTGCCACGGTGCGTTCAATTGACACAGCTGCTGTGTGTGAGGTGACAGGTGATGCAGAGTTGAAAAGCATTTTTCCAAACCCCCTCCTCCTCCCTTTTTATTTCACCCCTCTCTCTACCTCCAGCTTCCACCTGTCTCTTTATGTAAACCACCGCTCCATATCTGAAGCCTCATCTCAGGCTATATTCAAATACACTGAACTCTGCACCTTCTCTCTCTTTCCCCTCTCCCTGCCCTTAATCTCCCTTCTCAACTTATCACCTCTTGATCCCTCCCTCTCCAACTTATCTCGCCATTTCACCCTTTTACCTAATTTTTCCCTTCACACGCGGCCTCCCCTCTGCATTCTCATCGCCCCCCCCCC
>NW_022280069.1:609479-717685 GCF_004355925.1 Anarrhichthys ocellatus | reverse complement strand
CCCCCCCCCCCCCCCCCCCCCCCCCAATCTCTCTCTGTGTAACAGTAGATGGAGTTATTAGTCAGACAGTGGGGATGACTGAACAGGTGTTTTCCAAATGGGCCTTTTGAGCATTCACTGCATCATCATCGCCCCACAGGGGGGGTGTTTTTGTGTGCGTACGAGAGCTTGGCCTCTGCGTGCCCTTTTCTCCTCAGGCTGAGCCATTTGCCAGTAAAGGGAGGGTGGGTGTTCGACGGGGTGAGGCATGTTACCGTATTCATGTGTGGTACGTGCACGTGTATATGCATATGCGGATCCATAACATATGTAGGTGTGAAGAAGTGGTATATCTGTACCAGCTGCTGCTTGTCATTACTCATTGACGCACAACAGCAGGGGCAGAGTGGCCTTGGCCTGGCCACTTTCCACCGCTCCACAGAAAAGACGAGCGCTGACATATTTAGGAGTCAGAGAAATGTTCCTGTCGCCACACTTTTTGCCCCTTTGACCTTATTCTGTGAACCCCCCCCCCCCCCCCACACTCGATACATTTCACATGCCCAATTTCCCTCTTTCTCCTCCGTCTTTGTCTCCTCTACCTTCTGTTTCTGCTGCAGGCTTTAAGGTTTCACTTCATTTAATGTTCAGAGGCTGTTTGGATGTAGACCAGGTTTGGGTGTAGACAAGTTTTGGGTGTATCCCACTCTGTTAAAAAGTGCACTTTTCAGGCAGACAGAGATGAAGACATACGCAGAGCGAAAATAAACAGATACACTGGAAAAATGTTACATATTCATGGTTAAAAGTTCAGATTAGTGCGGCCGAATTCTCACCTTCACCTGTCTTGTTTTTCCATCAGCTGTACAGCGAGGACGCACATCGAACTCCCAGAGCAGCCCAGGACAGTACCTGACCAACGGCACCGATCCGTACAACGGCCAGCCCTACCTATCCGGCTTCATTTCTCTGTTGCTGCGCGCCGAGCCCTACCCCACATCTCGCTACGGGGCCCAGTGCATGCAGGGAAACAACCTGATGGGCATTGAGAACATCTGCGAGCTGGCGGCCAGGCTGCTCTTCAGTGCTGTTGAGTGGGCCAAGAACATCCCTTTCTTCCCCGATCTGCAGCTCATGGACCAGGTAAGCCTGCCGCTTTGAAGACAATTAATTTAAATTTAAATAATCAACTCCAAAGGTTAAGTTTGATATTTTGGGCTTATGCCAAGAGTTAGATGAGAAGATGGAAACCACTCTTGTGTCTGTATAGTAGATACAATGCTACGGCCAGCAGCACGTTAGCCTAGCTTAGCATAAATACTGGAAACAGCTGGCCTGGCTCACCAGCACCTTTAAAGCTATAAACTGTCATGTTACATCTCATTTATTGGATACGTACAAAAACCAGCGTGTAAAACATGTGTCCCAAGGACGTTACTGTACCTGGCCTCATCAAAGTAAGAGCCAGGCTATGGTTCCAGTCTTTGTGCTAAGCTAAGATAATTAGCCTAGCACAAAGACGGGAATTTGCTTTCTTACAGAGAATTAGATGATAAAATGAGAACCACATTCGCTCTAAATATCAAGCTAGAGCTAATGCTTAGTTGCCTGTAGCTTCATATTTAGTGTAAATGAGTGTGGTTATCATTTTAGCATCTAATTCTCTTTTAAGAAAGAGAATGTGCATTTCATGTGAAATTGGCTTTTCAATAAAGCATGCAAGAGGAACATACATAAGGGATTGGCTTTTAGCCTCCGAATGTAAAAACTTAGCATCAGGATGTTCATATTGTATATGATATACAGTATATAAAATACTACACCCAAAACTTTGCAACATGTTAACATTTTTCACATCACATTTCTTCAGTTCATGTTTGCTTTTAAAGAAATGTTGAGCTCGTAAAATAACACAATTCAATTCTTCTCTCGTTCAACTTCATCAAAACCAAAAGAAAGCTGTTATCCAATGGAAGACCACAGTTACATGAAGTGTGATTAATAAACGGTTTCTTTATGACATCTCGCCCCGCTCATTACAAATAATTGAGCTTCTAAATATTTGTTTTCCTTTTCATTATTTGAGAATCATCATCACTCATGGGCATATAAAAAGAAAGTCTGTTGTGTTATTATTCGCTGAAGGGAGAAAGCGGCACAACAAACCCAATGTCAATGCTGCACATTTAGATTTATACCAGCTGTAAAGTCTTGGCACGGAGGAATCGCCTGACCTATAAATATTCACATGCACCTTGGGCCGACATATCACAGATATGTCATGCTGTAGCTGCACCATATCATTAATTTACCATTAACGTCACGTCAAGATGTCCCGTATCTCACAGTGAGTGCTTTAGAAATGTGCCACCAGTTTTATGCTTTCTATAAACCCGCTTTGTTGAATTATTTTCAACCTGCTATCAAAACACTCTGTTTACACCAACTTAACTTCAGTGCATCCACATTTTAAACTGTGTGTCTAGATTACCCAGGGTAGACAAAATAATGTAAACACCTATAAATGGAGAACATGTGCTATTATTTTAAATGCTGCTACACAAGGGAGTCATATGTGGTTGGATTCCCATTGCAGGCTGTGTCAACCACCTGTATACACATCCTTCATCTTGTGACTGCTCCTCCTCATATATAAAAAATCATGATTTTTTTTTAAGCAATTGTGCTTGTCAAAACCTTTAAATAATCAAATAATTGCACGAATGACTTGCACTTTGGAGGGGTGCCATTTTCCGTTGTGATCAAGCGCAAGTTTTTGTTAACCCAAACTATATATTAAAATCACAATGTTGCCATATTATATATTCTTCTTCGTGCCATCGTACACCTCCTCTTGTAATATTTATGAATTTTAACACTGACAATAACTGTTTTGTCACATTAATTCATCCTTACAATCAGTTTATAAAAGGTGCTCTCTGTTAGCTTTGTGCCATGAGCCTGGTTTTGTGTGTGTGCTTCCTTCTTCCTTCAATGAATGAATATATTACTTGTTGGGAAAAAAATATGTGAATGAATGGCGCTCCTGTCCTGTATCTCGTCTGCATTTAGTCTCTTATAATGTGACCAAATTCTAACCATCTCCAAAGGATTGTTAGCTGTTTCTTGCATCCTGTGACACTTGCAATGAATGTGTATTTGTGCTATTGAAACACAGATCACAGATTGACTCATGTTCATGCTTGGTGGGGATGAGCTGTGTGTGCAAACCTTCTCAAACATGATGTAACATTTTTAAACATCATTCCTGTTACACACATTTTAATTGATTCAACCCTGTGAACATGCCTTTAGAATTTTGAATACATTCCTACATTTTATGTTTATGATTAAAAAATAGACATATTGTAGAAATCTCAAATCCAGATGTGTCGACCACATGATTTAAATCTGATGTTATGTTTTTGTTGAGACATCCTGCTGAGTGAAAGAAGCTTCCTCCCTGTAATAACCACTTTACGCGACCTGTTTTCCTAGGTGGCGCTGTTGCGCATGTCATGGAGCGAGCTCTTCGTGCTCAACGCCGCCCAGTGCTCCATGCCGCTCCATGTGGCCCCTCTGTTGGCAGCTGCAGGCCTGCACGCATCGCCCATGTCAGCGGAGCGCGTGGTGGCCTTCATGGACCACATCCGTGTCTTCCAAGAGCAGGTGGAGAAGCTGAAGGCCCTGCAGGTCGACACGGCAGAGTATTCCTGCCTCAAGTCCATCGTGCTCTTCACGTCTGGTGAGTTTGAATAAAGCACATGTGTCATATAAAGAGTTGAGAGTCACTGCGTTAAATGTCAATGGTGTCACGTAACGTTAAAACAGGATGTCGAAGCAGGATTTAACTCGTGGTGGATGGCTCCAGACTCTTTAATGGAAAGTTTATAAGTAATTAGAAATCCATACCCCAAAAATGTCAAATATATGGTATTACTGCTCTCTAAGCTCTCTAAGAAAACAAATCGGAAAGAAAAAGAAATAGGAGAAACCTCAGGAGAGGAAATTTAAAGAGCAATCCTGCCAGACGATTGGAAAAGATACTTAGAAGATATATAAACAATTATATTTATGTAAAGTTGAAACAGTTCATAACAAAATAAAGTTTAACAGTAGCTTTAAGTTGAATGTTGTTGTAATAAATCAAATATAGGTCCAAAAGAATTATTTGAGACTAACATTTTCAATAGGAAACAGTCCTTTCACTTGATCTTCATCCTCTACTCAAACTCGGACTCGGAGAGGACTGTGGGTAGATTCTGATGTCAACAAAAACATCACCTCTCTCCTGAGAGTAACTTTACTATTGCTCCGGCAGAACGGGAAGAATTAGCAGGCCGGGTGAGCTGACTTCTTTTTGGCACGGGAACATTCTCTTAATTGGTTTATTCATGTCGACAGGGACACTTAATCGCAGGGTATCAAAGCACATGTAAACAGCTCAACCTGAATTTAAGAAATAGGAGGGTTGTTTTCAGTGGCGGGCCGTCAGGGCCTGCAAGGCCTTCTCTGCTGGCCTAAACAGAATCACAAAGCTATATACATGTAAAAAAAAAAAAAAAAATCTATTTTAGAATTTAATAATTTTTCTTAAATACACTACATGTATTATAATTTATAAAAATATTTTCTCATTGCACAGCTACTGTCTTTCTCAGTTGCTCTGCTTCCTCTGTGTCTCTAGGTAAGAAGACAGGCCCGGGGCCTTCAGACTCACAAGTGAATCCCTTTGCAGTTTAAGTGAATGGGCACGATATTGTTGATTGTCATAGTGTTCAACCAATCAGATCTTTAGTTTGACATGTTGGGCGTATTCTTTGACTATCAGAGCCTGCGCGCCGGCCTATAATGACCAGCATTACATGCCGCCAGTGTCCCGTGTGTAGCTTTCCCGCGAGGTACAGAGTGTGCTGTGATTGGTCAGTGGGCGAGCACGTGACTATCGTGAAACGAAACTTAACAGCCAGCAGAGGCTGATGGGTAGTGAATCACATCACGTGATGCAGCTCAGCCAATCAAAATGCATTCTGACTGAGTGAGATGCACCATGATAGACGAACCTGAGCCGAGGAAAGACACTGCAGTATGTTCAACGATCAAGTTGTGAAAGTAAAATCCGATGTTAATCTCTTTGGGTCGTGGCTTTTCATTAAGGAATGACAGTGGATCCCACAGCCAGACCAGCTAAGATCATTATGTTTTCCTGAATTTAGGCTTTTGCATTTTCTAAATGCTCTAGCATTATTCAAACGACTCGTACACAACAGTTTAATATGAAGATGTACATAGTTACAGCATTAAAAATGAATAATAGCAGTGGTGCCATCATGTGGTTATAAGGTGGTATTTCAGCTGCAGGACAGCAGTGAAGGCCCAGGTATAAAATGCACGGCCCGCCACTGGTTGTTTTGTGCATTTAAACATTGCCAAGTAAACTCCAGCAAATAGTAAAACTGTTTATTTATCAGGGCAAGATACAACCAATGAATTAGATCATGAATGTAAAAAAATATGTATTAAAAATATATTATCGGTATAGAAATTAAAACAGAACTTTAAATTATTGCCTTATATTGCTGATGTCTGCTTAAGAGCTCAAGTCATTTTTACGTAAAGTCTGAACTGGATGCCATCAGATAAATGCAACGGCTGCAGCAGCAGGAGGTGAAATGTGCACAGGAAGAAATTAAATGTGCATCTTGTGGTGCCTTGTTAGGAGCAATGTAATCAATCTCTTCATAATTATCTCCTTTGCACAAAAAAATGAATAAAATTACTTTAGTCATTTCATGTTGTCGAGGACATACTTCTCATGTATCGATTGAAAATGCCCGCAGTGTATGAATATCCAGCAAAATGCTTAACATACAGCATGCGTCATTCTAGGCCTGTGTACTGTTGCACAGTATAAAAGAAAAGAAGAAGAAGAAGAAGAAGAGGATGCGAGCATCTCTTCCACTGAAAATGGTCGAAAATAACGGCTTTAATGCCAAAAAGTTTAGAATCTATCAGTGAGCATTTACATAACTGACACCTATGTCTGCAAGACAGGAAGCCACTTAACACATAGAAGAAGCAATGTTACCCATTATGTCTAAAAAGCTAGATAATTAACAGCATTGTTTACTCAATAAGAAGAGATGCTTCAAGCATTCATTTGTATGTTATGAAAGGGGGCGACGACTGCGAGACACACTGACCAAGAGAGAACCAAAGTCCGGTCCAAGATTGTGAATTTGGACCATTACTTTGATGATTTAATCGTAAAATTAGAAGTTCTTAGTGGCAAGAAACATCTCTTCCCTCTGCTGTGTTGAAATCCAGTTTGAGCTCACAGACAGACTCACGAGGCCGACTTCAACTGTGCTTAACCCGCAACCTCTTCACCTCCGCCGAGGCTGGCCGAGACGTGACCTCTAATGCTGCAGCAGATATTGTCTCGTTGGCTCCATATGCAAATGCTTCTGCTACAGTCCTCCCACTAGTCAGTCATGGTCTCTGCCCTCCATGAATTTCACTGTAATTTGATCGCTCTTTAATACTGTAAAAGACCGCTATTCTCCCTCACGTGTGCCTCACTTAAATCACTTCTCTTTTTTTTAGCTGGGGTTAACCGTAAGATTTTACCTGAATCTTTGACGTCAGTATTTAGATTTAGATTTAGATTTCTGCCCGTGTAATACATTTCACATTTTGTTGGAAAGACGTATAGACAAGTGGTCAATTACTTATTCGTTGACATTGCACCAAAAGAAAGTTTAGATAGAGACAGATCAATTATATATACACACATGCTAATCTTTTGGTAACTTCTTACCTGCATGAAACAACTCTCAGTTGGACGTACTGACAAAGAAAGTACCTTTCTGCAAGCACAGATTTGTCTATTTATAGCTGTTTGCATCCAAAGCTCTTAACCCCCCCAATAAAAAACAGGACTTGAGCTTCACACCCTCCTCCCTGTGTTGAATTATGTTCTCCCCACTGAGCTGCAGACACGATTAAATCAAAATACAATGGTGTTACATCTTGAGGAAACCCATGAGATGGCATTGTTTTGATACTGCTTGTATACAAACACCGTTGACGTTTATCCCAACAGTCACTGGGCTCCAGTGCCAGACAAAATACTGTCACATCTGGGATACTTCACGGAGAGATCATGCTTTGTGACCCAGGGGGAAACGGAAGGTGAAGAAGCCAACACTGAGATGTGTCTCGTCCCTGTTGATTTTTTTTTTGCATTTATTGCATTTTCCCTATTTTCTCCCTTGCGTGGCTTGTCGGATGCACTCTGTGTGTACCTAGCGCCTCTCTGCCATGTATGTATGCGTCTGTAGATCCACCTCTCCCCTGCTCTCATCAGCCATCTCTCCTCCTTGATCGCATCTATTATTGAAACCAGTCATCCACCCCTCCTCCCTGTACGCTCCCCAACCCCAAGCCCAGCACAGGCCCCGGGACCCCTGCCCCCACCACGGGAGTTGAATTATGTATGGTGGGTTTCAGTGAGACGGAGAATTCGCAACAGCCCCGGCCATGACCTACATAACCCCTGTAGCCCTGAGCATCCCATGTGACTTCCCCGCATGCGGGCAGATGTACCCACATGTATACACGTCGTAAAAACTGCAGATGTCTTGCAAAGAAGACAATGCATTTAGTGAAACGTGCAGATACTAACACAGAAATTTGAATTTAATGGAGACAGACATGCTCGCACGCGCACTCTAGACAGACCCGTTAATAAACCTGACTCCTGCAGACTTGGTAGGATGAGCTAACAAGCTTAGACAAACACCAATCGTCTTTCACCTCCCTCCGAGTCCCCTCCCTCCGCTCCTCCTGTGAAGCCTAGTCCCATCAAGCCACATCAGTGAGCGGGCATCTCAGCGCTGCCACCCTGATCCTTCACCCCCACTGACCCTGTGTGTGCCCAAGGATCAGACAAAAGAACACGCCGTTTGGCATGTAAGGGCACCCACAGAGCTGTCGCTTCGGCACGCGATGTGGTTTCAGTCCCACAGACAGCTTTACTAATCCCAACCAGGCAGGGACTGCCTTGTCACGCAGGACCCAAAATGGCGGCCCGAAAAAAGAAAGCAGTCCAGCTGCCCCCTGAGTGGAAGGGAAATACAGCTGAGGTGGGAGCAATTATTCACTCAGAATGATGAGAATAGTGGCCGCTGAGGGTGGGGAGGGGTGGACACACTCGATTAAAATATGATGTAAATTACGTTTTTTTTGTTGTAGTGGCGCTGAGGCCCAGCAGGGTTTACACAGGGGACAGATCAAAGTGTGAGATGACAAAGGGGACCAACGATGCAAGGTGACAGGTTAAAACCTACGGGCCAGCGCTTTTAGACCAAAAGAACGCGCTTGAGAAGAAATTGCCCTCATCAAAAAACCTGTCTTCCAAACGAGGGTTCATTCAGGGGGCAGAGTCACAGAGCGCTCCCACTCAATGTACAGTATGTGGCACAGTACAGTGAATTGTGTCTTTGTTTTGAGTTCACACATCTCTGAGCCCCTTTGCTAAATCCCCCGTGCTCACCCCGGCACACAGAGGGTGTGAAAAGTATCGCGCACAGTGTTACGCACTCTTATCGGCTGTGCGAGACTCTTGCCGAGGGCGGGGGGCCGGCGGGAGGGGAGGTGTGAGGAGGCGGGAGGCAGAACACGACCTCCGGCTGCGGGGAAAGGGAACGCTGTAGTGTGCTGTGAACCACAGGGGTAGTAGTAGATACGCATCTCTGCAGTGACAACCTTGATTTCATCAACTTTGAGCAAGATTCCTCGGACTTGAGGAATTTGAAATACAAATAAAGCAACTGTCAGCACTTCATTACATTTTATTACCCTTGAGCCACTTATCACAAGTTCAATTTTTGCAAAATCTAAACATCAGTTATCAGACTACACAATGTTGATTTGATGAAAGGTCATTGAGAAAAAAAAAGACATTTGTCATGTGTCCCATCTAGTGTTTCATTGCTAATAATTTGTACTTTCTTGCATGGTGACACTGTAATAAGGATTCTGCTTGACAAACCATGAATCTCTCTTCCTTCCCTGCAGATGCTATGGGGCTATCAGACGTCGCCCACGTGGAGAGCATCCAGGAGAAGTCCCAGTGCGCCCTGGAGGAGTATGTAAGGAACCAGTACCCCAGCCAGCCAAACCGCTTCGGACGCCTCCTCCTCCGCCTGCCCTCCCTGCGCATCGTCTCCTCTCCGGTCATCGAGCAACTGTTTTTCGTCCGCCTGGTAGGCAAGACGCCCATCGAGACGCTGCTCCGCGACATGCTGCTCTCGGGTTCCAGCTACAACTGGCCCTACATGCCCACCGTGCAGCGCGACCGGCCCATCTCCCTCCACTACAACGAGAACGGGCCCTGAGGTGGAGAGGCAGACGAGACAGAGGAGGAGGAGCTGTGGATGAAATGCAGGCTTGAACGTCCATCTGACTTCTCACCCATCCACCCAGCCATCCATCCATCCTTCATTCATTTCAACGTCTCCCTCACCATTCCGCTCAAAAAACCCAAACTGACAATGTAATCCATTACCGTCCCGGTTACACAAGCCAGCCAATCATTCACCGTGGGCCATTGCAGAGACTCGGTGGCTCGTAGCATCCCGTCAGCCGACGGTGCAGTCTACCTTTTGAGATGTGGCGCGAGATGGACAAGTTGGTAGAACAAGTTATTGCGCAGTTCACCAGCAGGTCTGTTGGACTCACTTCAGATGTCAGTCTCAAACCCCATGAAAACAGATGCAGAAAAAAGACAAAACAGTTGGTTTATTGTTGGTGCTAGCCTACATTTATAGAGGCTGTGTACGAGCATCTCAGTAGGACGGATACTAAGCAAGGGCTTTGCCAATGGGACTCTAAAACCAAGAGCACAAGGCCCACTGTATAATATACCAATTTTTTGAAAAGAAAGCCTGAAGCCATTAAAAGAAGACAAATGCCAAAATGTCTTGGACTTTTGCAGAGGATATGTTTTAATGTGCGTGTGTTTGTATTAGCACTGTTTATATGGAGAGAAAACCCATGATTGTGTCCATATGTACAGTATATTGTTGATTCATAGGCATCTATAGCATAGTAGGGTTCAATGGGAAAAGCTCAGGTTCAAAGGGGGAGGTAGCCAGACAGACATGCCAATATCAGAACAAGAACAAAATACCAGTACAAATTTAAAGCAGCCTGTGCCAAAGCTGAAAAATGCAAATTGTTTGGATATGTTTGTGGTAGTGTTGGTGATGAACATTTTGTGTCTCTAATTTGACTATATACTTGTTTTGGGGTCTCAGGGGCAGAGAAGGCAAAAACAAACCAGCCTAGGCACTTGCATTGTGAACTAGTCAGAACCTACACTTATTCACTCCTGAGAAATCACAGCACTGGTAGATTCTCGCTGCCCTTATGTCATTTGATCGATCTACCTTTTCACTTATTCAAAAGGCCCATTGAAACTTCTTACATGCTGTTTTCACAGGAGTAACACAACACATGCTCATTTTTGTTTTATTGTCTTGATTGTCAATATTGGACCTTATGAATTGGGGGGGAGGGGGAGGGGGAGCATTTTACAAAACTAGCTGTACTTGCCTTAGAACAAAGATTTTGTCACTGAGCATTTATCTTATGACTGTGCCATAATCTCTCGTTACCTGTTATAACAGGTATTATGTCCTGTCAGGAGAGGAAATTGAACTCACGCGATGTAAAAATGATTAATGTGCACATAAAGTCATAGAAAAGTGATGCAAACTATGGAGATTTTTTTAATCCATCAATAGAGAGAACAGATATTTCTGCTTTAACATCATCAGCACTTTCGTTTTTTTTAGACTTCATGCGAGTTCTTTTCCACTTCCTGATGATATTGTCATGTAGGGAAAACCCCCTCGACTCATGTCCTTTGAGCTTATCGTACCGATATCCGAGCGAAAAGTATCACTAACCTCTGAAAACCTCAGTCTCTGTTACAATACTATCCCAGACTTATGACTGTGACTTAGTTTAGGACTATTTTAAGTTGTTGTTGTTTTTTTTCTTCTTCCCCTTGGTGGAAGTTTGTTTTGACAACCTGTCTCACATTTCCAACATGGCACTGTGGTATCAACTTTGGCATTGGAAAAGCCATCTGGGACCTTAGAAAGCTGTCTGTTGATAAATGAATTCACAGAAAGCTCCTATGAGTTTTGTTTTTATCCCCTCTTCTTTTGTTTGGAAATATGGATTATCCATTAATTGAAATAAAATTCTGTTCACAGTAAGTTTTCTGCTGTCTTTTACTGTCATTTATAATTACACCCCAAAATAGCATCAATGTGTTCAAAGCAGAGCACACAAAACGTGTTCTTTACTCTGGTCTGTGATTTGATGTTTGTTGATGAAATATGCCTTGGAAGTCGTATCTTCTCCCCAAAGTTTTTCTGTACACGTGTTTGACTTGTAATCAAACAACCATATATTTTTATGATCTTCTAATGTAGCCTACTGATAATTCAAACGTTTCATGCCCACCTTAACCGTGGAAGTTCTCCAACTGTGTGTCAGGTCACATTGTCTTTGGGAAAAGAGCTCTGCAGCGCTTCATGTCTCAGCTGTATGTTGAGTGTGAACAGTACAAAAATATACACAACAATGCAAAAAAGTTAAGAATTTGGTTAAGATTTGCATTATTGTACTCAACATAAATTGAAAAATAAGTTACAAGGTTCATTTTATTTGTCATCTCTCAACACAGGCTCGCACAATGAAGTGTAAGTTGTAGGTTAGCCCATTTACGCGAGACATAAATAAAATATGAATCTAATATTTTAAATTACAATATAATGAAATGAAATATAACAAAATATGTACAGTTACTTACATACAGTAGGCTACATACACCCAGAGAGACTTTAGTTCGTAGTGGGAATAAGGGTAGAAGGTTGGAATAAGTGATGTCAGGCACCACCCGGCTGGCACCTTAAGTGACCCAAATCAAACACACCTAAGATGTTGCGCAAGAACAGGTACATGCCGGGTGTAGCTACTAAGCTAACATGCTGGATTCCCTCAGTGTTCTTCACTTTTAAACGTTTTGAATTTGAGGTGCGCGGTGGGACAGAGAGGCTGAGTGGACTGGTGACTAAATAATGTTTTAAGAATGAAGGAGCAGAGAAGTTTCACTGGAGCAGATTGAGGAGGACCTGGCGGTGCACAGGCCTCACAGAATGACGTTCAGACAGGTGAGTACAACAACAAACAGAAGAGTGACCCACTGTAGTTCACAGATGGAGGACGTCACAACACGCTGCGTAAAGACGTGACGTTATGTGTGCGTGTTGAGCTTAATCTGTGCAGGCTCTAATTGTTTTAATGTGTGTGTTTGTGGGCTGTAGATGCTGAAGAGTTCATATTGTCTTTACATGTTTTTCATTTCTTGTAATTTCTTCTCGGACTGTACAGCAGTTTTTTTTTCTTTTTAATATCCAGTAAGTTTATATAATTGATAATCGGGTGTATCACAGGCTGCAATTACCCCAAGAAAATGAATGTATTGTTGGACTGGCTAAATTTAAGCTTATTTCAACATCTACTAAAGCTTCAAGTTTAAGTTACTAGTTAGCCTATAGATTATTTAAACAAAAAAAATAAATCAACAAATACATGATTATGTACCTTATTAAAGGTTAAGTCATGCAACAGTATATTAAGTGGTAACTCCATCTTTTTCAGCTTCAGCATTAAAGTGATGCACATTAATGCATAAAAAAATAATGTAACATATTATTCTTAAATGGGCCATTCTGCATGTTCTGTGTTGTATTATTCGACTATTATAATTCTTTGTCATTTCCGCTTTTATTGGTCAGTTGACTGTTTAGAGGCAGAGAGGAAATGAGTAGAGAGAAAGATGGGAATGACATGCACCAAAGGCCATTTGAACCTTGGTCAATGCCCCAACCATATTAATGTACTTTCAAACAGTGAGTGATGTTCTGTGATATGTTTGTTGCTGGTGAAGAAGTCCATAGTTCAGGGATTCTGGATACACGTAGAATAACTTCCTTTGTCGTTTCCCTCGCTTAGGTTTCTGTGGTTGCTGTGATCACACACAGAGCTGCGGCGGCTAGATGAAAACCATCATAAACTCTGAATGCCGCCGACCTCGGGGTAACACAATTACTACAAATACATCTTTATCTTTTAAGTTGCACTTTTAAAACCTTGCCTCTTGTTCAGTGCAGTGTTCCTCTGGTTCTGATCTATCCATCATTGCAGGGTATTTTCAGATTTCCTCCACTGATGCAGATAACGCACAGATCATCAAGGATAAATAATTCTGGTATTTCTTTGTTCAAAGAGCACTTTGATTCAATGAGGGAAACAGACACATGTGACAATCAATGCCGTGGATCAATCAATGATTGTAGACCAAGTGGGGGTCGCCCCGCACTCACGCTGGGATGCAACCCAAATGTTGATACAGACCTGCTTGGTGCGTGACAGAAAGTAAGCAAACACCACGACCCATTGTATGTGTGTGTGGGTGTGTGTGGGGGTGTGTGTGGGGGGGGGAGACATGGAGAGAGAAAGAACACACATGGTCTTTGACCTTTGGGTTCAAGGTGTGTGTGTGTGTGTGTGTGTGTGTGTGTGTGTGTGTGTGTGTGTGTGTGTGTGTGTGTGTGTGTGTGTGTTCAAGTTTGGGTAAATATAGCTGCTGGTTGCTCTCAGTTATAACAGTTAGACCGAGTCCAAAAAGAAAGACAAGGACATAGACAAGTACAGGTTTGTGCGTTTTGACTCTCAGACTCATAATGCCATGTAACCTCCTTCTTACCACACACACACACACACACACACACACACACATACAGGAAGGCGGGATAGCGGTGGGCGGGTAGGATGGAGTGTGGGGATTGAGGGATTGGGGGAGGTAGTTGGAGGAGGGGAGGGTTGGGTGTAAGGGGCACAAGGTTACCATGTGTGGGGAGTGTGTGTGTGTGTGTGTGTGTGTGTGTTCAAGTTTGGGTAAATATAGCTGCTGGTTGCTCTCAGTTATAACAGTTAGACCGAGTCCAAAAAGAAAGACAAGGACATAGACAAGTACAGGTTTGTGCGTTTTGACTCTCAGACTCATAATGCCATGTAACCTCCTTCTTACCACACACACACACACACACACACACACACACTCCCCACACATGGTAACCTTGTGCCCCTTACACCCAACCCTCCCCTCCTCCAACTACCTCCCCCAATCCCTCAATCCCCACACTCCATCCTACCCGCCCACCGCTATCCCGCCTTCCTGTATGTGTGTGTGTGTGTGTGTGTGTGTGTGTGTGTGTGTGTGTGTGAGTGTGTATGAAGAGTAGCCGATTGACTTATGCCTTCATTTCGGAGCTGTCACTCCTGGCCAAACACCATGACCCCATAACCTCCATTTTGGAGGCGCACTTCTTTTTTTTCTTTTTTTTCTTCAGCATATGAATAAAAACACATGTGGCCCAAAGGTGTGTGTGTGTGCGTGTGTGTGTGTGTGTGTGTGTGTGTGTGTGTGTGTGTGTGTGTGTGTGTGTGTGCATGTTTATGTGTACAGGTAAATCAAACTGACACAGCTCCTTTGAATGGCAGGAGCTGAATTACTTTTGCACTTCAATTTTGCACACCTGCCATTTATGGCAAACACTGGTCTCAGCATAAACCATAAAAGCAAAAAATATGTTTCTTCAAGATCAGATCAGCGGCAGTGAATATCAGAGCCAGGTGCGGCAATTGCAATTTATTTCTTTGTGGGTAAATTACTTTGCATATATTACAGATTTTACTACATTTTACACTAACATTTCGTCCAGATTTCTTGGTTTGTTGGAACAACTTGAATATTTTGAATACTAAAAAACTGTGGACGATGAAAACCAGGTGAACATTGTTCTTTAATGATATCATTTGCATGTTAAGCTCATTAAATGATTCTTTTACCTTAAACATTTCTTGTTTTTTAAAAGTATTCAGAGGGACTCTGGCGTAATCCGCTCTCCCGATACTGTCTATCTGTGGAAACATATTCTCAGTAATAAAAGTTAGTAATATGTAATGTGATGATGATCAGCGGCATCTTGCACCAGTAAAAGTAAAACCCCCAAAACTATGAGCTTTAAGTACCCTCAAAGATACTTTCAAAAACAATACACAAAATGTATGCTACCGATCAAGCGTAGTTGTCATAATTGTTTCTAAATGGATGACGCATTTTGACGTGAGGGTCATTGAGGTTGCAGCGCAGCGCTATGATGCACACATTTACACATGCAGGACAGAAACAATGTGTCCCTCTGAGCCGTCTGTAGGTAGGCGACCATACCAATCAGGTCCCAGCCAGAGGTCGACATGACAAACACAATAAGGCAGCAGATTCATCACCCCGTGTGCTCTGACAGTAATTGTCCTGGGTCCATGTCACAGTCCCCCTGTTAAAAATACAAGGGATGCTCCTTTGGCAGAGATGACATCGGCGCCAGTCACATGCGTTTAAGCCAGACACCTCCTTTATTTGTTATGACACACTTTCAATTTCACAAAAAGGGCCCCACAGAAGATGAACAGTGCCCTACGTGGGATGAGGAAGGCCTGTGAAAGCAGCTGGCCGTGTGTGTGATTTAGACTTGGGCCGAGGAGGCGAGACATGTGGATTTTGTTTAATAAAAAGGCATGTTTTGTCTTGTTGCTAAATGGGAATGTTAGCAGTACAGGGGCAAGCTAGACGTCCATCTCTGGGGGATACGGCAGCCCAGATCGATAGGTGGGATGTCAGATTGAATTGAGGTCACTCTTTGTCTCCCCAAAGAGGTCCCACTTACTGGCACACCATCAAAATGCAGCGGGGTATTAAGTGAAAGGGACGGTGTGGAGGGGCAGGAGGCCGGGGACAGTTGTACCGGTGACCCTTGTCTTGTCAGAGCAGCGCGGCTTTCTGTTCTGCAGCGTGTTTATTCTGAGTCGTCCTGAGAGACGGTGTACGCTTGACACTGACGCTGGTCTTTGACGGATCAATAACCTTGATGAGATGTGATGAGACTGTTGTTGCTTAATTCTATCTAAATGTTAAACAGACTGACAATAGAGTCTTTCTGCTCAGCTGAACAAACAAAAATGCACATCTGTGAGAGTGAATACGGTGAAATCACTGCAGTCTGGAGCTTTGAAGATGAATCAATGCTCTTCAGAAACTGCATTGATCATTGTTTTTATTAATTTATCAAGTATAAAGATTTAAGTATTGAAGAGTCTGTTGTTTTTTTAAATAAATATTCGTAACCATATCTAGACAGCAAGTGATGCATTTTTTACTTGCATGTCTCAACATATATCCTCTCATTTTAATCCCAAAATTTGCATATTCGTACAAAACATGTGTAAGCTAAAGGTTTATGTCCCGAAAGAACTACAAACTTACTACATTACAACAATTTACTACATATTTAAGGATTTGAATCATCTTTTTTTAACATTTTTATTATTAAACACATTTTTTTTAAATTCTAATTTCTTTATTTCCTTATTATCTGACCTTCTTTAATTTAATTGCTTCTGATGGCATGTTTTCTCCTTTATTGCTGTTAGATTATTGATTCTGTATTGTCTATTCCTTAAGTGTCAATCATATGCATCATAGTTGATGGAACAATAGATCAGGAACACTTGCACATATCAAAGAGGAACTGTACACTGCAGAGAGTTTGGCTGCTCCTTGGCTAGTCGACGCTTTGGAATGCTCGGACCAGACAACCAGAACAGACGGTTGTCTCAGTGTCGCGGTGCTGACGTCCTGTTGGAGACGAGACTAGAGCTAAAAGAGAGTGAATACTGGAGGTGACCAAAAACACAACTCCAAATGAATGCTATTGATGCACACATGTGTTAACAAGTCTGCACATGTCTACTGTGTGTCATTGTCATATTTACAGCTCGGTCCGCTGTCCCCAAATGTTTTAATTGATAATGATAATAATCCTTATTGAGATGTTTGCAGTCCATTCTTGTTAAAAAGCTCAAAGGTGTGTTTGAACTAGTCTGAGTGATATTCATCGGCATCAATTAAGTGTTATTTTCCACATCTTTTACAAAACACTCCGAGTCCTCCTTTAGCGCTCCATGGCTTCTACAACCCCGAACATATTATTTCCAACCACCAGTGTAGGCTTTGCAAATGGTTTATGAGAACAAGACTAAGCCAAAGTTCATTTAGAGTTTCATTAATTTCCTCTTGTTTTTTTCCCCTCCGTATGATTTATATTTGAATACGTGACAAAAGAAACTCTTCACCGAGCACGCCCTCTCGACACTTGATATATAGAGCAATGCATCTCCAAAGCTAATATTATAATGAATTGGATCTCCGTCTACGTGTGTGGCCCAAGAATGGACTGTTTGTGAAGATGTCCCAAAAGCAATACCCCCTTCTCCAGAATCAACAGACCCCCATTTAGCATTTCCCAGATCCCCTGAAATGAAACGTTCATTTTTCCATAACTATCATCTCCGCCAAAGCATTGCGGGGGAATTGGATCTGTCTCGGCACAACCCCTCTCCACTCAGATCTCATCAGGCGTGAGTTGGAGTCACCGCTCTCCCACGGAAATTGCTCTGAACGGTAGGAAAATGTCCATCATGTAGGTGCAGACCACAAATGGCATTGGCCCCTCTCGCATACAGACACCACCCCCACCAGCGTTCCTCTTATAAATCCTTAAAGAGGGCCCTGACTCCAATGTATGGCAACACCATCAATATTGATGTGGGAGAAAGTTCTTCCAAAGCCGCCTCAGTCACAGAACATTAATATTAATAGTGTTGTGCACCAGCCCGGACGCTCTAAAATGGTAATGTCATCCGAACTGGGGGTTAGAGGCCAATATCATTGCTGAATATGGACATGGCTGTTTAGCTGCAAGCAGGACAGGAGGCCATGCCAATCACCATGTCCTCTTCGTCAACCTGGCCGGCCTAACAAGGGCACATCTGGGGTCACTGAGGAACTATGACTCTCACTTCATTTGATTTGATTCTTCTAATAAACGTATCCCCGAACAGGTTAACTGAGATTAAAGATGCTTTTCAAGGGAGACAAATTTGGTGAGCCTCTGACTCTCTCACTAGTGCCACCGTCAAGTCGAAAGCCTCAGCTGCACTTTGTGTGTATTGCTAATTTGCTAATGTTAGCATGTTGACATGCTAAACTATGATTGTGAACATGGTAAATAGCATGCTGATGTTTAGCAGGTATAACATTGTCATTGTGAGCATTTTAACATGCAGACGTTAGCATTTAGCTCAAAGCAAATGTGCCTAAATACAGCCTCACAGAGCTGCTAGCATGGCTGTAGACTCTTGTTTGAAGGTGGGGGGCATTCAGCTTCTGGGTTGTAATCCTTGAATCCTAAGTGCACTGGATTCGAAAAATGTTTGATTCATAGACTGAGCAAACGCAGAACATTAAGTCATAATTTGATTTATTGATCCTATATTATATTATATATTATAAATTTCACAATGTTTACTGTACAGTTTCTTTAAAAGTTACAATGCAAGATGCTTCTGTGTCATTAGGTCCTTGCGCTTGAACAACAATCAGGATTCTGTTGCTTCAATTTTGTCACCGTTCTTTTTCTTAATCTGTCTCTTCTTTTCATGAAAGTGCAGTACTAGATTTCTGGAGTGCCCCTTTAAGGGCATATGATGCCAAGTGACCTGATTGAATCACTCTTTGCATGATTTTATCATCCTTACATAATTGCCGAAACAACATGCTTCATATTTATGCAACTTTGATGCATTAACCTGCGACAGACAGTGCATGCATGTAGCATGCGTGTTCTTAATAGTTACCGTCAGCCCAAATGATATCATGGCTCTGTCGCCGCGGTGTCTTCTGCTTGTGCAAACATATTACACTGAGGCTGTTTTCTGGGTCAGTAAGTTAAATATTTCAGAGGGTTTATTTTTAGCGCCGTCTGTTTCCACTTTGTGTATGAGCTGAGCGCTCTGTGTGTGTCTGTCTGTGTGTGTGTGTGTGTTAGTGCATGTCTCTCACTATCTGTGATAACTGCAGGCTGCATTTGACCCACTAAGTCATCTTCACATGGCCCCTGGGGTTTATCAATTGAGTGTTGTGTGCAGAAGGGGGCCATCATAAGTGGTTGCCAACTGATACACGACATGTATCGGCTGTGTTGACATTAAAAGTACTTTTATTCTTGGCTGTAATGTCGGTAAACCAACAAATATTCAGCCCAGTTTAGTTTCCATAAAGCTCGGTTTCAGCTGCTTTTGTTGACAAATCAATGAGCAATTAAACTGCACCATACAGTTCCTTAGGGAGCTGTCTGTGGTTCAAAGGGCATATTAATTATCTTCTTTTACAACTCTTTTTTTTAGGTTGCTTGTATCCAATCAAGTAAATGTGAATATAATCGGCTTGCACAGTCGTTCAAATGTTCGACATGCTTAAAGCGGTGGGGGGGGGACGACTAAATCACATTAGATCACTTGTACATGGCATTGAACTGTCTGGGTGCAAAGAGGGCACTTAAATTGCTGCAGAGATGAGTGGTCATTGAGCTGTGAAAAGCAGGCAAGTTTTCCACAGATTATGAGAAACCGAATGATTGGAAACTGCCCAGGGGCAAAGGTCCCATGATAGTTTTTGACCTTACCACATATGTGGAATCAATGCAGGGCTCTGTTGTTGACCTTACCCGTTCTCTGCAACACATACCGCTGTTCTGTTTCCTAAAGATAGAACTCCTTCAGTGTCCATGCTCATCCACCCCGCTTTGCTTCTCTCTTCTCTCTCCATCATTCTACTTAGGTTTTCCTCATAAAATAAAAATACATTATATTCAATGCATCTCTGTATGATTTTCTTTCTTACAAAATCGGTTAAAATTCTCGTACCTCGTAAAGTCAGATATTGTTGTAACATCCTCATTATTATTTCAATTTTACCACATGGCCTTAGTGTGGTACATTCCAAAAATATATCACACCTGAGTCCATGAATTTTATCTTTTTAAAGAAGTATTTGAAGTTTGAAATATTTGAAAATGTAAATGACAGTTGTCACATCATCAAACCAATAATGTGTTGATCTTTACAAATCAAGCCTCCTCAGTCTAACAATGGCATAGCCATCAGTGCTGAAAAAGTCAAATTGAATCATGGATTTTGAGGATCGTGACACCCCTATTAACCAAAGAGGTGGCAGATCAGATATTGTAAGTCGGATGTAACAATCTTTTTTTCTTTTTTTTCTTGTGGTTTTGAGCATGGACCGACCTGCCGTGTGTGTGATCCTCGTGCGCTATAAGGTTATGAAAGCAGAACACGGTATTGCACTAAAACCTAAAACTAGCTTGAAACCAAACCCACTATTGCCTTCATAATTACAAACAGAAGAGCTGCCTTCTCTTGTGGGGAACATAAATGACAAATGTGCTTTTTGTGGAGCAAGTTTGAATGGCAAAAAAAACAAGGTTTATTTATTCAATAAGACTCCTGGCCAGTTAGGAACTATGCGTATGACTAGACTGTATATTAGATTAAATGACTTGTCTTCACTTAATCCTTTTTGACTTTTTCAAAAGGGTAACAAAGAAGAACTCCCACTGACTCTTATCGTCGTGGCACTTAAACTGTCAGCATGTGAAGTCTTCCAAAGCCTAAATGAACCAGATCTTGACTATCTTGCTCATGAGATGAGCTTATGGAGACGAAACACAGAGAATAGAGATATCTCATCTTGAAAACCCTGTTTCAAAAGAAGCTCCAACCTGGCACTTCATAGACTCGCAGCAGTTCCAGGCGCTGCCACAGGGCTCCATTGTTCCTCTGCCAAGCTGTGACATGGGCCCCTTCCAACTTCTCACCTGCAGCATTGTCCGCCCGGGGAGCTCAGTGCAGAGTAATTGGGGGCCGAGATTCCAGGACAAGTTCCTTTCTTGTCCGTTTTTGTGGGAATCACTGACCCGGACGTGTGAGGTCACAGCTGTGGTAATTGGCGCTGGGTGATGCAGCTGTGTGTGTGTGTGTGTGTGTGTGTGTGTGTGTGTGTGTGTGTGTGTGTGTGTGTGTGTGTGTGTGTGTGTGCAGTACAATCTGTGAACAGATTGTACTGAATTACACAGGTTGTGTATGGACAGTGTTAGCGGCTGACAGTTTGTCCCAGAGTTGCCTCTTCTGTCCCTGAGCTACAAAAGCATGAGCTCCACAAACTGAGCGCCTTTGTTGGACCGCTAAAGAAAAGTTGGTGTGCCACACAATCACTGCTTTATCTCTTTAAAAGTGGCAACAATAAGTATTCAGACTATGAGAAATATCACCTGAAAAGTACTACCCAGAGCCTTCCACTTAGTACTTATTGTATTGTATTAGCACTTATTAGCATTTATTGTATTCGTGTTAGTTTGTTTCTGCACTGTACGTCTGCTCTGGTTTATGCTCTTAGATGCTTGTGTAAACAAGGAGATGCATTTATGACTTCTGGTGACTATAGTTCTCTTGAATACCTATGTTGAATCCACTTATTGTAAGTCGCTGTGGATAAAAGCGTCTGCTAAATGACTGTAATGTAATGTAAAAAGAGGGAGATCAAAACTCAGCTTGGCTCTTTCCCAAACTGCTTCCTCTCCACCTTGATTGTCACTCAGCTGAAGCCACACGCGCAGCAGTGAAGGGCACTCCGTATTAAGGTTAGGGGTATAAATAAACAGGTGAACTCTGCAACACACACACAACACTTCCTCATAAGCAGGGAACAGAAGGCGTCACCATGGATTCTGATTGACACATTGCTCACTCAGCTGTTCTGTGCTTTTCATCCTCAAATGTGTAACACAATGAGCATTAGCAGGTGGTACTTTGACGATAATTATATGGATGTACGTAGCTAGCCATGTCAGAGCATGATGTCCCCGTTCTTAATCCTGCCTCATAAACTCTGAGTGAGTTGTTGGTTGTTTTTACGTACCTGGGAAAGCAGCTGTCAGTGGGCACAACCCCAGGCTTAATTTAATGACTGGACAAATCAGAGACCTGGGTGGCGATTAAGATATCTGAGTCATTCGTAAATAATTGACAAGTCAAATGAAATAGATAAAGTGATTGTGACCTTTTGTCATTTTGATTTCACTTAATTCTGTGAATTTTTCATCTCTGAAACCTTGCATTTTCGCGCGAATAGATGACATACAATGTCAATGCAAAGACGCGAATAAATGTGAAAAATCGACCCGAATAATACTGCGAATTCGTGAAATTCGCCTCAGTCACGTATCGTGCGAATTTAAATTTTCTCTTCCTTTCATGTATGTTTACAATCAGTGTTTCTCACCACAACCTGTTGTTTAAGGTCTGACAAACATGTTGAATGTAATTCCTTCTTCAGAAATAATTTGCAAAGTCTATTTTTAGAAATATTTAAAACTGTGCATTGTTTACATCCATGTTTCCCTGCTCTTCATCTTCACCTCTTTCGTTGGTGCATTGCTACAGTCAGTGGAATAGAGTTAAACCCTACTAGTGGTCAACAAGTCCACAACCTTTAATCACACCTTTGTGGAGCTTAAAACGTGATATTTGAATACAATAGACACAGAAAGTAATACATCAAATATTATGATCATTATAGTTTTATCCCCTTGTGACAGTGACTCTACAAAAAAGAGATGTTTTTACTTTGGCCATGACAGCAAGTGTGTGTACCTTCTCCAACTTATTCCATAACTTGATAAGAGGAGAATGTTTTTTCCACTGCCAAATCTAAGAGGAAGGTAATATCGGAAATGATCCACTGACAAAGAGATCGATTCAAATGAAACCGCATTAATACATGAAAAACACAAAAGATTATGAAAGTGATAAAAACCAGGACACGTAAACGTCCATGTGGTCGGAATCAAGTTTAGAAATGATATCAACAAAAATAATACACATGCAATTAAAAGCAGAAATGTAGCTTGACAATGGAAACACTGACCTCCATTTGGCCCTTCAGGTGAAACCCCATCCCAGGTCATGATAGGTGATGCTGACCCCCCCCCCAACTGACCACCTGTCAGTCTACACCCGGCCTGGGGAGTCCACCCCCTGGTCTCCATGGCAGTTGTTCCGAATGTCACGTCCCCGGGACGCCACCACCTGTCATGACCCCCGGGCACACTGACAGTAACGGAATAGTCGCTAATAGTGTAGGAATGAGGCATCCGTCTTGGAGGATTTAACAGTGTAAAGCCTGTCATATTTGATTGTAACTCTCTAGTAGTTCATGATCTGTTCAAAATCCTTCATCGAGAGGTAGAGACATGATTTCCCAGACATAGACTAATCCTCTTTACGTTACGGGCCCTGGGTTTAACAAGGGATATTGAGAAGGACTTGGCTCACGTCTGGCCAATTTACTTGGAGCTGTCCTCAAAGTTCAGACCCAGGTCATTGCCATCAACACAAAATCTAGCTACACTGAAATGTAAAAAAGAAGAGTTTAATAAAAATCATGGACAAGATTAATAAAATTGTATTTTTCCTTTAGAAATAAGTGTTTTTTTCTGGCTTTTTTGGGGGAAGCTGTTTCAATCAAAAGACAAACCAAGGATAACCTAAAAGGCAGAATGAAAATAAACATTTTTTTCTTTCTCACCCCTTTTGTGGTTTTAAGGAGCAAAGACCCTGAAGTAATTAATCCAGCCAAAAAGATAAATCAGTCAGATAATCAATCTTTATTACATCACACGTGGGCAACCAAAGATGAGTCATAACAAATTGTGTTTCAGCTTCAAAGAAGATCTTCCACTGCAATGTTTGATCATTAACTGGAACTTTTGCTCTGAATGTAGTATTATTAAAGTGTACTTTCATAGTGGAATAAATAATTATTCCTCAAAAATGCATGTATAAAAGCATGTAGAGCTGCTTGATGTCTAAGCATGGTGCTGGAGGACAGTAAGTCCAAAACTGGGTGTCAGGTTCTCTAAAAGGGTCGCAGGATAAATCTGAGAGATCGTGAGATAATCACCGGGGAAGGGAACAGAAAAAAGTCTACGGAACAAAGTGGGATTATTTCTACTGGAGGAAATCTCTTTAGGGCCTCTAAAAATAAAGTAAATAATGAAATCGCATTGTGAAATGGTCACAGCCGATGTGAGGCAGTCACAAGTAGGTATTGCTTTGTTTCACGAGGTCACAAAATCTGGGAGCCATGTAGGATTATGCTCATGCACATAATGCAGCTCACTATAGACATTACAAGTTTTCAACCTGACACAGCTAACAAAACAAAAAATTTGCTTAAATATTTAATTTACGTAAATATTGCCACCATTTAAGTAGTTATATGTAGTTATTTCCAACAGTTTAATAATCTTAAGGGTAGTGAGATAATTAACAAGAAAAGGGCATCAAATAAAATCTGCTTAACTATTTTTTCTGACTTTTTTTCCTATTCTTTGGAAGCATTAACACAATGTTACAACTTGTTCATTTATTATGCAAACTTGAAAAACACAGACTTATAGTGTTGGTATATATTGAGGAAGTGGGACACAATGTTTATGAACAACACAGGGTCTCCCAGCCATCCCACCAGGGACGGCTCTGTGACCTTTTCACATACGCTGTGTGTGGTAACACAAGTAACACAACTTGTCCTGGCAGAACTCTGTGATGCCCTCCAGGCTGGACACCAGCATGTGGTCCATGTGTGACACACACACACACACACACACACACACACACAGACATAGTGTCCCCATGACCTCCGGCTGACACCCCCTGTGACCTTACAGGACAACAGCTTAAATGCAGAGTTATGAAACAACCAGGGATCAATCCGAAATCCTCTTTTTATCCCACACGGCCGTCTTAAATCACCAGCATGCGTCTGAAATGCAAATATCCTTATGTTCATGTTACTGAGTAATGCATTTAATGCACAGTCATTGAAGGGAATGATACAGAGTTAGACCTTTCAGTAACCTTTCAGTAACCTCTATAAGAAGCTTAAGAGCATTGTTGACAAACATGTTGAAAAGCTTCTTCTCACTTTGAGGACTCAAGTTAATATTTGTCTGGATATCCAGTACTCACAGTCTGCAGAAATTCTGTCTTCATTTTTCAGAGGGACAAAGATATGCATGTCTGTCTGTCTTATTGGGAATAATGAATTAAAAATGTGTGCCGCTGATTGTTTAATTGCAAATTATTTCCATTATTGAATAAAGGGCAAATGTATTACTGCATTTTAACCACACTGTAGATCTATTTCTAGTCTCTTTTTGTTTTGTCTATTTGTACTTTTCTTTGTTTACCTTATGTAATTATAATTAATACCATTTTGTTCAATTTTAATTAATCTTATTTTGAAGGCCACTGGGGGCACTTTGTTTTCTTGCTGTTAATTTGCACGCTTATATATATTTTTTAACTGTCGTTTTTGTCATGAGGACTAAAAGGAATGTAAATATAACACTGAGGAAACGTCACTTTATTTAGAATCAAGGTTGATTTTTCTGAGTTATGTGGAACGGACATATTCAAAATGTTTCTGTAGTCAGAACCAAGACGGCAAACGTTAATAACCTACTCCTTCTGCTCTTACCTTTCACAATAAAAGCCCTAGACATATACACTGCGTAACTGTTTACCAGAGGAAGCTCAAATTCACTCAGAGCATTTCGCTAAAAGGAAACTCAATAAAATAGCGTCCAGTGGCTTAGGCTACACAACAATTAGACAGACTGCGAGACGCTGCTCTCGGTCAGTTGGATCCCGGTATCGTCGGTTCTCTGCCTGCACAAATCTAGTGGAACCTTTTATTGAAAAACGGTCTGCGCAAATTTGCATGGCTGCTGGTATCAATAGTTTCGTGCCCCCGTTGTGTAAAGGTCTTTAAATGTTTGAATGCATTTTTTTCACCTTATGTAAATGATGTAATTACCTCTGTGTGCTTTACAAATAGACTTGCCTTGCCTCATAAATGGTTCATCATAAACAGACTAAAAACACAGATAAACAATAGACACTTACAAAGGAACCTTTAAAAGTTGATGTCCATTTCCTGATGGATCACTGTGGTTCTTTTAAAGATGTGTATTTGTAATAGCAGTAGTGGTACTAGAAACCGTACGGATATTTGTTTGTATTTTTATTAATATGCTAAATGCTGTCTCAGTCAATAATTGGCTTTGAGAAAATCTGCCTTGTGTTGCTGCAGTTCAGTGTCCAAATCCTTCCATTCTTTCCAAAAGAGCTTCAAAGAGCTTAAACCTGAATTCACACATTGTTTCTTTGGCCAGCCTTTAATCAGCTGATGCAATTCGTCAGCTCAGACATGTGATGTAGACTGCCGTACAACAGACCATAAACGTTTCAGCCCGAATAAGAAGCTACAGATTTGGGCTATTCTGTGCAAGACATTAAGGTGTTTCTCCACATGGATGCTGATGAGTGTTGAGTTTTTATAAAAAAAAGTATATTAAAATCAATACTATATAGATTTAGTGAAACATATTTACCTTCATACACAAGCAGCTAATGCACCACTTATCTAAAACAAACTCGCACAGTAAACTTGAGTCTTGGCTCCAAAGGTTAATAAACCTTTTCTATCTGCCACTGCCTTTTATCACAAACTAAACTTGTAACCATACAATATGTCTCGCTGCATTATATTGTTATCCTCAGTTTTATTCTGCTCTTTTCGCCTTGTGGTTCTTGTATATCTTGTCTTAATGCCTCCTTAAATGTAAAGCAGTTTGAATATTGTTGAAAGTTGCGATACAAATAGACTTGCCTTCCTTGTCTTTACGCTTTGTGGTTCAACTCAACCAAGAACATAATTTCTGCCTGCGGAGAAACTCTGAGAAATGTTTGTATAACTAAGATGCCAATCTGCCCCTCAACAAGCAGCATCGAGATGCCCTTGACCCCCCAGCTGCCTGGCTGGAGCTGCTCAGCAGCCTGCAGTTGTGGGCTGTGGTTGTAGCGAGCAGCTCCCTGGAGTGAATGTGTGTAAAAGTATAACCATGAGGTACGGCGGTAAAATGATAATGGGCATGCATGCTCGGAAAGCTGCTTTCAGGATAAGGTTAAAAATCCTTTAACACTGACATCCGGCTTACCATTTCCTTTTAAGGTCCATTTGTAGAAATACAGACTTCCTCTCCTGGCCCTTTTCTGCCTCGCATTGTACCTGTGGGATATGAATAAGTCATCAGAGTGAAGTCTTCATTTCTACAGCCAGCTGAATGTTAAACTCAGGTTACTCCACCGCTCCGAGAGGAAGGTGAGGTTGTAGTTTTATCCCATTAGAGGAGCCGTTTAATGTCTTTCTGTTGCCATGACATATTTCTTTGGCTTAGTGTGTGAAGTCTGTCAAACAAAAGGAGCAGAGGACACGCCGCTCAGTAACTTACAGGAATTCAGTTTTCACACATTTATGTTTTATTTTAAATTATTGATGTGAACAGATTATTTATTTTTAATGCATTTCTACTGTAACGGGGAAGTACTGTACAGTGATTAAGGTGCAAAAATATAGCACTTCAATCTGAATATTGTGGAAAGGGGGATGCAGTATTACTGCATACGCATTACATTTTACGTTCTACATTGTCTGTGATTAACAGCATCTTCATTTTGAATCTGATTTTAAAAACTTCATCTTTAACTAGTCTGAACTTTCATCCAATCAGATTTGGGACAGCTCACCAATATTTTAGGAATAAAATAATAAAATAAAGAGTTGGGGGAAAATAAGTGAAATTTGAATCAGGGATTGGAAGGACAGCGTGGATCTGGCAAGTGTAGGCGCTTTGTTGTGGCATGTTGACATTTTAAGCCAGTCCTAGACCAGACTTGACAGCCTGGGAGTGGCCTGAGGGGGTCTGGGTACAGCTTTGAAAGATCTCCTCGCAAAAAAAACAAGAAAAATCTTCTTCAACTGAACAAGAGCAATGTCAATTCTGGATTTGAATGCAGCGAAAAACAGTAAATGCCCTTGAGTTTATTTTTGCTCTAACCTCAGCCATCATCACCCCTCCCTCCCTCTTCATCTTCCTCTCGGTCTGTCAGCTGAGCACAAAACAGAACCACGATCATTATGCGTTGTGGTGACCGGTCCGTGACCCCACACTGCATTCTGCTGTCCCCTCCTGGGTGTGCCACAGTGGGGGTAGTTAAAGAGCCACCACAACCTCTGACGTGTCTGGTGGTGTGTTTTGTTGTATGCACAAAAGCGTGTGTGTGTGCGTGTGTGTATTTTTGTGTACGTACATGACGCACCTTTAGCTTCTGCGTGTTACTTTTCTTCATGAATGCAAAGCTCTGTGGATTAGCACTTGCTCGCTATAAAGGTACATAGGGCAAAGGGCAAGGTTAACATGCATGTTCAGAGGATCAGTGTGTGTGTGTGTGTGTGTGTGTGTGTGTGTGTGTGTGTGTCTATCTGCATGTGTTCGTGTTTTTGTGCTTTTGTGTATGTGCGGCAATTTCACACCAGTAGAATGAGTGGACTTGTTTACGCCACAGTGATGATGGAATTATCTGCTTGTAACATTGGTAAAGTGTGTGTGCAAGTTTGTTTTCTGTGTGTGTTTGTGTGTGTGTGTGCGTGTGCGTGCGTGCGCGTGTGTGAGAGAACATCCTGTGGGCTAGCTGCCGCAGTTTGTAGCTGCCAGGGTGATCCGTGACCGAAGATCCTCAAGTTTAGAGTTCATCTTCAGTTCAGAGAGAGGTTCAACTGGCGGTCAGCAGGCCACTGTTAGAGCAACCTTATTCTCTCTCTCTCTCTCTGCTCTTATCCTCTAATACCAACCCCCCACACTCTCCCACACACACACTCCCACACACACACACACACTCTCCCTTTCTTTACAGCTCTCTATTTTACACACATTCTTCCCCTCTCTGTTTTTCCTCAGCTGATGTTTTGCCTTCTGTTTGACCCAGGTTGGGATTCACTCAGGTGGCAAACAAAAGTCTACAATTTATTTTTAATATATATATATTTTTTACTCTTTATTCTAACATTCTTTTACTATTGTAGCTCAGATCAAACGAATACTGAGGGGGGGGGGAGTATTGTCCATAAGGGAAAATATGCGCAGAAAGTCCTTCACTGCCTGTTGCAGAAATAGTTTGTTAAATTGAATGTGCTTATCTTAATATGGTTTTCCTCTGATTTGCCCTTTCTTCAGCACATAAGGCAAACAGTTTGTCACTGAAAGCCAAAGGTTTTTGATTTGTTGGCTTGAATTGACTCAACGTTAATCCTTTTTTTTTTCAGGTCATTTATCTGCATCGTATAAATGAACCTGAAAGCTTTTGTTTTGGTGTTATGATTGGAATTTTGATGAGGACATACAGTCCGTTTCTGCTTGACTAGCGTCTGCCGTGAGCCCGATGACCGTTATGGCTGCAAAAATTTAATCAGAAACCTCCTTTGTCTCTCATTACAGGACAACGATGACCTATTTCAGCAGCTGACCTCAACAAAGTGGTGGCGAGAGTGTCGGGGCTCGATCGGTGAGCCTTATTTGTGGGCAGTGCCGCGCAAAGTGGCCGATCTGACTTGACTGACGAGATTAAAACCAAATACAGCAAATCACATTAAATTCCATTGAGTTGCATGTTGCCTAACACACTGGTTCTATTATTGTTCATTTTACTTTGAATTAAAACTGTAATAGGAATAGTAGAAGTTATTCTTGTTATCAATGAAAGGCTGACTTTACACTGAATAGCCGAACTTTTCCTGTTTTCAGTCATCCATTTAACAAATATTAAGTTATTCTGTTCATTTTAATACAGTCTGTCTGGCAAATGCACTGTATAACTAATTGCTTTTTTGTACAATGACCAGCTTTATTATTTCTAAGCAGCTGTTTCCCGTCCTGACCTGACAGTTCGGCCAAATGCTACTAGCCAATAAAAAAGCAGAATGAAGGTAAGGGTTATTAAGGATTTGGTTCTAAAATATCTCAAATAAATGGTTGAATCACTTTAATTGACCAGATGTTTTAGCCTCTATATCAGAGAAATTAATTAACTTAATTTGAATTTATATCTTTTGAAGATTAACTATCAATTTCCTGATATTTTACAACCCTTTTTTTTCTTTTTGGACAGAATGACCCTCCGCTAGGTTTCCCTCGGTGTGAATTTTATCACCAACGTTGTGGTTGAAGATGAACCCCCCCCCCCCCAGTGGAAGAACGACTCAATAAGCAACTGCTACAGTAAGCACCAAAGTGAACTGTTGTTGTTATTTCGGCTTCACCAAATCACAGCCAATGCCCCAGCAGGCTTTGCCATGATATACAGTGCGTGTTTGCCTGCCTTGCTCACCCCTCAACCCTTCAATCCCCATGCCTGTCTGCTCGGATGTGGCCCAGCTTGTTAAGCCAGTCCATTGGCTTTCATCCAAGAGGGATAATGCCAGACTGAAGAGGTTAGAGGCAGGCTAACAGTTTACCACATGATACAGCCAGGACATGACACCGGACAAAACAAACCAGTCACACGTTATTGGCTTAGTTAAGCAGAGACTTGCTCTGTCTGACTAGTTGGTTTGTATATGAAGAGATTATACACTATATACGCAGCTTTACTGTATATTAAAAACATGATATAGTCCTTGAAGAAAAAGTTAACTATACATACACTAGTTGATGGTAGTTGACGTAAAAAATCTTTATTTATTTTTCAGCTGATAATGGTTTGATTTTGTGTTTTATTATTAACTAATTCTGCATAATTTGCTTGTTCACAATTAACATTTGAAATCAGGGAATTAATATGAATAAAAAATACTTTTTAAACAATGGGCAAGTTAGTGTGGAGTAAAGACGAAGGGGTTGTGGGTAGATGAAATAAAAAATGTAAATTTATTTCAATATATATGTTTCTTTCTTTTTTTTTTCGCGTAAACTTTTCAAACAGCAAACTCATACAGAAACATTAAAAAGTAGTGTATCCATATGGATGTAGAGGAAGTTATTAGAATGAGTGACGCAGCTTTTTGCATAGTTGGACCAAACTATGGGCTCAGCAATGGCACCTGATGATGGCGATGAAACCATCTTATTAGAACACAAGCTCTGCTGCCTCGGCTCTTTGGCTCCCACCGCGATATCGTATTGCTGAGTCTCACTTTGCATGAGAAATCGAAGTGCAATCCCGTTCTTTATGGCCGCTGCCCGCGACCTTTGTCAACCCGGCGAATTAACCGAGAGGCGTATCAGCCACGCTGGCCCTTTTCTCCTAGAGCCTGTCCTATTAACTGAGTGAGGAGCGCGGTGCGGGTCACACTTAAGTAACCTTATCTTGTAATTGGGTTCAAGGTTAAGTGACCCTGGAGCACGGAGGTCCAGGGGTTAAGGTCACAGTGTCAGGCAGAAGGGGGAGCTTTTAATCACTGATGGGGCTGGAAATCAAGGCCCGGGCTTCTGCTATCTGGCTAGGCCGGACCCGCCCACCTCCAGCCTTATCCACATCCCACATGAAGCTGTCCGCACAGGCTGGAACAAGGTGGGGTTTAGGGGGTCGAACTGAACAGTTGCCAGGCAACTCGTATTCAAGCCAAGGTCTCTCAAGCTTTTAACCTTAGCACAAATCGATATAGACGGCAATTGGGCTAATATTCATTGAGCAGATGGGAGAATTAGGCGCAACTCTGCCTGCTGGAGATACAGGAGAGACACGCCGTTGGGCCAACGGTCAAAGCATCACTCGGACTCCTCTAATTGAATGTATTCACAACAAAGGAAAAGCTCTAAATAGTAGGGAAAGGATGACAGCGAAAATAGCTGTGAGAAGCTTTTTAATGAAGCAACATCTCGTCGGGCTGTGGCTCTTTCTCCTGTGATATCCTTACTCTTTTCATCATGCATATCACTTTCTCTCTCATCACTCCCTCTGTCCTTTTTTCATCTCCCTCTTTCCAGCCTTCATAGCCTGTCACCTTTCTCTTTCCTTATTTATCCGTATCCTTACTGTTATGGTCCGGCCAGAAATGACAATATGTATATACGCATCAGTAAGAATTTGTGATATCGCTGAACGGCAGCAGTCATAGTGAAAAACATAAAAAAGGCATTCGATGTGATTGTCAGTGAATAAAAACATCATCCATAGTTTTACATACAAACATCTCATGATAAAAGAGCAATCTTTGAATTTTTCACATCTGCCTGTTCCCCCCCCACCCCCCCTTCCCTGTCTTTTAGAGAGGGAGATGGATGACCACTGGTGGAGGGGTTCAGGCAGCATGACCCATAGACCTATCCATTGCCAAGGGCGAGGAAATAGCCCAGATTAAAGAGCTTGTAAATAATGGCCCATAAACATCTGCCTGTTAGTCCGGCCAATCCATCTCAGTCTCCCATCTGGTCCTCTCTTTCTCTCGCGCTCTCCCTCTTTTGATTTCCTCATTGCGAACGGTCCACAGGGCAAATGCATCATCAGACCAAAGTCAGTCATATTCCAACACAAACAAACAGAGAGATTGACCCCCCCCGGTCGTGTACAGTTCAAATCCCCACTAGTCACTGCACCCATGACTCAACCTCAAAGTAAATAAAGGGAAGCATTAGCTTTGTTTTCTTTCCTTGGGCTTCCGTTCATTTATTAGAGCCTCAGTGTATAATGCTTTGTTAGATTAGCATAAGGCAAAAGTTAGTGTATGTAAGTATTTATGCACAACTGCAGTCATGAATTCCCCCAATTATTTTTACATGATTACGGTTGTTTTACAGTCCACCACAGTCAAACCTCCACTGGGGCCGTTGTTAGCAGGGCCTCATCAGAGCTCCTCCCTAATTAGTGATTAGGCATTGTTGATGCCGGGCTCCCAACATCTGCTCCGAGGACTGGCCACTTGCACTCTCTCAGATCTCCTGTGAATAGACCCCTGGCCCTGGTATTAACCACCTCGGTCGTGGCCTGACTGCAGGTGGCAAATTAGACCAAACAAAGGGCCGATTGCAGGCAGACTGAGGCTGAGCTCTCGCCAACAAGCCTCATCAACGGTAAAAGCTTTGTCTTTTATGTCACATCCGAGGTTCAAACGGCTTCACTGATGATCACGCTGCAGGACAAGTTCAGGGATCACCAAAGTTCTTAATGAGGGGAACATGAACATTTAAAATTCCCCATTTTATAAATGACCTTCCGCTAGTTGTTGAGATATTTTATTCTCGAACAAAGTGGTCGACCAACCGTCATATTTATCCGCTAGATTGGTGAAACAAAAATCTTGCTTAAAAGGGTAACTTCTCTATTTTACCATGTTTTTGTTTCTAATAGAGGCAACAATGTTGGAAATTGGTCTAATGTTGAAGGAGAGACACTCATGGGACAGGCTGGCACCGTCATTTACATCCACTAAAAGTGTTTGTTTTAGCCACTTACAGGCTCTGATTGTAATTATCAATGTCTGACATTCTGGCAAGAGTCGCGCTCAAGGTGAAGTCTCAATCGGAAATCTAGTGAGGTGACGTGTTGGCGGAAGACAATTCTGGAAACGTGAGTGCTGACCTGGCACTTTGTTGTGTTGGAGTACAGAAAGCGTAGCTTAGTGTTATCTAAAAGTGTTTCAATGTCGTGGCTGAATATTTAGATGATTTTGTCAATGTGGATGACGTCTTTGAATTCGATGGCTGCCCATATTTATTTGAGCCAGAGTAAACGGGGAAAGAGCTCTGAGAAATTGAACCGTGAACAAGGAGAGAGAGAGGGGAGGCAGAGGAGGGAGAACCAGCTGCTGCAAGGACCCGAAGCTCAGGAGACTGGTGTTGTTCCTGTGGGTGCTGCGGCCCTATTAGGTCCACAGAGGAAGAATGCTGCAAAGAATGGGACCTGTTGCTTCCCAATATTCAGATTTCACAACAAGACTTCTCCTTGAGCGGGACTTGGTCACGATAACAAACAAATCGGATCAAGCGGAAGGTGAAGAAGGTTTTATTCCTCTGTAGGGTTCATTGCATAACAATCTGTGCCTGTCGGAGGCAAAAACAAGCACTTTTAGTGAATGTTATGTTACCTTGACGCTGCTCACTTGCCCTCACAGCTTGGTTATGGCAGTGGTTACAGCGGTATCCCTCAATACACGACCAATTTCCAAAAACTGTTGTCCCCGTTAGTCACTTACACACAGAAACATGGAAAAATCGGATCCAGGTTGAAAAATACCAAAATGATTTGTTTTTTATCATCTCAGGATCTCTTAACCATCTTTATGAATTAAAATACAAAGCTTCAGATTAATGCGAAGTATCTGTGAAATTTACATTTAAAGTAAAATCTATCTATCCATGCACACACATCTTCACGCGTCTGCTCTTACCTTATGCAGTTATGTGCTTACCTTGGTAAAGCAGCTACTTGGTGTCTGAAGGGAGTGGTTTGTAGGTAATTGTTATCTGCAACGCATGCACAATTGAAAATGAGTGAAATGCAAGCTCAGACAATCATCAAATAATGTATTGATCCCCTTAATTGTAAAAGTAGCAATCTTGTCATTTTTTGTAATAGCTCAGCAGGCGTGTTGGTGTTGCATGTCATGTAGACCCGAGCATCAACTTGTTATTAAATCCTCGAAAAAACAGATATCTGACGGGGCGAATCAAGACCTGGGTCAGGCCCGAAGACCGAAATCAGCCACAGGTTAAAACAACATAAGGGGCTGTGATGATGATGGTGGTGTGTTCGTGTCTATAAGTACCGGTGAGATCGGACATACGACCCAGAAAGCCCAGTTTAAGTAATAAAAATCTATTATATGTTATATTATATTATGTGATCTAGATCAGTAAATTCAAACTGTTCAGACCTAATGAATTAAATAAGGGTTATTCAAGTGTTCGTATTAGGACAAAAATGATCTTCTGAGTTACAGGTGTCTCCTTCCCAATGTAAGTCAATGGAGAAAAGTCTCTTTGGGACCCAAGGCATCTCGTGACGAACCCGGGAATTGTAGTTTCACCGTTTGGCCATTATGTCAAATTTCCTTCAAAGCCTGCCGCTCTCTTCCTGGGAGCTTGATTTTTAGATGGCTACTTACCAAAAACACCAATCATTTGGCAATAAATTATCAATAAAAAAAAGATTTTATTACAACTTAACGTACCATTCAACCAACAGCAGCCTGCTCTGTGAAACATTTTATTCAAGACTGGGCTGGAATTATGGATTTTAGTTCCAAACAAAGTTCCTCAAACACTGTTTTGCAAAGTTGTCTGTTCAGAGATGGCAGTCACTCATCATTCCACTCATTGACACTCAATGTCACAATAGACGGCACACACTAGCCTCAACAAGACGTATAAGTTTGAAGGAGAGGCAGGTAAGTAGATTTTCCAGGCAGGTGAGCTGCAACTAAAGCTTCATGATCTCACATCCCTGAGAGGGACACTGGCCTTCACTTCTTAAATGAGCCCTCTAACCTCACACTGTCACAATGACTGATATACCATCTTAGCGCTGGATCTCACTCAAGGTAAGGTGTCCAATGATGGCACCTTATGTGTCTTGCTTTTATGCGTCTCAAAATTGCACCGTATTCTTCTCTAGATTGTTTTTGCTTTATTTATTTATTTTAAGTCATCTAATTTTTCATTCCGAAACCTTTTCCCCTTAAAATCCCCATTTCCTCCCTTCGCCTTTTTAAGCCTCGCATCAGCTTCAATTTATGAGCTGCCATTTCTGACCTAGTGAGTGACCCCACACCTTAAACACATTCCAATGGAGCCAACACATTTATTTGCCAGATAAATCATTGCTTACCAAATGCCGGTGGTGGTGGTGCAAGGTCAGAGTTGTGGAAGGGGATGGAAATTAAATCACAGAGATGGGTCGAGCTGCTTACATACAATATGAATAGAGGTTTGAGACAACTATTGTTTGCATGTATTTATCTAAATGAGAAAATATCTCAACAGATGTTGGTCATTTAAAAAAAATCTCTCCTGCCATGTTTGACCAGTTCTCTCGTATTCCAGTCTCTGGTGTGTAGTAATTGGAGCTGCTGTCGCACAGAACTAACATGTTTATTGACATGAACACTACTAGGCCTGTTCACACTCAAGACAATAAGGACTATAACTCCTCATATTAGCAGCAGTGATGAAACTTAAAACGTACACTTTATTTGGACAGAAATCTCGTCTGTCACAGGGCCGACACGTTACAACTGACTGAGGGAGGAAACCGGAGCAAACACAAGGAAAACACTCCACAAAGAAAGGCCCTTTCCTGACAGCAAGAAAAGCAAGTGGCCTTCTGGAGTATAAATGCAAGTGTACAGGTGTAAATCTACAGTTACTAACTTTAATGAGCCCAGTGAGTGGGTTTAAGATGCTGACCATGTCACTGCAATGACCCCGGTCCGGGGCCAGCCAGGTACCATTGTTGCACGTTATCCCCTCTCAAAAGATGCAACTGGGAGTGAACAGTTAGTTGAAAGTTGCCGCCATCAGATCTAGTACATCAGGGTTCCCATGTGTCGTGGAAAACTTGGAAAACAGTTGACCAATTTTCCAGTTATATGAAACATGTTTTCCACATGAGAAGGAAAAATCAAATGTCTTTGAAAATCTCGTGTTGTCCCGGAAAATTATTTCAACATTCTCGTATTTTCCTTTAGCTGAGAATTTATCAGAGCTCACCAAAACTGATAACATTGCCATCTGAAAGGGCTAGATTATGTTCAGGATCATATCAATGTTCAAATAGTAGTTTACGGACGAGAGGTTGCTCTCTGTTATGTTTATATAAATTATATATTATATATATGTCGGTTACGCAGTGAATACCCTCAAGTCACGTCACATGGTAGCACATGCAGGTTGGATGACTTAACGTAACGTTGCTTTCTTTTCAACTTGTTTTAAACGGCTGAATAATATTAAATTGACCGGCATGTTTGGTTCAGTTGCTTAAGTTTAAGTCTTTTTTGCCTACATCTGTAGGTGTGTTTGCAAATTTTGAAGCGGGTAAGAGATGATTTCATAGATAAGTTATATAAGCCATAGACTGCACGTCTTTTTAATCCGACTTTCACAGAGTGGAAACATTAGTGTTCAGGTGGACACCCGACAACATTAACACCTGTGTGATAGCTGAGCAGCAATGTATGTTTAATTGTTAGTTTCTCAACGTACTATCCACAGATCAAATACCACAAGGATGAAGCAAATGAAATGTGCAGCCACCTCATCTAATTCTTCATGGGTGGCAGTTTAAGAGGGGATCACCAGGGGATGCTAATTTGATTTGTCTGACCAATCACCCAATAGGGCGGCTTATCCATGACCTCTGAAACTGTGAGTTTTCCAGTTGGCTGATCAGGGCGAGAACCTTCACTTGACCCCCCTCAGCCTGTATGGTAATGTCATTTACCAGGGGGAGGGGCACTGATTAGGGAAAAAAAATGTGTGAGTGGGGCGATGCAACGTGAACTCAAGGCCAGTGGCCTCTCTGCATCTTTTCATGTCCAAAATATAACTCATGTCCATGAAAAAAGCTAGCAAACATAACTTTTACTGCATATCATTTCAAAAATACTTTTGCATCAGTAAAAAAAAACAAAAAACACGCAATTTAGGGTGCGTTCTAAAATCCAATCTGACGCTTACGTGCTGTTGTTCAAAGAAACAGAGCGTTCTAGTTCCCTACCAATTAATAAACGTAGACATTAAAGTGGCTGAAGGAAAAACTTTACTATCAATATGGATAATGCAAAATAACGCTAACATTAGGAGTTAGCTTTGCCAAACATTTTATTAAACGACTTTTCCTTTGGTGCCACCATGAGGTTGACATTTGTGGTTTTGAGTGAAATGTCAGGACAGCTATTGGATGGATTTGCATGAAATGTTTGTGCAAACATTCATGTTCCTCTCAGGAGGAACAACTTTGGAGATCCCCTGACTTTTCATCATCACATCAACATTCTTATTTGTCCAATACTTGCCATCAACCTCAGCTGTACTTTGTAAATTAGAGCTAATTAGCAAACAATAGTATGCTAACATGCAAAACTAAGATGACCGTAGACACTTACTTTAACATAGGCGCTGATATGAGTAACTCTAATGATTCCTTGTGCTGTTTTTGTATTCACTGTAGTGGAAGAAGGCTACTCACATCTAAGTAGAAATAGGGCAAGTAAAAGTCATTCGTCAATTTTGTTCTTGTGTAAAAGTATGAGTGTATTTGCATCCAAATATACTGTACTTAAAGTACCAAAAGTAAAAGTGGTTTAATCTGTATTTATACAGATATTTATATTTTGATAATATCCTCTATTCATAATCTGAATCTGCAAATTTACTACTAAAGCCTTAAAATATAGGCAGTGGAGTAAAAAGAACAATCAATCCCTCCCCCTGAAATGTAGTGGAGTAGAAGTACCATAAAATGCAAATACTCAAGTAAAATACAGGTACCTAAATAGTATAGTACATTATTAATAATACATCTAGCCATCGGCATACACATCCATACATGTTAGAGGATGTGGATAATCCCATGCTAGGTATTGTCAATGATAGCAGGTAGACAGTAAAAGGGATTTCCTAGTCAGACTCCAAAGCCCCGTGAAAGCATGCGGAGCTTTGCATGGAAGTGCTGCGATCAGAGCACTGGAGCTCAATTAGCTACTGTTGTGGGTGGGGGCGGAGAGCGAGCAGAGGTCCAAATCCTCTCTTGCAGGCCCAGCTGGGGGGATTAAGAATGGTTCCTGTCCCGTGGCTGACCTCTTCAAAGCCTGCGCAGATGTCCTGATCCCCCTCCACACACCCACCGATCACCAACACACACTCAAGTAACCCCCTCTCACCTCGAACCCTCTCTTGACCCCACGACCAAAACAAAGCACTCAGGTGACATTTCTTATCACAAGAGCACTCACCCTCTCTTTGAATTGGTATCTGTGGTATCTCCTCTCCTCTGCAGTACATCTCTCTGTCTCTTTCTTGGTCTCTGTGTCTTCCCCCTTGTCCTGAGAGGGCTCCCTCCCGGTATCGGCTATCGTTTGACACCGAGCACGGTCAGATTTCCCAATGACCTTAGCATGGAAATTACCCTGTCACTCTCAATACTCCGCCGCCCTTTGGTTGCAGTAGGCTTTCAAATAGGAAACCAAGGTCAAGAGGCACCGGCAACGACAATGAGCGTGAGATTTTGAATGACACGACTAAATCAAAATAGGAAATAAACACTTTATATGGAGATTGCTAAGAGGTCCTCTGAGGTCGGCGGTGGTCCTTTAAGGTTTTGACCCTGTTTTAGGACTATAAGTCATGTCCTGGTCAAAGTAATGGCCACCCAATTGGAGCTTCATTTAAGGCTAAGAAGGGCACGATGGACAATGAATGGATTAAATCACTCTAGGGGGCACAATCCAAGATTACTTTCAATCAGTAAAGACCCTCACAGATCTTCTGAGAATAATCCAAACGTGAGATTAGGTTTTTAGATAATTATTTTCTGTATTAGCGCGTTCTTTGGTGGGCTTTTCCCAAGAAGATCAGATAAGAGAAATGTCCACATTAGGGACGACACATAAAGTTGTTGATGAACATTGTAAACAATTATTGATTTACAAGGTTTCAAAAAAAAGACAGCATCTTAGCCTGGTTCCAGACCTCTGGATTCAAATAATGAAAATATTGATGAAGTAAATGCAAAATGAAGAATTCAGTCTGATGAATATGAGGCTATCAAGATCCAACCTGTTTCTCATAAATGATAGTCTAATTTGCCGACTCATTTTTCCGCAATTTTGAGTCGAGTAAGCGATGTTACATAATGAGGTGTCTCCAAATACAAGATCATGGACGAAGCCAAGGCAAAAACCCTGACAACGCAAAGAAGAATGACATTTCCTCAAAAAATCTGTTATTTTTTAGTTCTAAGCATCAGATTCAAAAATAATTTAAAATAAATCGATACCCGTTGATCTTTGAAACCCCAGAAGGTCATTTAACAATACTTATTATTTAAAAAGTCCTTAAAAACTCTTAGAGAAAATGTTTGATCTACTGCACAAAGATTTCTCAGGTTGACCACTTTCTCATCCAAATGATGACGGTCGACAGAAATTACATTTGTCTTCACTGAATTAGAACCACGTGAAACTAAATTTAAGTAATTTTAAGATACGAAATATCTTCTTTTATATTGTGCCATGTGTGTGTTTTACAATTGCTATTTCATGCTGATGGTTAGAAGATTCTAAGTATCTGTTGCCGTCTAGTTTTTAAACGACCTTCTGAATTTTTAAAACATTTGTGTTTATTTATTTTTGGAAAAAGACGAACGCTCAGCTCTGTGATTCGAATGTAATGGAAATACATGAGTGTCACAAACTGGGGGCAGCTTATACCATGGCCTCCTAGGCTAGGCGTGCCTCCTAGGCGTGCCTCCTAGGCGTGCCTCAGGCAAAAAGAGAAGCTGTGTTCAAATCATTATCTGCTTGTTAAAGTTTATTTTAGTCATAGTAACATTTCATTTAGTTGAGCCAAATGGTTTAACCGATTTTGACAGAATCGGCAAAAGTAATTGCAAATTATTAATTTTTTTCCATCTATTACTATTATGTAATTATTAGGAGTTGGTTCATCGAGATAATCAGTAGGTGGCGCCAATTCTCCAGTCGGAAAAATACCATTCTACCATTGCAGAACAAGAGGGTGCAACAAGATGACGAAAAAGCGTCAGTCGTAACTTAAAAAAGTGAAAAACAATGTACATCAGATGTGTGTAGAGCGAAGAGGAGACTGTTTTAATCTGACGGTGTTTTTTGTCTCTTTAGCAGAGCAAATGTTTCACTGGATGTTGAAGTCACATGCTTCACGTTATCATTAATTCACTAAATCTGTTTCCATTGCACTTTACCGCAGTTTACTTTTATTGATACACTTTCCCACTTGTACCTTTTTGCAATATTTCAATATTTCAGGGTTTTTTAATGCGCAAATTGAAAATGTGCATAAAACCAGGTGTAGGCACTATTGATACCTGTAATGTTTGATAACTGTTGACCGGTATTGTGCTTTAGGGGGCCTGTTGCATGATTTTTAATAACACCTGTTGGCTAATCGGACTCAAGTCCATTGCCATTGTATAAAAGGCTGTAAATGCTTCAATTCCCTGGTCAGAGACAGACGTCATTAAGTCACATATCTCACTGAGCAGATGGTGTCAGAAGCAAATGAAGCAGTATGTTTGTTTCTTGTGGTCATCAGAACAAAGTGCCAGGATGTAGATGATGCCTGTATGTTTTGGAGACGCTGTTCTTTGCAACATCTGCTCCACATCAGCTCCTCATCTCTCCCGCTCGCCTTCCAATCTGTCCATCTTCAATTTCCACTGTCGCTCCTGCATTCATCGCCTTTCGCCGCTCCATCCCTCCATCTCTGCGCTCTTCCTCATTCCTTACATCTCTCCATCCCTTCCCTCATTATCCCCCCACCTCAGCGCAAGGCTGTCAGAGTTTTAGGGATCCGGTGAGCTGTGAAATCGCACAAATTGCTGTTGCTTTGCGTCTGGCCCAGCAACAGAGGGGGGAGATAGAGTGAGAGAGAGATTTTATGCTTCAACACTTCTGAACCTGAATTCCCCCCCCCAACCATCCCTCGCTGCCCCTTCCTCCCCTTATTCACTCAGACATGGACAAGCACACGCACAGCTGCAAGACAGTATATCTACCCACTACAACCCAAATACCTCCCCCCCTGCACACACACACACACACACACACACAGAGTCAACTTCTTCACCCCCACCATCACCACCACCTCTGAACATGTGAGCGCAGCACCGCCCTCGCCACCCTCACGGTAAAGACACCTCCACCACTTTGCTTTAGTGTGCGGGTCACTTCACAGAACAACTCGACGAGAGCCTGCAGCCCTCGAGAGGGATAAAGCCCCCTTCTCAACCTAAGGAGAGCTGTTTCAGCCGCCTCTACTAAAAAGAGCAAAGCCCCCCCCCACACACACACCACCAACACACCACAAACACCGCGCCTCCAGGAATGCCCTGTGAGATATGGCAAAAAATGGCAAAAGGTCACAAGCATACAAGTTGTAACTGTTTTTGCACTCTTTATTATCAGTGTTTGTGTTCGTAGACATTGCAGCAACAACATGTGGGGCTCATGAATAAAGTAAAATGAGAAGTTAACACAGACAGACTGAGACTGTGAGAAAGTAGTTTTGACATTGTTTGTCAGCTAACTACAGGTCATTCACTGACATGGATACATCAGAATCAGAACCAGAACCGTTTATTGCCAAGGAAGTTTGCACCTATACAAGGAATTTGTCATGGCGGGTGGTGCAAAACATTTAACAATAAACAATAAAATTAAACAATAACATTTAAAAAAATCAACAATAATCAACACAGTGCAAGAAATAGAAACATATTAAAATGTACAATAGAATATAAAATAATATAAAATAAAGTGCACAACAAACAGATAACAGGTAAACAAGTGAAATGTTAAATATTGAGTCACTGGTACGGGGTCAAAGGTACTGATGCACAGTGCAAAAAAAAACCTAAATACAATTCACTGACGAGAGAACAAAGAGACCAGTAACTCCACTCTAAATGTACAGGCAGACCTTATCTGTATTTTATGTCCAAATACATGGTGTGGTTTTGCTTTAAGTGAAGCAACACAACCTATACTGCCCTCCAGTGGAGAAGGTACTGTTCCACACTGAGATGCTCTGCAGCTCTGCAGCCTCACACAACTGAAGTTGAAACTTTAGTATTTTATTCTGTATTTTTGCTTTATTGCAGATAACTTTCAAGGATCAAGGATCAGAAATTAATAATAATAATAAATAGATGTTTTCTCCAGGATTTTTGAAATTCAAGATGCAGTCTTTTGGGGAATTACTACAGATAATTAACCACAAAGCTGACAAGTTAGCTGGGATGATTACTGGAGTAAATATGATGCATAGTATTGAAACTCTTTTCAGTATTTTGTCTTACACAATTCCTTTAAAACTTTATAATCTACATCTATATTTCACCACTTTTAAAATGTATTTTCTTAACGACCTCTGCATGCAGGTGCACTGGAAGTTAACTAAAAGATGTCAAGGGTAGTATTTCAAATCTGAAATTGGAAATTTTTATTTTATTAGTTTCAGGGGGACAAGTCATGCATCTCAGATGACTGACATGCACTGATGACTCAAAGACATGTGTTGCCCTTCGGTAAAATGACTTTCAATAGTGGGTGTAAGACATACTGTATATACTGTAACCGTAAAGTGGGACACAACTTTGCCTTTTCAGGGGCAAGAGATACCATTGGAGATAATATAGAGTAATTTATGAGTGGATATTATTTTTCATTTATACGGATAAATGTTTCTTCTTAAATCATTCACACATTCTTCGAACAGTGGCATTTCAAGCCACACCTCTGGAATGAGCTGGGTTTATTGCCTTGCTCAAAGGCAAACTCTTGTTTCCATTATATAGGAAAAGCCAAAATGTGTGTGTCAGCTTCTGGTTTGAATAGAAAGAAGTATCCTTACTGCAGCAGCCTAAATGTAAAAGTCTCATGTTGAAATTTACACCAAAGAGAGAAATCACTGAAGAAATCACGCTAAAATGCAAATTAAGTAAGTAAAATTGCTGCTTGTAGATATTATGGTAATTTCACAGTTATTTTTATGAACGAAGATGCAGGTTTTCTCACTTGTTAACTCATTGCACAGATGTGCTTTTAAAGCATAAGCTGTGTGTTTTGATTATGCATTTCTGGGCTGCTTCTTCACACCCTTACTATTCTGCAACACAAGAGGTTTGTTTGTTTTAACCAGAGACAACGGTTGACTTTTACATCCTCTTTATTGGATCAGTTCCTGGATCGTTCTAAGTGAGGAGAGCTTCAGTCGGGAAAACATACTGCTTCCTGTGTGATCGGCCTTAAACTGTATGCATTTTGATGATGTTGCAAAACTGACTACTCCATACTGTATACCGTGGGGAAATTTCAAATCCTATTTTATGAGATTTTTGTATAAGATCTGTCAAATTTCACTGGCACGTCTCTGAATAAGTTACACGACTGTAATTGCATCACACGTTGGCGCTGTGGGTGAAAAACGTCTATGAATTAAATACAACAATATACTCGTGCAGGAGCCGAGCCGTTAGTAAAAACCTTGTCTCTTAGCTAGTAATGAAAGCAAATTGTTAAAATGTGCATTTAGTTACTCCCATATTTTCCTTTGTTTTTAGAAAAAGGGTGACACTTAGCAAGCTAGCAGTTGTTAACCTGTTCACAGACTTTAAGCTATAGCCACTGTCAGCTATTTTATGAACGTTTAAGTCACATACTGTATATAGCACTTCACAAGAGGAGGCTATTGTTTTAGCTGTTTTGGACTCCAAAGGTCATGTTACGTTACATGAGTGTCACGGAAGGTAACCGAGAAAGACAAAGACTTTCGCCAGATTTCAGATTGCAGCAAACTAAAAAGAGAAGTTATGGGTTTTATGATCTCACTGGATCATGTGACCTGTTTAAATTAGAGAACCGTGAAGACCTAAATCGAGTCTCAACTGACTCAGATAACTAGAGGCCGCGATGTGAAAACGAAACAAGACTTCATGTACGGAGTTCCCCAGTGAGTACAAGTTTATGCTTCTACTGTACTGTTTATTCCTGTTACTAAAATTAGATCTGTGTGTCAGTTATAAGCCTCAATTAACTTTATATTTATTTTGAAGGCTACTGGCATTGCTGATATTCTCTATGGGTGACTGTTTTATTTTTTGTTATTATAACTTATTATAATTTGTATGCGTTAAGCCGATTTATAAGGTTTCATTGCTGGTGTGTTACCCCCTTGAACCTGTTGAATATAGTGAGCAATATATCGCCTCCTTATCAGAGGTGGAATCATTCTCTCTATGACATCCAGTTTTTTCACAGAGAGGCTTGTTGGCCTACTTCCCCCTCGCATGAATACATGGTTCTCTCTTTGTTCAGAAACACCATTCTCTCTCTGCGCCTTGTAACAGCAACGCCTCCATCCGTCTCTGCAGAAGTGCAAAGATGGCATTTCTGCAATGGCCATCAATTCATGTGGCGCTTCACCAGCATACATCCCCCCCCCCCCAATCCTCAGTGAACACTCTGGACTTGCATGCCAGTAATGTCAGCAGCCCTGTGGTACACCAGCAGTGACCTGCCAATGGGACGTGGGAGAAGAGGAGGATGGCAATCTGAATGAACAAAGGTAGATTATCACCCACACAAAAAAATTCAAAAATGTCCTAATTTGTAGTTAACAAGGTGTCTGTCGTCATGCATTATCATTGTGCTTTGGTCTTGATTTTATTCTGCATTTGACATCTTTGCAATGAGGTGACTTTTTGAAAACGTGACATTATATATCGATGTAAACACGGGCTTGTATGTGATGAGATTTTACCAAAACTCACCAAAGAAGAGAAAAAAAGCAATAAAATGGCGTAATAAGGTTCTCTGATCAGGCCCTTTATAAGTATAATAATAAACATATCTCTGTATTATGCATCGTCTCTGGCATTAAAATGGGCAGATGTATGATTTCACTACATTACATTTATTTTGTTTATGAATAATGTGAGAGATATCCATAATAATGGTTGTTGTGACCTGGTCAAAATGTCCCCTCTGATAGAGATGTAGTACACACTATGGTCTTAAACCTCAGTTCCAGTTAGAAACACAAGTTCCAGTTTTAAAGACAGGCGACACATACACCAAAACTGTTTTTATAGTTTGTAAAACAGCAAAAACATGCTCCACACACAATCTCCCATATTACATACAGAGACAAACAACATTATTTGTCAACACAGAATAAATCAAAAGTTCACATCTACAGTAATTCAGTGGAAATTAACACAACAGATAATAGAATATTTTAGGCAGCCTGTTTGCTCCACCATATCTTGTCATTTTCATTACACTACAGACTTTCACCCACATCACAGCTGCATTTTCTGCTCTTTCTGCTTCCATTGTTTCAAACTTAAGGTAACCAACATGATGTATCCCTTTACTTATGACTATATACTGATTATGGCCACAGAGAATGAGCCAGCACAACAGTCTGAGAATACTGTGAGCAGACGACTGTCAGGTCAAATCTGCACTTGTGTTAAATGTTGTGCCTACCATCCTTTATACTTCATGTTGTAGGTTTGTTAAAAGTAAAAATAACTGTGTGGAAAGAACCAGAAAGCATTAAGTTATGTGAGTGCATTTGCAGATATACATCAAATGAATTCATAATGCCTGTTAACTGCAAATGAACCTCCCTTATAATGACCTCTAGTGGTAGTACAACATTTAGGCTTTTGGCTGCATTAACCGATTAGGTTTGAGACCACTGGACTTGACTTTGGGCTCTAACCTGCACCGAAGCTTACAGTATAATGACGGAGCAGCAGTAGTCAAACAAACACTCCCCCATCAGCATCGTATTAGGTGATGCAATAATACAGCATAACATTAAGTTAAACTATATTAAAGGGAGAGTTCGCCCCCAAACAAAAACAAAGTGCTGTAGTGCTATTTATGAATCTATATTGTTTTGTTGTGTGTTGCTTAGTTTTGGAGATATTGGTCATAAAAATGTCTGCCTCCTCTCGAATATAATAGTATAGTATAATAGAATATAAGACTGTATGGCACTCGGATTGTGGTGCTCAAAGCGCCAAAAAGATACATTTGAAAAACTCACACAGCAATGTCTCTTTCCAGAAATCATGAGCCTACAGTTGATATCTCCCAAACTAGGCAACCCACACCAATACAAGCAGCACAGGTAAGAGCAAAAATATGTACTGCATCTTTAATCCTGAATTGATCCTCTCCATTTAACCCAGCCTAACCAGCAGTCACAGTACAACAGCACTAAACCCAAAAATATTTAACTAACTATCGTGTAAGATCTGGAAAAGCACCCAATTCTCCTTTTGATGAGCTGTGGTTGTGAAATGTTTCACACTTTTGCTTGGAAAATTACTTTTTTTTTTTTTGTCCATCAACTAATCGATTAACCCGACACATAGTTGCAGCTCCACGGCGCAGCACATGGAGATCAACCCTAGTTTTAAGACCATTGCATTGCTCAAGTGCAATGGCAGGAACAGCTTCACACAGTGTGTACAGCTTTGTGGCATTTGACTAATATTGGTACAAGATGCATCTGCACACCTACTTGGTGATTTGAATACCACAAGGGCCCACCCATTGTACGAAACAAAAACAGCACTGCGCTGTAAGATAGTTTAAATGGCATGTAATATACACATGAATGATGGTTCTTATGTTAAACTGCTGGTGGAGAACATGTATATACAGCTAAACAAGCACTGAGTTAATGACATTTAGAGCTAATTTAATGATTAAAAGTCTGTTCTGAGGGTCTCCACAGCAGGAGTATGACTCATTTAGCAGGTCTACACTCTGGTGGAAACTACTGAATTATTTCAGACATGTAGGTGGTTTATGAAAAGGGTCTTTTGAAAGGTGTTAAAAAACATCTCTGGTGTCAGCGTACAGACTTATCTCAGTAATGAAACGTGTATTAGTTGCATTCTGATGAATGTTATAAATTATATGAGTAAGGAGTTGCGTTGAGATAGTTAATACATTTCGTGATTAGTTTCAGTAGAACATGAACTATTTGGGAAAGAAGAAATATCTCAGTATGTATCTGTGTCATTCCCTCAGCTGAAAATTGATTTATCACTTCTCTTTTATTTGTCTTTCTTTATTTAGTTGACGCAAATAGGATGACTTAATGATTTTTTTAGAAGATGTCAGTTTCCTGTTGACTTTCTTTGGTTCTCTGGTTAACTTTTGCATATTCATAGGAGCAGCGTGGATGTGGTGGGAAGGCACCGCACAGACACTGTTCAAAGGGTCTGAAACCACATCCTTAGTCACACCGCTGATGTCGATGATGCCTTCGCAGTCACAAACCAAACCCGAAACATTGTTCCACTGAACGTTCTCACACAGACGTCAGTGCATCGGTGACTCTGTTAGCGTGTTGGCTGATTACGTGGCAGCATTTTAGATTGAAAGAAGGTAAGATGATCGATTCTTTAACTGTATTAAATATGAGAACAGAAACAATGTCGATGGAAAATGTTCTTTTTAAGATGTTTAGCTGGGTTGAGAGATCATTTGTAATTTATTTCATTACCTTATAATTCTGATTAAGAAACATGAATGCTCTGATATGAATTATTTAACTATCGATTTTAATACTAGTGATGATGTTGATTTTAGATTTTGGAGCTGTTGTGAAGTTGATAATTAATTTAGCAGCAAATTCCCATAGAAAGGCTGAATCTTTTCATTTTCTCTCAGTGTTTTAATTTTTTTTTCTCTTACAAGAAGAAAGATTTCCAACAAGTGTGCCTATATTTAGTTTCAGCTGCTGTATTTCCTTCTAACCAGCAGCTGATAACAGTGGGTCGTCCCTATGGCTCTCAGACCGGGGCTCCTGTTGTTGCTGTGGGACCTCACTTTGTATGTCCACGGTGGTAAGTTGGCTTATCTATTCACTGTCTTTTGTGGTCTGTTATGTATTTCTAAAGGCAATTCTCCACAGTAATGTACTCATTTTAAGATCTGTTTTACTCTTGTACATTGTTGTGTGATTGTCTTGATGCTTGTGGCCTCAGCCAAGTTTCCCTTTTAAATTAAATGACTTCACTTCAGTGAGATTGGTTTGGTAAACAAATACAGTTAATGGATTAGACATTGGTACAGCATTAATGTTAAATATTTAAATACAATTATAACTGACTGCACTTCTTTTTTCTGCTGCAGTCACGTCTTGCAATGTCACCTGCACAACGGACTACACGGTTTCTCTGAACTGTTCCTGCTCAGACTCTGTGCCGACATATTCCGGCCTCCTCACAGTCAAGTGCAGGTACAATAAATATGCTTTATGGTGATGCATTACAGTAAGCGACTTCATCATAGCCCCGCTAACTTTTATTCAAATGTTAGTGCGCTAGCTGTTTATCCCCCCCCACATCAGAATTACGGGATTCCCGAGTTTGGTAAATTTGAATATTTTGCTCTTATTAATATTAGTAACATTTTGATTGAATTTATTTTTCTGTTTTTTAAATCCTTCGTCAGTTGTTATTGCCTTGTGGGCAACTTTCGGCCATATTTTGAAAATGGGAGTTGCTTCAGAACAGTTGCTTTGATGTAATGGAAACCCTGCAGCTTGCTGAAGAGATTTAATTGGTTGTCTTTATAGCACTTTCCTCACAGCGTTGCCCATCAGAATGATTTCAATACAAAACATCCTTCACTGAGGCCATGATGGGGAATTTATCTCATGTTTTACTGTCATTGAAGGAGTAGACCCAATTCATATTGATGTTTGAGAGTTAAATAATGCAATAACAATCAACATGCTGCTGATTGTTATTTATTAAAACATGAAAGTATGCCATGAATATTTTTGGGTTGTTCAAGATCTGTAGCAAGCAAGTGGCAACATTTTACTTTTGAAAAATAAACTTGCAAGTGCTTCCTGGTGGACAAACTATGTAATGTAAAGTTCTATCGTATCTTAACTTAATGTCGACGCTGTTTCTAAACTACGGCACAGACTAACCACAATGAATTGTTTTAATGATACAATTGATATATGTCATTCATTTAATGGCGATAACATAGACAACAGTTAATTCAAATAATCAATTTGAACACATCGCTGTGGACTGTGGAAAATTATTACAATACTTTTTTACTATTTTATGACTTTTTATTATTTCTTTGACAAATGGATAATTCAATAAAGTGAGAGAATAATCAGATAGATTGTTATTTTCCATAATGAAAAAAAACAAACCACAACCTTTGGTGCTGAGACGTCGTTTGACGTCACCGGGCATTATCGATAATATCACACTGCTGTTTATCTGTTGTAGTTATGAAGATCTTGTGGTTAATGGAAGCTGTGAAGTCAAACCCCCTCAGTCCTGGTGCGTAATGTATCCGGAGATGCTTGAAGAAGTTGCATTCCTTGAAACCATGTGTACCGTGACAGCCAGTCGACAGGGCGATCAAGGGAATGCCAGTGTGTCACCCGAATGGGCACTGGGTGATGTGGGTAAGTTAAACTGATAATCACTGAGAAGTTTGACATTTATGTATTCGTCATTTCTGCTGAACAGATAAGGAGGATAACACGGAAATGAAAAGAGGTCACAGAGCAATCACATCCTTTATATTTTAGTCAAATGAAAATGTGTCTAAAAGTGATTAATGAGAAGTTACATGTTAAGTTATTCTAATTCTTCCAGTGAGCATATTTTACACAGCTTTACAATTGTAAAACACTTGTTGAATACAGCCATCACATTACTGTACAATAAACCATTTTCTGTTTGGTTTGAAAGTTCAGGAAAATTCAGAGATGACAAGAATCGTACTGACAAACTTCCCCTGCATACCTAAATCGTCGTTTGGCAGCAAACTTCCAACCACCTGCTTTACCCTCCAGATTAAGACAATAGCTAAAAATAAGGTTCAGCTGCCTGTAGTGGTGTAGAGTATTGTTGGCATACACACATTTTCACTTTCATAATGTCCCCCCCTGGTCCCTTTGGGACTTCACTTTCACAGTGAAACCTTCGCCTCCTGTCAATGTTCGTGTGACAAACACCGACATATTCTACAACATCACTTGGGACCACAGCAACCAAGACGATTGTCTCACATACAGGGTGCGCGTAAGAGACAACAAAGAGTTTTCGAAGGTGATATGTGAGCAAAAACACCAAAACAAAATCAAGAGGCTGTTGCAGCTTATTATTGTCAGTTGTCTCTGCTCACGACAGCCATCCAAAGATTTCCTTTTGCTTTTATTTCCTTTCTTATAGGATCCAGCTCTTTCCTTTTTTGCGACAGAGAAGAAGGCTCTGTTAGACCATACGAATCTACAACCACATGTCATCTACACTGTGGATGTTCAGGCCAAGATGTGTCCTGAGAATCCCTATCTCGGTCCATGGAGCGAGTGGAGTTCCGCTGCACATTGGCGGATTAGAGGAACGTATGAAGGTAGAAGATAAGTGCACCTTCCGGCCTGGAGCCATGAAATAATCAACTTTGGTTCTCATGCTAGTCACAGATGTTATTTTTTTGTTTACATGCTTTAAACCATCATACGAGTATGCGTTTCTGCATTGATCCTTCATATAAACATTTCAGAAACAGGAATCATATCATTTCTGTCAGTAGATAATTGATACGTTGTGTCTCCTTTACAGGAACTAATGGCCTTTGGTGGTACGTCACCCTGTCCGTCATTCTTGTCCTTGTTCTGTTGCTGGGTTATTTTAAAAAACCGTGAGTACTGAAAACACTTTTTTTTCCTTCACGTATGCAGATCTGACCCTGATCTGAACCTGTTCCTTTTCTGAGCCTTGAGTCTTGGGCTGTTGGTGCTGAGCTACCAGCAGAACCTTGATAACTTGTCAAAATTTCTCTTGATTAACAATTCTAAGTGGTCCACTTTTCCATAATTCTCAAAATACAGTCGGGTTTGCAACTTAATGGCGTTTACCGCGCCGACTCAAACGCCTTATTCATTCGTTGTCAAACTGGTGGGCCTCGATGTTCAGTCATTAGTTCTAGCTTTTTGGAGAAGCTTGTAGAAATAGATTTTTTGGACTGAACCAACTATTATCATTATAAAAATAAAAGCAAATCATATTTAAAGGTTAAATTTCCTTTTGAAATTACAATTAATTGAATCTACATTCATTGCACAGAAAAAGAACTTGGCAAAGCTTGAAAGAGAGTCCTAAGGTCAGCAACGCTTTGTCTTCCAGTAAACGATTAGCAAAAGCTTCTCACTGCTTCGATCTACCCTTTCCTGGCATTACCTCCCACATATACAGAAACCACTGCTGCGCTGTACGTGCAGCGGCACTTTGCACTGAAATGGCTCGCAGACATAGGAAGTCATGCAGAGCATCAGTGTGAGAGCTGACACCTCACTTATTAACGGCACACAGTGACAAGAAAGAACACAAGCTCAACTCAAGCGCACACTATTGTCTGTTTGTTTGTGGTGCTGCTTGATTGTATCGTGTTATGCTTGCAGACTCAATACTTTGTCAACTACTGTATATCAACGATATACAGTATATCGTTGATATAACGTTGATATACGTTATATAACGTTGATATATAATCGTTGATATACAGTATATCGTTGACATAACGATATACTCGTTATATCAACGAGTGTAGACAAATAACTAGAAACGCCTCAGTTCAACTGCACCACAATCTGCAGCCTCCAACATGACCATGAAGTTGAATCCCAGACATGCACGCATCGTGGTGGCTGCTAACCCTCCTCAGACGGGTGAACTGGGGACAGTTGCCTGTTTTGCGCATACACTGCAGCTGCTGCTGAATGATTGATTTAACCTGTTTCTGTATTGTTTATGGTTCGCAGCTGGGCGGCTTGTTAGCACTTCACCCACAGCCGCCCTTAAGTAATCTTATCGTTTAACGAGGGCATGCTATTGTCAGGGGAAAAAAATAAAATTAGCATCCTTATTTCTTTATAGATACACAAAGGTTGAATAAAAAGGGCAAATAAAAGATTTGAAGATCAGTCGACGATAGGTGAGACTTGACCAATCAGATTTGACTATGTAAATTCTCAATCGGGGACACCACTATTGGCGACTGAGTGTTTATTTCTGACTTATAGATATGACACTCTTTTTCTTGCCAGTGGAGCCAAATGGGTGAAAACTAACACTGCAAATTAGCACATAATGGTAACGATGTGGAATGACATATGTGGACAGTATTGCCCTGAATGAACTAAAAACTTTATCCCAAAGTTCAGTCGACTTCAGCTTTGTACTGTGGAACAATCACCTCATCAAAAGTGAATTACAGATGTTGTGTTTTTTTTGTTCTGAAGTCATTTCATATTCGTTTCAGGTGGTGGCAGCAAAAACTCCAACGGATTTTATACATCCCCAAGGCAGAGGAGTTTTTCAAGCCCCTCGATCTCATCTATGGAGGGAACTTTAAGGTAAGAGAAAGCAAAACAAACTTTGGGCTTTGTGTGTAATTTCCAAAGTACCCAGCAGGTGTTGCCCATGTGGGGACTTTCAGTACATCTGGACCCCGCTGGATGGGACTTTCCCTTGACTTCACATTTAAGGGCATTTATGATGTGAATGACTCAGTGTGCAGGGGCTTCAAGAGGCTTTTCGTTTTTCATCTGTCTGACATGCCGTGGGTAGATGTGTGTGTATGACAGCCCGACCTCTTCCACCCCAGTGGAAAATACCCCTTTGTACAGATCTGTCAGCGTCTTTGTGTCAGGCTTGACATGCTAATGTTTTTATGATTATCTTTTCCATCACCTTTTTTTACATTTTCCCCTAATTTAAATTCTTCTTCCTATCGTTTGACAAACAGACTGATTCTTGTTTTCAATGAAACCCACTCACTTTATTCATGTGTGCTAATTTAATGTTAAGGCTGATGGAGAGCAGACCATGTGTGTGTTCCTATACCCAAACTAACATACGAAGTCCTAACTCGTGCTTTTCTGGCAATTCTAACCCACAATCCTTTGAGCAGCAGATATATGAGCAAGTAGTTTAAGGTGCCATGTTATGACGTAGTACAGTATGTCTCAATTGAATGCAAACCGCATGCAACAGTACATTCTTTCTAAGGGCAGCTGCAGAATGTATTAAAAGTAAAAATAAGAAAATGAATGCGATTTCAACGCAGCTTTGATTTCTGTCGGACTATGTAGCCAAAAGGGACTAGAACTAGTAGAATTTCCCTCTTGCGTGGCATAAGAAACCCAAAACATGTCAAACATGACTTATCTAAAAGTACATAGAAATATGTATGGTATACAATTATTCTAAAATTAACAAACATGATTAAAGTGACTGAGCATCTGCTTGGCAGAAGTGTCCAATAAATCAGAATGGCTTCATTCGCCAAATGTGCAATGTACACTGGAATTTGACTTACTGAAGCAGCGCAGTAAAACCAAGAATGGTAAAAGTTGAAGAAAGATAGATACACAAATGCTGTACAGTTAATACAGTTAGTTACAGTCAATAAAGAACAGCTGTTAAGCAGTTGAAACCCAGGAAACAAAATCAAGTTTTCAAACAAACTAAAAAGACTTTTCACCAACTTCAGCTGCAGATTTCAGTATTGCTGTTTTATAACGTGTATCACAATGATATCAGTATAGTGAGGGATGTACTGTAGATGTTGTATCATATTGCTTTTTTGAGGTAATCTTCTCCTGGTCTTATGAGACATTTTTATCTGAGTGAAAAGGACATGGCCCTAAAGTCACTTGTCACCATGTTCCATCTTGCTTTTCATGATTGCTTTTAAGAGTTATGTCATCTTTAAATACTGTATCTATTAAAAACACAAATAGTCATCCTTACAATATCATCACATTATCTGTATTCTGTCAAACAATATCGGGATATATTGTTACTTCTGAGTGAACCTTTTCAAGCTCAAAAAACCCAGCAGCTTGAGATCTGTGTGCAGTTACACATGTTGGTCGTGCAGAGGGTGCTACTGCTGCAAATAACACAGAGATCAGGAAGTACTAGAGAGAAAAGGAAATAGTTGTGCTTTATTTAGCACAACTATTTAAACTGGCACAACTATTTAAACTGGGCTAAATGAGCAACATTTTGTGCTCTAATTAGATTAAATTAAAAATACTATGTCCCTCATGGGTCTTTGCAAGCTTGTTTACGAACATAAAAAGACACATAAATACAATTGAATGAGCAATTCTTTTAAAATATGATTTAATGAGATAATGTCTGTGGCACAAATGTCAGAAGGTGCATGTGAATTTTACCTTCTCTGTTCACAAGTCTTGTGACTTCTGGAAGAAAATTTAACTTGTTTCTATTTGTTTTAAACGATAAACACATATATGTGATGACATTAGTTTATTGAGGACGTTTGTCAGGTCATTGATAACCACGTATGCCTTTTTGAAGACTTAATTAGTGGACTTTGGACTGCAATCTGCTCCAAAGGAGTTTACTTTAGGTAGAGAGTGCAGATGCTGCTCAACCTTTGTCAGAATTTTAACTAATCTCCATCTGGCATCAAACAATTTTCATGTATTGATGACAGATCTGTGTTTAGTTCTAAATACGTTGAAATACTCCACAGGCAATTTTCCACCAGACCTCCATCATAAAGACTGTTTTTTAAATGAAAGATAGTGACAGAGTGTCGATATTGCACTCTCAAATTCATCAAACTGGATTTTAATTTACTTAATTCTTTTAGTTACATGCGGTTGCATGTAGGTCATTTGTAAACGTATAATTTACATCATTCTAAATCTGGTGCGAAAGTAGGTGACAGTGTGAGAGTGAAACAACATGCCGGCTGTGTCGTGCTTTGTGACAGGCAAAGTAGAATCCTTGTTACTCTCTACGCTGTTTCTTTGTACTTTATATCACATCTTCGGGATCACTGCAACAGACTGTACCAGCTCTATTTGAAAGCATTGTTCTAGTTTGACTGCGCTATCTCGCTCTTGCGGCGCAGCCTGCTTTCTCAGCAGATCAGAGACAGTTCAGTGATGCTGAGCTCTGTACCTCAGGATGTGGTGGCCTTTGCATGAAGATACAGATTTAGGCTTATCTGGCCATCACCTTGCTGAATGGAGGCTATATGCGGCTGCAGACAGTTCACATTTCAGTAGCATGCAGCCATGCAGATTTGTGGAGAGATTTGTACAATATTACTTCTTAATTGAGCACTAAACATAAAAACGGGCTGAATCCCTGCAGGCTGCTGACGTTTTATTTGACAGCTGGACTCTGAAAATCATCTTGTTTCATGCCTAAGATAGCAATGTATTCAATCCAAGGTTAGAACCTTTTATTGTTATTCCAAAAATATATACAAGATATTCATTTGAACTGATGAACTCACTTCAGGCACCCCATGGAATATTTTCCTTTACTTCAGTGTCATGTTGTGTCTGCACTGGGCTAATTATTAGATGTATATAGACGTGTACAATCGTAGCTTAATGTTCTGATGGATCCTGCTGAAAATCCCCAAGTAATAATGTCTCACACTTCAAACAAGCAGTAATAGTGAGTAAAACATACTGAAACGTAGATTAGATAAAGAGTAGGTTCTCTCCTTTTGATGAGGTGTATAATAATGGCCAAAGTGTGAAAATGAAAAGTTGTGGTTTTACTGGGAGTTGCGTGCTAGAACTAATGCACGATCAGCCCATGAGCCAGGCTAACAGTTCCTCCCTGCCTCCTGACTTCATGCTAAGCTAACCCTGCTGGCTCCGGCTTCATATTTACCGTACCGATATGTGAGTGGTTTCAATCGTAAATCAAACCCTCAGCAAGAATGTAAATAAGTTCCTCTAAATATTTATTGGCCTGTGTTTCGATTTATTTAAGCTAATATTCCAGATTCATGTTTTCCACTTGTTCTGTTGCAGGAGTGGGTGAAGCCCATATTCAGCGAGTACGATTACCTGAAGATCAACTCACATGCTCAGATGATGAGCGAGAAGCAGCACGACGTCCTTCAATGGAACAACGAGAAACAATGCTACAGCGAGGACAACAAGATGAAACAGGGTGGTCAGTTCCTCCACACGCTGCAGCCTCACAGCAACTCGCTGCTGTTCTTCCAGGACGGTGGCAGTTCACAGGGCACCGGACACTCCACCGGACACATCTCCATCCACACTGTGACTCTATCTGGAGAAGAGGAGTTTGAGGAGGAAGTCGCGTCACAGAGCTCTGTAAACCCCCTCAGAAGTTACCAAGAGGGAGAACGCTTTGGTTCATTTGAGGAAGGCAACAGAGAACATGCTGGTTATGATTTAGAGGGACCTCATAGGCAAAGCGGGGTATTACCACAACATGAAAACCAAATATTGAATAACTTGTCAATGGAAAATATAAACTTTCAGCCACATGCCCAGCTTAATGAACCAGAGAGGGTGTCACTAGACTCATTCTCCTCAAACGAACAGTCAGAAGACGGCTACCCTCACGTGGACTTGGACACTATTGACAGTGGTTTTGGAGAGTGCGGCAGCCCTCGAGCCTCAGACTCAAACGCAGCGGAGCAGATGCACTCTGACTTATTTCACGAGCACAAAAGCTTGAACTCTAACTACGTCAAGCAGTGGATGATATGTAGCACTATCGAAGACGACTTCAGCAACTCTGACACCGAACTCCTTGAAACACCGTGATTATCGCCGCTGATTCACTGACACAATCAGTAATCCTGTATATTCTGTTAATCTTGAAATGTTTTAGTTGTGCACTTTGTATATAATCAGGTTTCCTTGTTTTTATAACATTTGTTATTATGTTTGTTTGCTTTAAAGACATTTGAGAGAGATTTGATTGGAGAGAGAGACAGCGATGACATTTATTGAGACTGGAGTGTGCCAAAATAACAATTATATTTGTTGTTGTTGACTTACATGCAGATCAGACCATCAGTAATTAATTGACGATTTGAAGACAGGAAAAAAGAATCAATTTATTAGTAGATCATAATAAAGCACTGGGCAGTCCATCATTGTTATTGGGACACTCCAGAATCTTATTACAAACATGGAGAGTCAGTAATCAGTAATGTCAGCATGTGTGGATGCCTGAAACAAAGTAAACTAAACAGCAGCTGTGTCAGCCAAGGAAGAGGAGGCATACACGTTCAGGTGGAGAGACTTTGTAGCTGGAACTCCACCAGGCTCAGGTGTCGAAAGACGAACCCCTGAAAGACAAATTAGAGCCAGAAAACAGGACTCAGAGATGGGTCGTCACACTCTACAGACATGCACCAAGGGATGAACATATTGCCTTGATTCGTACTGCTGGAGGATGATTTTTTTTGTTTTGTTATTTTTGTCACTGTATGTACAGCTTCATATTCTCATGGTCATTGGCTTGTACTGTGGCACCGGCATGCATGCTACCTTATCAAGATGTCAGATAATGTCTGTTTTCCTTGCGCATGCATTTTCTCAGTAACCGCTGTAACCATCCATCCTGTTGCAACTTTAACGTCAGTAAAAAGAGCATACTTGGAGGAAATTGTTATCATCTGTACAATAAAATTTGTATTTATTAAGAAAACAATTACTTCTATTAGCCTACGCCAATCAGTAGTTAATTAATAAAAACTATTAGTTTTTGACCTTTTGAATAAAATCTAAGTTAACATAGAGCGTAAGTAGATACTGTATGTTGCTATTTGATGGACCCACACATGTCCGCATGTTGCAATGGTATCTAACCTTTTAGGACATATTAAGTTTAGGGAGTGCCATTAGCAGACATTATACAAACATACAGAACAATATTATTGTAACCTTTATTTCAGGTAGTCACTTTGAGATGAAGATCTCTTTTGAGAGAGATCTGAGTCCTGCAGGAGAAATAAGAATAGACGAAACACAGCCAGTCACGCATACTCACATACAAACCGCATCAGCAACAGTTACTGGTTGCTCTGAGAGGGTCCAAATTACAAGTTTCAATTCACCCAATGGGATGAGAGTCTTCCCAAGTATTTGTCCGAGAGGTAATTGGAACAGGCCTGAGATTTGGTCCGGTTTTCAAGGTGAGAAGATGTGAATAGAAGACATTTGTGGACACAAATGACAGCGAACCCTTCTTGTTGCAAGTGGAGACCAGCCTACCTTTTTCATATAGATAACTGCACTTTTGGTTGCGAGTCTAGACTAGGAACTGTGAGAAGAGCTTTTTCTGCTGAACTAAGTGCACACCTTTGTACACATGGGCTGAGCAGATCAGAAATATAGCTTTGGGCAAATCCATGTATTGTTGTAAGTGATTACTAGAATTTTGAAATGTATTCCGGACTCAATGGCAAGCCAATGAAGGGATGCTTAACATGGGATATTCTCGAGCAGCATTTTGGACTAATTGTAGACGATTTAGTGCTTTTCTGCTAAATGACAAATATTGATTTATGGTAATACAGATGGGATGAAATGAAGGTATTAATATTATTCTCCAGGCCGACAGAAAGGGGTTGATTTTGCTTCCCAACTGATAATAACAGGATTGAATAACACCTTGTGCTGTCAAAGGTTACTGTGGCACGAAGCCAACTTTTCCATTAATTCCGACTGTCGGGTTGGATGGACAAAGTTTTTTGACAAAGTTGATTCTTAAAATCCTTCAATTACAACTTAAACATGATTACAAACAGTACAGCAAAACATATTACCAATAGTAACAAGACAGGACATACATTTAAATGATATTAATCACAAAGGCAACGCTTCACTCTACAGTGCATCAAATAGAAAAGAAACAGAATTATCTTCAGTCCTAAATTGTTTTGCTGGCACTATGAGTAAAAGAGCTGGTGCCAAAAAACCAAATCAAAGGTATAAGAAAAAAATACTGTGACGAATAAGGTCTGACTTCCTGTGATGTAACCGGTGATAAGTTAAACCTCAGTTCCATCTCTCATTCATTGTCTGAGACATCAACAGCACCAGGAGAGCCCTTGAGGTAATAGCACTTTTCCATTCACTACACATAATAGCACACATGGCAACTAATGATTTTCTTATCTTTTTTCAAATAATGTAAACTTGAGGTATATAGCTTTATTTCTGATTGTGTTGTGTGTGTATCGTAAGTGTATATTACAGAAAGATAAATTCATGTTGGCCTAGACTGGAATGATAAATGTCCAGTATTACAGAAGCGGTAGATATAATACAAATGTTGTATCCATATCCACAGTGTCATACTCACATCCATGGAGTCATGAAGGGTCTGCAGCTCCTGTTCGTGTGTTGTTGCTCCAGCATCCTGGCAGTGACCAGCTGCATCAAAGGTACAGCTCACTTGACACCCAGATGTTTTGCTCTTTGGGAAATTCTTTAATAAGGCACCTTCACAACATATCTCATCTTGTTGCCAGTGTTCATTTGGTCAAATGATTTCCTCTGTATGAATAATTGTGCCCACAGTAGGAGGTTCAAGGGAAATGTCAAACCATGGAAATGTCAATCAGAAATTCATGTTATCTCATCTGTCTGTGATTAACATTTGAGTAAAGTTTTGATTACACCAGTGGTGGAAAGTAACAAAGTACATTTACAGCACAATTTTGAGGTACTTTGCCTGAGCTAAGTTATGTAACATAATATCTATATTACAATAAGAGAAATGTTGTACTTTAAACTCCACTACATTGATGTGACAGCTGAAGTTGCTGGTTACTTTACCGATTTTACTTTAAAAAGCATTTACGTTTATAAAATGCTACACATTGTTAGAGATCAAACCAAAGGCTTCAACCTTTTTGGCTTGTGACAGCTATGAAAAGCAGTGTGTTGATGGGGCCCCCTGTCAAATTTGAGATCTCTGCGAGTTGTTTAATTTAACTTAACTAATAACTGCTCAGGGCCCAAAGAGGTAAAATCATTCAGTCTTTTTTATTGTGTACCACAACTATGCTTTTTGTTTCGTCCCATCCCTCTAATCATTTCACTGCCCCTCAGATTTTTCTTGTGATCTTGCGGAGGGAGCCAGATCCCTATCTTGAGAACCACCAGATTAAACTACCTGACTGTATACAAGTAGTTAAAACTAGCTCCACCTTAACCAGCTACAGCAGTAAAATGATACTTAAATATCTGTAAATATCTAATAATATAACTTATCTTTGCTTTAGTTAAGGATCTAAATACTTCTTCCACCCCTGGATCATTCTGTCTTTGAGTAAATCAATTGAAATATGTTGTTTTGTAAATCTCATAAATTGTGTCAACATGTACATGACAATAATCCTTTCCTCCCACTTCCGTAGTTGAAGGATTTTCATGTGTGAGTGCCTATTGGGACACGGTTGCTTGCGTCTTGAACATCATTGGTAATCCCGTAGGACAGTCCAACACCACCTACAGCCTGAAATTCATTGAATCTGAGGGGTAATTTCATTTCTTGCATTATATGAAAAAATGAAAATGTTCAATTCTTCTTTTAGAAATGAATGTTTGTGTCTGTGCCTCACAAACAAACGGTAATTTTCTGTCATTGTGTTTTTAATTTAGGGAGGTCTTTTCCTGTCCACTCGTGTTGATGAATCACAGTTACAGCTGTGTCTGCAATTTTACGGAAAACGGGATTCTAGGCGATGTTTTTTATGACATAAATCTTTGTAATAAATCTGCCTGTCATAATCTAAGAAAAGATTTTACACCACAACACAACCGTAAGCATGCATTCATTGTTATCAGTAACTGATAAAGTGCGTGTCTGAGTGGCTTACATGTGTGTTGATGTCTGTGTTGGTTTGCATGCATGCATGTATGCAGACGTGTGCATCATTCTGTACCTATAAAATCACACATTTGAAGAAACTAGGATATTTCCAAAGTACAGTACATTTATTAATCAGGAGAGATACTGAATAGCAAACATTAGGTTAAGCTTTTGCAAAATGTGCTGTTTGTATTGGAAAGGATTTTCACATTATGTTGATTTGCTTTGATAAATGTTTGTGATCAGTTCAGCTGGAACCACCGAATCAACCTGAGATTCAAGAAACACCAGTGACCGTCAACATCACTTGGAAAAGTGGGTATGAATACCACAAGTACCTCAAAAATGTCCTTCACTACGAACTCTTACTTCAAACATCTCTAAGCACTGAGACCAAAGTACGATCCACTCTCTTGAATAAATATCCATACTTTGAATCAACATGTTTTGCCATAATAAGATCGAACAATAATCGTTTGTTTGATTGTTTCAACTTTTCCTCAGATTCTCCAATCACTCAAGAGCTCTGAATGGATTCCAAGGTCAGAACTTAAACCACATACTCCATATTGCATTAAAGTGAGATCGATACCAAATCAACAATATTATAGTGGAACTTGGAGTAAATGGAGTCAATCGACATGCTGGCAAAATAAAGCAGGAGAAGGTAAATGCCACTGTTTCTTCTTTAGTACTAGGCTTCATGGCACTGACTGACAATAATGCACACTGACAGCATGTAAATGTTAGGATATAGATATGTAAGGTCAGCTGTTGTGCAGTATGAGTTATTGTTGTACCTTTGTGTCATAAAGATTATAAAGATATTAATAATTCAAAAAACACCTAATATAATCAGTCATCTCTGCAGTATGACTCACAAATTCTGTCTTATTTCACAACACTTTCTCAGAAGAAGAAGAAGAAGAAGATAATACATTAGTCATTTTGATGAAATCTCTGGGCCCAGTGTGTGTGGCTGTTGGAGTCATTCTGTTTGTACTCTACCGTCCTGCTGTAAGGTAATTCATCTGTATTTCGAAATGTTGGTCAAAGGGTACATTTAAGATTATCATAATCAACATGATCTGCTCTGAATAAGCAAAAGTATATGACGAGTAAAATGTTATTTGATTTGTACTACAGAATGAAGATAAAAACTCTGTCCCACACACCAACGCCAGCCCCTTTCTTCGAACCTCTATTTCAACAACATGGAGGCAATCTCCAGGTGAGGTAGCGATGTCCTCTTGTGCTCTCTCTCTGTCTTGATGTGTCATTTATTTTATGCAAAGTGCAAAAGAAAGCACAACATAAGTAACTAGAAAGGTGCACTCAGTAGAGTGTGGATCTCCGCCAGTGTCCGCAACGACCACTGCTGTAAAGTTTGATTAAATGACTCCAACCAGCGCTGTAAAGCATCGTCAAATACATTTCATTCTAACTCAAAAACAAGCTGAGATGTATGCAAGCAATCGTCTCAAAGTCATTGTATAATGCATTTCATACAATGTTGCCAAAAACTAATTTAAACTCACCAAGCTGTCTGCCCGATTAGCAGCAGCTGATTTGTGGGGAGGTACAGCGGTGTGTGTACTAGTAGTTCCTTTAGTGGTTAGTGGTTAGCCAAACACACCGTTCAAAACACTAAAAGTGGGCAAAAGTTTTGAACCAAAATTAAAATTTGACCTGGATGAAAAGTCAGTCGGAATCATTAGGAATCATCCTCTGTGCTGAAATGATCCAATTTATCAAAGGTGAATAACACAGAGTAGTAGTTTTAGCATATGGGCGTATGTTGTGTGTAACATGTGCTACAGTGAATGTAATCTATTTCATTGCTTCTGAATTTGCAGGAATGGCTTTCAGCTCACGGCAAATTTGTGCTAACATACAAAACTGAGGAGATCTTGACAACCGATGCTGTGATTGTTGTGCCGAAACCCGTTACAAAGGACCCAGAGGAGAACCAGGTCTTCTACAACCCAACAGTACAACTGGCCTTAACTCAATGTCACACCTCCTATGTAGGCTTACCCGTGATACATGAGGCCTCCCCGCCTTTAGCTATGGTTTCTCCAGGGGAATCTTCTTACACTCAGCTCCCTTGCTCTGTCTTGGGTGTTGGCATTAAAGAGGAAGAAGTTGTCTCCACTCTGCCTGAAGATTTCTTCAACACCAATAGTGTAGATTCTGGCTGCAGCTTTTTGGATCCGATCCAAAGCCCAGAGTGCAGTTTACCAAACAGTCCTGTTGATGACACTCCACCACCATGTATCTGTAAGGATTACTGCATTCTCAACAAAACAGCAGGAGGATTTGTGCCTGTTTTTGTGTCCAAAGGAAGCAGCCTAAATGTTCCATCTGATTCCCTGCAAGAGGATTAAGAAATGTTCCTGTCAGTTGGTTTGGAGGAATTGAAATGTACTAATCACAATGAATGTATATTGCATTGCAGGGAATGGTCCTAAGCAGGCATGCAATTCTCGCGTACTGTATGTTATGTGTTCCACTTTTTATTTAGTCAATGCAGGTTTTGTGTGTTTTTATGGCTTGATTTTCCTGCAATGAACCATTCCAATGTACCTAACTATGTCTCTTTCCATGTAGCAAACATAAACACGGCTTCAGCATTGGCTAACTTGCCTGTGTTATGTGGATGTGTGCGATTTTCCTATCACCTTTCTATGATTTTTTTTTTTATGCATAACTGAACATTTTCTATTTGCCGTGTTTGTACTTTGCCTTTACCTTTAATGAAGATAAACTCACACATTGCCTGAATGAGGCCGGTTGCTCCTAAACTAATAAGTCAAATGCTTACGATATACAGTATTTCTCCAAGGGGATCAATAAAGATTAATCTCAAAATAAATGAACTACTCTGAAAAGAATAAATCTTTGATAAAGTGTATAAATAATGTCTATAACTAAGGCTCAGTGTGTTGGACTGGGCTGTTTTTAAATAATCAAACGTCAACACAATCAGTTGCCAGTATACACACAGTCCTTCAATAAGTCTTGGCTTCATGAAGATTATTATGTTCAGGTTTTGTCAAAACTGTTTTAGAAAGGTCTTGATTCAACTGTATGGTCATTTTGAAGGCTGCTGACTGCGTCATTCTCATAGATGGAAGGTAAGTCAACTGTAGTTAAGTACAACTTTTAGGTACATTTATATACTTTATACTTCTACCCCACTAGAATTCAGAGGGAAATATAGGCTACATTTTACTCCACTGCATATATTTAGCAATGGGTAGTTACTTAGTTGCGTGTCGTTGCATTAAAAGAAACTTTGAAAGTGCAATACCTTATTGAGATTAACCCATTGGTTCACAACCTTTTTGACTTGTGACCCCTTATCAAAATAAACGTCTGTTGGAGTCCCTTCAGGTGTGAATAAGTTTAATAAGGGTTTCCTCTCTTCGAGTATGATTTCACATAAACAAGATTTATCTTGTGACCCTCTGGATGGGGCCTGACCTCCAGATTTGGGAAAACCTAGACTACCTAACAGCGAATAAAGAAGTTAAAACTAGAGTAACAGTAAAGTGCTGCCTCTGCAATATTAACAAATCTAATAATGACATATGTGATAATATGTCAGTCACAGGAGATGATTTTAAAGAATGAGTACTTTTACCTGTATTGAACTATTATTACATTATGATAATACTATTTTTACTTAAGTAAAGAATCTGATTACTTCTTCCACCACTGCTAGTAAAAGGTATTTGAGGTGATTTTCTTTTTTAATTAATTGTACTTTTTTACTTTTATTTTATCTATAGTATTGTTCATTTTATTTATTGTATTATTATTATTAGCAGTAGTAGTATTGTTAATATTATTATTAGTTGTAGTATTATTATATTTTGCCTGATGTGATGGCTCTGCTTATTATCCCCTCTGATTCTTAGAAAAGCAACAACAGTTGAGGTAAGTTTCCTATTTAAATTAATTGTAATATTTGCTACTGTTTCTTTATTCAAGGTACTTTTCGCTAATGTGAAATTAGTATTTCATGTTTTATAAGATGGCTCTGCTAAGTATTGTTATTATTGAATTCGCTTCTTAGAAAAATGAAATGCACCAAAACCTCTGCAACAATCCAGTAGTTGGCGGTAGTGCGGCTTTTTTAGGCTGCTAACCCCATAAAAACACAGCAGAGAAAGAAGACCCGGCCGGGACCCGCTTAAACCTCAAACAGCATGGGTGGAAAGAAAGGAGGCAGAAGCAACGGAAGGAAGGCAGAATGGGACGGTGGTTTTACAGAGTTCAGAGGAAAGTGAGAGAAATGACATGTGCAGGAAGGAACCGCAGAGATGGACATTTGGACACACTGAGCGAAACACAACACAACTAAAAGTAGAAAAACATGTTAAATGCTAATGCGACAACTGGGCAAGAGGAAACACTAGAACATACACTGTCAGAAAGAAGGCAGCTAATTTTGATAAAATAGACATTCTGCAAAAGTATTATCAAGTACTATTTCAGTATCTTAGACAAACCAATATTGTTTGTTTTATTGAATAATGTAAGTACTAGACAGCCTGATCCACACTCCATACCAGTTGATGGCGGTAATGCACTAATTCGTTGTTTGTATATAAATAAAACCTCGAAGAAGAAGAAGGCAAAGGAGAGACGGAGCGTTCACACAGCCCCCGACCGCGATACCTTGAGAGAAGTTTGAATCGCCTGTGTGTTTTATTTTGGCCTAAACTGGGAGTAAGAAACTAATACTGACGTCTAAAAACATCTCGAAACAAAACTGTGACTGCGGAAAATTCCTCCAGAATAATTGTGCGTCGCTATTTTGGTCTCGCTCGCGGTCAAAGTGAGCAAAACTGAGAGAGCAGTGCTGTCATATGCAGAGTTACGGCTGCATGAGTGAGCGACCATGAGTATAGATGATGACCTGTCTGAGTGGCCCCCAAGTTTGCACAACGAGGACGAGGCTCTGGCCGTAGAAAGCGCCATCAGGGCGGCTATAAACACCGCGATGAACGTGATCCGCAGCGCGTGCAGCCGCAGAGTGCGCGAGTACCAGAGTATGGTGGCCGACAGGGACAGAGAGATCGGGAGACTGGAGGAGAAATTGGAGGAAAGTGACAGTGAGGTGAGGCTGTTGAGTCTGGAGTTGGACTGGAGGCATACTGAGGATGAACTCTCCGGTCCGATCACGTCCAATGCGAGGGAGATAAACCATGGCGAGCACGCCAACAGCTCTAATAACAGAAGTGAGTAACATCGGTCTGCATGAGTCAATATGTGCAGAGATATCAGGCGACCGGTGGAGAGTAAATACATTTACTCAAGTAATGTACAATGTTGACACGCTTGCGCTTTATTTTAGCTTAAATGCCACTTACACATACATACTTCTACCCCACTGCATTTCAGAAGGAAATATTGTACTTTTTACTCCACTAATTATCATAACTATTATGACCGCAGGGTCAACGGTTCGATCCTCGACTGGGACGTGTCACGTGTCGTAGTGTCCCTGAGCAAGACACTGAACCCCCGGCTCCCCGGGCTGCCTATCATGCAAATTTCGTGTATGTGTATATGACAATAAAAATGGTTTCTTATTATAAAGTAATATACCCAGTGTATAAAGTACCTACAATTAGCTACATTAATGTACATTAATGCATCATCAGTTATAATAGGATTCTGAAAAGTGTGATTCTGTATAATGACTGTTTTTACTTTTGGTACTTCAGTGTTGCTATATTTTCACGTGTATTCTCGTGAACTCACTAACTTCTACTTAGTATTTCTACCTTGTGGTATTGCTACTTTTACTGAAGTAAAATATCCGAGTACTTCTTCCACCGCTGCGGGCCTTGAGCAATGGCGATGTTGGGGCTGCGGCATCGCCTCTGAAGAGAGATGTGTGGCTCAGGAAGTCCACCCACTCATTTTTCTGTTCATTTATCTGTTCATCAGGTGTAGGTGCAGCACCACCCATGCAAATTTCCCCAAAGTACCATGACACAGTCGAGGCATTTCCCCACCAACATAACCAGACGGAGAAACCTTCATGGGAGGGTGGAGGAGCAGCTGGAGACCAGCCCTTTGGCTGCATCGCCTCCCTGGTTAAAGAGGAATCTTCTGACTTGGAGACGGACATTAAATGGGAAGCGTGTGAGGGGAGTTTGCTGGATCAGCAGGAGGGTCAATATGGAGGTGAATATCTGCACAATGAAAAACCTGCAAAAGAAGTTAAACTCAGACACTGCTGTCATCTAGTCGTCATCTGCCGTCATCTGCCGACAACAGTGATTAATAACTTCAAAGCACAAACTGCAAGAACACAGATGATAGAAAGATAGAAGACGGAAAGAAAAATTTAAGAACGTGATGAACGTGGTCTGCACACTTATCAGCCTTCTGATCTTTGTCCCGAGTGTCAGTTGATTCTGAAATGACTGTGCACAAAAGGTTGAGAAATAGCAGGTGGTACAGCCTCCCTCCCACACAGCTACAGCTTTGAGCTGTGTGGTTGGTAAATGTGACCACTCATATTCATCGGAGAAACGTGTGAGCTCTCAAAACTCTGCAGTCTGCAAGTCTCTAATATATCATTTAAGTGTTTTATAGCTGACAGTTATTAGTGTAACAGTTGCTCAAAGTCGTTCCAAAAGTGAAGTTGGTAAACTGTCCATTTGCTGTCACACCTCATTCCTTCATCCACCATACAAGATGACCGTCGAAGGCATTGATGGCTCTGTTTATACACGTTACATAGAACTTGTCATATGTACACCCACAACCTATTCAACTGAGAACAGAAGAGACCGCTATGTACAGCACATCCCTCTCAAAGACCCTGCTCACACATTACGATGGTTTCCTCCACGTTTACATTCAAGAACATCTCAAAACAAGGAAGCATCTATTTCCCCCTGACAAACTGAAACCAAAGCATCGCTATTTCCCCCCACGAGCCATCTTTGATCAGGAGGCTTGGTCCACTCATTCGCTTGTGGACACTGAGGTTTTGCAACTATTATAACACCCCTTTCACCATTTCACTGCTCATTTATTTCCCCTTTTTTAGCCATGGAGGAAAACATAGCCAGTCTTATCAAAGAAGCGCTATCAAGAACCACACCAGCGACACTGCAACCAATGGTGGATGCCTTCCAAGACGTTGGGGTGGAAGCGGTTGACAGTACGAAGCCTATCCAGATGAATGACCTCACAGGCGTACTCGAACCCATTCAAACACACGTAAAAGGTAAGTCAAGGCCCAAAAGATAGTATGAGCATGTTGCCATCAGTCACATTGTTGGGCTGTTATGTCATTGAAATGAAAACATATCTTGGTAACGATCGACAGAATGTGTCCGCTAGTCACCAGCTTCATAAAGGCCTATGATTTGAACTTTTGAATGTATGTTTGGTTGCATTGGTTGCAAATATTGAAAGAAAGAGCCTGTCATTTGAATAAAAGTGATAGCAATGCATTTCATCAAAGTAGTTTATGTACATATGCAATAATTTATCCTTGCTAAAGGAGGGCATTGTGCCTTTTTAAGTAAGTGTGTCTCTGTGGGTTTTAGGTGTCTTTTCAGCTCAGAGCGACGCAAGCCACTCAAACATGGAGGAGGATTTCCCCCGCTCACCCCAAACTCTTGTGGAAACACTCCAGGTCACCACAAGACGAAGCAGACCCTCTTCTTCTCGAAGCTCACTTGGTAGCCTCATCTCCTCTCCATCTAATCGTGAGTGCTCTAGTTCCTGTAGACAACTGGGCAATGACTGGCACTACCGTTTTCAAGTCCCTTGGAACGTGCTGCCAGCTATTTTGAGGAAGAAATTAGACAATCAGGAGCGGCCAACCGCCAAGGAAAGGAGGGAAACGATTCGCATTATTGCTGCTAAAATCCTTTCTATTTGCAAAAACCCGTTAAAGCGGCACCTTGTAGAAGTTGCACGGAAGATGGTCCTCGCGTATCCAACGTCTTTCAGAGACATAATGGAAGATGAGGTCGTTGGAAGTGGATATGATTCTTTAACAAAACAACTTCAGTGCAGAGTTGATAACTGCAACCGAAAGAAGACGCTGGGAATGCAGAAAAGCACTCCAGGGGACAGCAGCACTGTGGCAAAAGATAGGAAGCGACGGAGGGACTCCTACGGCTGTATTCAGTGGGAATCTGGGCCTGTGAATGTGGAAGCACAGATGAAGAAGAAAAGAGGCATGCAAAGAATGTTCCTGGAGAATGAGAGGAATGCAAAAAGAATAGAACAGTTAATGTCAGACACTTTTGTATCTCAGAGAAATGACATAAGGTCTGGTAAGGACACGCGTGCCCTTAAGAAGGAATGGCCCTACCTATTCTCGCTGGTCGGCATGAAGACACACTTTAAGATTTTAACTGGCGTCGACATCGACGAGGGATTTGAGGAGGCCATGGCCACGAAATTTGCCAGAGTCCTTGACTATTTTCAGTCAAGCGGAGCTGCGAGACAGAGGGCAGAACTCCTAGCTGGTGGTGGTGGACCCTGCGGAGCGGTGCTAATGCTACTGTCACACTTCAAAGAGGATTTTGCAAGAATGTTCCACATGTCGGACAAAACCTGGATCACAGATGAGGTTCGAACAGAACGCCTGCCGCCCACACCATGCATTGTTGCATGTGGTAAGTGAGAAGCACCGGGATGTGCGTGCCCTGCATGCATATAGATGCATTTGAACTGATAGATTTTCCTCTTCCTTTTTTTTTTTTTTTTTTTTTTAACAGGAGCGAGTCCAATGCCTGCAGCAGCTTTCATGGTGGCCGTGGACCAGGAGGTGATAATAGAAGACTTGGCGAGCTTCACCGACGCACTGGTGGGCATGTTCGTCTGTTACTACGTCTTCAACCTGCAGTACCCAGCGGAACTCGGGGCCACGATGGAGTTTCTTCAAAGGTGAATGTGCATTAAGTCGCTTCTGATTGCGGATGTTTTTGGTCGTTGAGGGTATTTTCTGGTAATTGTTTCAGGCTTGCTTTCGTAATATTGTTTATTTTCAGCTGAAATGCTATGCTATTTAACTTAAGTGCTCGAGGCAGACAGTCATGGTAATGCTGCTTTATTTCCCCACAGTCGAATATTGATTTTCGAATATGTTTGTTTGTTTTTTTACTATTCGAATATATAATCGAATTGACAGCTCTAAAAATCTAGCCCCAGGACTGTCCCATATTGCTAATTTCATGGATGAAGGTTCCTCTGGCTAGGACCAACCTGTAAAGGCAAGATGTAGGCTTTTTGTCAGTATTGGTAAACATAAAGTAAGTTTCCAATCAAAGGAGTGTCTTGCTCATCTGCTATTCACGAAGGTTATTTTGAAAAGTATTTTTTGATTTATGGTTTAGTTTAAAGGTGCCATATGCAACCTTGGATACAGTGAACTGGATTTAAAATGATACAACCAGAAGAATCCACCACCTCTATCTCAGCCCTCTCCCGTAACGCCTCCCTGATTCCTCTAAACCAGGCTGATGCAAGTGCATGACTTTACTGGAATATCATATTTGATTTTTTATCAAAGTTGTAGAATGAGCCCATCAAGACTACAAACGAGTAGTATAGAAGGAAAGTGAGCCCTGTGCTGCCTTCTTGTGACAACAATTATCACACACATCCACAAACTTCATGTGGGTATTGTCCGACAACAGGGTGGTCAATTGAAACTAGCCACCAGTATACATGCCCTTACCCGTCTCCTCCGCCATCCCTTGTCTGTCTTATTCATAAGATTGTTGATTCGTTGATATCTAATGTTTGTGTTTTGTTAAACTAAGGTGCATCTTCAAGATCAATCCCGACAAGGGCTCCAAAGTAGAGCATCGGGAAAACAAGAGGAGCAATGCGGTGAACCCGAAGGTTCTGACCCTCATAACCCGCATTTCGGACTTTGAGTGGAGTGCTTAATGGGTAAGTTGCTTATGCTCACTTTGCATTGATTAAAGCTCTTAGCCGACTAATTGTAGTCATTTTGAAACTAAGCCTTTCAAAGCAGATGTTTTGTCTTATACATAAGTCTTTCTGCTAAACTGTCCTTATCTCCATTACCCAATACCATATTATATATTATATATATATATATACTGTATATATAAGACAAATGCATCTCTAACTTCGACAAATATATGTTCAGGAGCATAATGTCCATGGGAGCAGCAGTTCCTCTGCAAGAGATCCAGACAGAAGGGAACTGCCATCCTGTCCCCCAAAGTTTCTGAAGGTTTCGATAGTTTCAGGTCTCACAAACACCAAAAGTAAGTTGATGTCTTGTTAGACCTCCAAATGCTGATTTGTTTAAGAATTCTACATGATATACACGGTAAACAAGATATTATCTGTTTAAAAAATGTTAACACTGCAATTTTGATACTGACCCAATTTTTTTGTAATAAAGATTAAAATGTGTTGTAAATATGAAGTCCTGGCAAATTTTTATTGAAGGCTTGTTGATTTTGTAGGCAGTGAAGTCATTAAAGAAGCCATGAACCACAAAGGTTTAAGCTTCCAGCACCTCCAACATATATAACCATATATGGTACATATTCATCACTATATGTACTGAAAGTGAGCTTGAAAAAAAAATAATTCATCACAATAGTTAATCAGTGCAAACGCATGAGATGTTTGGGCCCATAGACAGTGTATAAACATTTTCTAGGTAAATCAACTTCCCAGTACAAACACTTAAATGCCTTTTTTTTAAATCATTAGATCCTAAAAGTTGTAAAATTCACTTTCAGGCAGGGTTAAAGGAAACACTTGTGGACTATGGGCTCCATGAATTTAGCAGACTTTTCCCCACTTTTAGTTCTTCCGCTCTTACTTGGTTTAACTCACTGCTTCTCCTGACAGACAGAACACCATGGTTGAATTTCAGCTTGCATGCAAGTTTGAGCCACCCCATATGTTGGAGCTCTTTACCATTTTCACTTAAGTGTCCCCCCCCTCTGTAGACACTTTAAGGCTAAACCTAAAACTCAGGCCTTTGAGTGTCCTTAAGGTTTTATGTTTACACTCTTTACTCTTTTGTGTTTTATACTTTCCATCTGTTCCTTTCCTTAATTATTTGTGTATGGGTTAGTTTTGTTATGCTATCTCCACTGCCTTCTGCACTATTACCATGTTGTATTAATTGTTATTTTATTGTACAATAAAAAAACTTGGTTTGGTTATTTAATAGTAATGATAAGCCCGTATAGACCATTGTCCCATTTTTCGTATGACCTTTAATGTTGGTGTGAGCAGTCGTACGCGCCACCAGGTGGCGCTGTGGCCGCCAGACCAACATCCACGGACAAGCGCTGTCGCCGAAGAAGTGTGGACGGATGCAGGAAGCAAATCTGTGTTTCTGGTGTAGTAGCTTCAACATTAGCTCAAGACAATTCTGCCTTTCTCCGTTTTGTTTCCACCTGGTTGACATCACGTTACAGCCTTGGATCCGTGTGTTAAATGTGAATTTATTGGGTTTATTATATGTATAGTGCGTTTGCGGCTGGTGTTTCAGCGAGCCGCAGCGTCTGATAGCCTAGCATCGTCGTAGCTAGCTTAGGCTGACGCTCTCCACATAGCTTTCCAATATCAAACCTGGTTCGATTGTGACGATGAATTTGGTTAAAACCCAAACTTTGCACCCACACCTGCGCGACGAGGAAGCCCTCGTGGTGGAAAACGCCATCCGGTTGGCGATAGACTCGATAATAAACGTCCTGTACGGTGTCAACAGTGCCAGGACTCATGAGTACCAGCGGATGGTGGCCGACAGGGACAAAGAGATCCAGCGGCTGGAGGGCAGTCTTACAGAGATACAGCACGAGTTAAAGGTGCTACGCCGACAGGGATGCACCTACGAGTTGTTTGGAAAAGAGCACAGCCTCGTTGGATCGCAGACCTCCGGTGACCCACAGACGACAGAGCAGAGCGGGTTTGAACCAAGCTACATTGACACTGAGATGACAGCGGGGCAGCAGGAGTGTGAAATGACCATCTCCTGTACGTAAATATGAGTACATAGGACGTTAGAGCAATAATACAGCCTCTTTACTGTAGCTTTCACCGGTTAGACAACAATGGCAAAGGGAGGGAGGAGTACATCAATCATTTTTTTCATGTAACTTCAATGAATTGTCACTTCATCCCTTGCTTTGCTTCCTCACTGGTTGGGATCCCACAGACACTGCAGCTGTATGTGTGAAAAATATCATATTTCCAACATTAATCAAGTGTTGGTCAATACTCAAGCGCATGTAACACATACCTATTCATGTACACTGGGCATGCACGTACTTGTGTAAACAGGAAGCAGTAATTTGTATTGATTGGCAGACATTGGATCATACATTTATCTAAGTGTATGTGTTTATACACACTCAAAATGTACTAATACACAAACAACTTTTTTTGGTAATTAGTAAAAGGTATGAATGTAATCGGTTACTTCCACCCCTGACATTTTTTTGTCTCTTCTCTCCACAGTGGGCCTTTTTGCAAGACCCCCCTCACATGTCTCCTACCAAAGCCACGAGTCAGCCTTTCCGTCATCTCCTAGCCAAATGGGTCTGGACCAGTCTTGCGTCTCCCACTCCTCCGATTCCTCAGGTGTATCGGAGGCAGCCAGGAATCTGCCTACGTCTCCCAGCAGCCTCGTCATCAAAGAAGAGCCGTGTGATATCGACACAGTTTTAATCAAGTGGGAAATGAGTGAAGAGAGATTCGCGGAGCATCAGGAGAGCACAGGCAGTCTATGCCCGGACAAAGAGAGCCCCGGTGTAAAAAGTAATGCACCTTACCTTTTTTTTTTTTTGTCACAGGGACTAGATCATCTTATTGTTCTGTGTTGTAAAAATGGCACGTTTTGTGACACTAGTCCTGGGTATTGAACCTCAAAACCGATCAGGTATAAAAAATGTTTATGATCAACAAAATGGCGTATCAAAAGATGTATTGTTTTGGATGCAGGCTGAATCTCTGGCATTGTTTTGGCAACGGTATCCAATATTTTCAAACAATACCCAGCCTTGTAGAATAGCCTGAGAAAGAGAAAAGCCTTGGCTAAATGCGGTCGCTGTAAAAATGAATTAGTATGGCTGTGTGGTTGTGTGACTAAGACAATTTTCACTCCTTCTGATCCCTTTAGGTAACCTAGAGAACATAGAGAGAAGAACTTTAGAGGAGGAACCTCATGCAGGTCCAGGCGGTTATTACGACCCTCATGAAGAACACCTGAGGTGAGTTATTTCAGAGATGCAAAAGAGCCAAATAAATCATGATGCCTACAGTTACTTTATTCGGGTGTCTACCTCTTTCAGAGAGAATCCACCCCCAGATCCCTGCTTCTGTGTGTTCTTTGGATAATTAACCAAATGTAGACTGGCATGAACATGTTTCAATTGTATGAAACATCGATTGATGGCATCAACTCTTTATAATTGAGGGTTTCTCTTTGATTTTGTACAATCAGCATGTTCAAGGGTGGCATATGTTACACACACGATGATGCACAACAGCGCTTTACAAATCCTTCCGTTTGGAAATTCAGAGCATCAACATAGCAGAGCACAAGTATTTGCTATGCAAAGATACAATGGAGTAATGTCAACCTCACACTCTTTCTGTGTGTTGTTATCCGAGGTTCCCCATAGCCCATAAACACCAGACAGAATTAGTAATTGCTTGGTGAACTGCATACCTACTCATCTGTTTTATCTTCTCTTGACCTCATCAGGAACAAGAAGAAGGGCGTGCCCACGTCTGAGCTGACGGAGGAGGCTCAGAGACTGAAGAGGGCAGCCTGGAGAGCAGCTTCCAGGCGCTACTATGCCCGAAAAGTAGCCCGCCAACAGGCAAACCCTTCTCGCTCAGGTCCCTTCCCCGTCCCCCCGCGCTCCGGCCCCTTCCCTTTCCCCTCACGCCCCTTCCCCCACATTACAGACTCCAGGTATACACAACCCATCTCTTTTGTGGACAAGAGAAGGAGGATGCTGATATCCGAGTTACCTGAAACTTCTCAGTCACTGCAGAGGGAGGCATGGAGAGCCGCGTCCAAGAAGTACTACGCTCGAAAAAACGCTCGCCACCAAACCGAGCCCATGCATTACGCACACCTGCTCCAGAACATAGAGCCGTCTGGAGATACACTGGAACCTAACAGAGCAGGATCCCACACCAACAGTGGAGGAATAATGTGCAGCTGATGGACGAGATTTTTATATTCAATGGTATATTTAATTATGTTATATTGTGTAAAACACAGGGCTATGTGGATGTTTATTACTATTTTTTGGTTAATTTGTAGTGATGAAGTTGAGATTTGTTCCAGGTCGTCTGATATGGTCTGCTTATTGAAATTCTTTTTTTAAATAAGTCATTTGTGTTTCTTCGTTGTTGAAATATACAACTAACCCTGAGAGAAAAACACTGCATTTTTATCACTTTGGTTCTAATTTCACATCGTTGTATACTTTTTCTTCATGTAGTATACTGCATTGCATGCCAGTAGAAAACGCTAACTGCAAATGTATTCTAAGGCAATAAAGCTATTGTACAGTAGCTCTTATGTAACAGCCACTATCAATACAGCACCGCTGGAGTCCAATGTCTGTAACTACAATCGAGGCATCTATAATTGTCAAATTATGAGTTCAACATATATCTGTGTAAATGACAGATGAAGAATTGTTGTTCAAATTCTGTACACCTGGGGGGGGACATGTGAAATGTTAGATTTAACTTTAAGGTGAACGGTTTAAGTGCATTTGAAGCATCGTACAAATTAAACCTTTGGCGCTTCTCTTTTACCTTGTTAACCTTATCCGTGTACTGGCTGCACTTGATCTTCACAGCCACCTTCTCCTTCGTGGCTAACTTCAAGCACTTGGCGACTTTACCAAAGCTACCCTCCCCCAAAATGCCCTGAACCAAGTAATCAGAAGAGGGGGAGGAGAAGGTCACCGATTCTGTTGTTGAACAAAGCTGAACGGAAGGAAGGAAAAGATGCACACAACACGTTATTTCCCCCCGATAAAATAAGACATCAGCAAAACGAGTTTGCATGCAGGAATGATATCTCGTTGTTTAAAGGGGACATATCGTGAAAAAACCTTTTGCATACATGTGCACATACATTTGGATATCCGGAGTGTTCGAAAAATAGTGGGTTAGCATGAAAACATGTTCTAGTAGGTACCCAAAATACAAGTCTGAACCTGAAAATGAGCATGACATGCCCCCTTTAAAGTTTAGAGAAGGATTTTTATGATAGCCGATTTAAAATGTCATGTCAAAACATTTTGAGAACTACTCAAAAGTAAAAATCAATCAAAAAGTCAATCTTCTTTCTGAATTGAGTTGCTTAATTTTCCTGCTTGTTTTATCTTTTTTTTTTTTAATCACATCTCATGTTTGTAAAGCAACTGTATTGCTTGTTCATTCATTTTCAGATCAGATAAAATACATAAATATGAAATTTTAAACTTAAAATAAGATGCAAGATGGGGTGCAACTTTAAAAGCTAATGCTGATTATGTAGTTACGTTAATACATCAGTTTATTGATACATATAAGCAGATCAGTGGACTCAACTGTATACTTTATGTGAATAAACTAAGAACCTTGTAAACATTTGATTTTCACATTTCAACCAACAGTTTGAGCTCTCTTGCATTTGAAAGGAAACTCATTTACTCTTAAACTATATGAAACAACTTACCATTTTGTCCATCGTGTTGTTTTCTGTCTGATAAAGGTTTCCTCTGATATGCTGAAGCCAAAAAATGTATCTGACTTGAAATCTAACCAGTTTATGAAGAACAGGTGAGTTCTCTTCTGATTCTGATTCTGATTCTAGTGATGTCATCAAGTTCAAGATGGCATCAGCACAGCCACTAGAACTTAACATTCTCTCACTCTGCAGTTTTGAAAAATAACAATAATAGTATTAAGAGGTGTCTGTATGCTAAATGACCACAGACTGTTCTGGGTTTTTTCTAATATTCAGGAGGATCGGTTTAAAATTCACATCAATGTTTAACATTTAAGGATGTTTCTCTTGTTTTCTCTTTATTGAAAATACACGATTAGTACGTCATTACTCAAATAAAACACACTTCATCAGAAAGTCATTCAAAGTCAGAAATGCACGTAAAAATACCCATAAAATACACATTTCATTCAGATCTGTGTTGTCTGTTCTGAAAATCATGATAGATGAATTGGGTAAAAAAAAACAATAGATATCACCATGAAACTTCCCCAACTGATTACTTACATTAAGGCAATGTTTTGCATTACAGGTTTGCTGAAATGTTATGTTTAAATATGCAGAATTTGACATTATCTAATTAAATATTTGATAATTTGTATATATTTCCAGAACAGAAATCATCAAACATTGGCCGAAGCCAGGTTCAAAATCCTTGTTTCACGTTGTTGACGTATTAGAGTCAAAGGGATTCAGGATATCTCTTTGTGTCACTCCATGAATCTGAAATTACTGTCAACAGCCATAAAATAATTTTAGGAATAAAATGCTGTATACACCAGGCTATGAATGATATTTAACTAACCCTTCTGTAAAAACCTTCAGAACATAGAGAGGAATGAAACTTAGATTTCTGGCTCAGAGAAACGACTCATTTTTTAAAGATATTTATTGTGAAAGTACAGATATTTTGAAGACATTACAGGGGAATAGAGTAGAATAAATAAATCATTGATTTCACAATGAAACTTCCCCAGTTGATAACTTACATGAAGGCAATCTTTCTTTGTATCACAAGTTTTCTGAAATGCAGATGTATTATATTCCATCATAACGATTACATCATGTCAAAACAAGTCAGTTTTATATTTACATATATTTACAGACCTGCGGGTGGCCAAACTACTTGCAGTGAATTTTTTTCAAATAAACTATAAAATGGCTTAAGCACATTTCTAATAAATTGCACTGCATGTCCATTGCACATCTTAGTACACGTTGACTACATTTAGCACAGAAACTGCTCCATTTGTTACACCTTAATATCAGACCTACATTTACATTTGTATCTCATCTACATCGTAATCTTAATGCAACAGGAGCTCAGATCGTCAACAGAAACTAATATTTGTTCATTTCTGCCTTTTTCAACTCAACTTATTTACAGATTTATAACATCACAAACTGTTTTAGAGTTTAAAAGTATGAAATCAATTTCAATAAAAAATAATGTTGGTATATGTGGGCTCACAAATGAACTACTATAATGTCAAACTGTTTAGCAGTGTTGCATAGTTTTTCTGACAGAAAATACATTTTCTATGGAGTTTTTAATTTAGAAACACTTATTTTCTTGCAGTAAAACTTGTTGAAACTTACATTTTAGATAAAAAGTTACTCCTTGTACTTTTCTGTGTATGGCCCACAATCAAAAACGTTTGGTCTCTCTTGATATAGCATACACCAAATCACAAATTCTTCCTTAAAGGGCTTTACAATCTGCACGACACTCTCTGTCCTTAGATCTTGTGATTGTGCAAATCAGTAGGGGAGACGAGAGTACCGGAGAGGAGGGATGGAAGACGGAGGCAGAGGAGGAGGAGGACAAAGAGGAAGGCAGCGTGGGAGAGAAGGGGGACGTGCACGGCTCCTTCAAGCTCATGTGGTGCTGTGAACCGCTGGCCTACTTTAGCCTTTTCTATTTTTTATGATGCACACACACTTACTGTTCATAAGCACATTAAAACACACAAACATCATGAAATGCCCAGACTTCTTCTTATTCAAAACTAACTACAGAAATATCTCAAATCAAGCTGACCAACATCTAGATTGCTCTGTAAAAGCGTAAATACTCTCTTAATAATAATAAAACGTTGACTTGAAATCTACAGTGACGCTGGAGAACCTAAATGCAGTGTTTGTGTAAAATCCCTTGTTCAATTTTTATCCAAAAGTGGACTCTGTAAGTAACATATTAAAAAATGATGTCAAAAGAGGCTCCCTATGTTCTTGTTAATTGGCTGAAGTGATTGCATCAGTGTTATATTTTGTATATAACCAAGTAGGAGATAGCTGTAAGAAACTCCATATGAATCAGGCCCAGGATGTAGTTCTGTTTGGGAGGCGTGATGATTATTAAATAAGCTGGTCAATGATTTTATTTCAGTCCCGAGTGCATGTATAGGTGATTTCAGGAGAAAGAGACCCCAATGTAATGTCAGCCATGGTTAATTAACGTTAAGGGTACTGATATATTTCTTGATTGAGCTCAGTGTTTAGGGCGATATCTATTTGCATTTCGGTAAATGAATGCAATTAAAATATGCAGAACAAACGTAAACTATTAGTAGTACCTGTCCGCAGTGTCATATCATTAAAACTACTAATCACAAGAAAAAAAATGCAAATAAGCTTGTTTCCCAGATCTTCTCCTTTTAACGGTGCTAAATTCAAAATTGAGAGCACATCTATTGCCTCCGCACAGCTCTCAACCGTGTTATCCGCAGTAACCGCTCTATGAGAGCTGTACCACTGGGACAAGCTCGCATGCACTAAAACAGAGGTCGCCAACCTTTTTTGCACCACGGACCGGTTTCATGTAAGACAATATTTTCACGGACCGGCCTTCAAGGTGTGGCGGAAAAACACGACGAAATAAAATGATACGATCGGCATGAAAACAAATATAAAATGCATAAATAAATACAACTCACAATAACGCTGAATCAGTGGGAGCCCTGAGCTTGTTTCTCTGAAACGAGACGGTCCCATCTGGGGGTAACGGGAGACAATGACACCCGCAGTCTGTTCCTGATGTCCAGTCTACTCCGTCATCTTGTTTTGATTGCCGTCACTGCAGAAAGTCACGCTTCACAAAGAGGATGTGTGAAATGGAAGCAGGGTTTTCAGTACTTTAGTGGCGATCTCAGGATATTCAGCCTTGATTTGAATCCAAACACCAGCAGAGTTGTTGTCTCAAACATACTTTTAATTAAGGCCACCGTCATTTACAACCTCCAGCAGCTGATCCTTTGTCGCCACATATTCTGCAGAGCGGGCTTGGCGCGTCAGAAATACTCCTGATATTTAATTAGATTAGATATTGTCTGTTAAATGAAGCTTTCATTTTCTCGGAAGTTGTCGGCTCTTCTTCTGTCTCCTTAGTGGCCTCTTTCCCCCTTTGCAAAGAAGCTCTCCAAAAGTTATTTACTCATTTTCGCTAGTTTGCGGGCTTAATTTCTGAGGTCACGTGACCGAGACAAGCGTCTTGACATGTGTCAAGAGGCACAGGCGGATGAAATTGCGAGAGAATCCGGTCATTTTTCAAAATAAAACTTTCAGACTGTGATAATCAATAAAACGGTAAATAATATACTATTTATCCTTTCTGTGCGGCCCGGTACCAAATGACCCACGGCCCGGTAACGGTCCGCGGCCCGGTGGTTGGGGACCACTGCACTAAAAGACAAGCTCACATTCACTAAAAGGCACACAGCCCGGCTATGTAAACAATGCACAGTGTCGCTCTGATAACCAACCCACCCACCCGCTCTGATAACCAACCCACCCACCCGCTCTGATAAAACACACACACACACACACACACACACACACACACACACACACACACACACACACACACGCGCCTCTGGAGTCTGACATCTACAATCAAGGTAATGGTTAAAATATTACAACATCTCCATGTAAATGACAGATGAGGAATTACCAGTTACATCTTTACTTGTAAGACGTACATTTTTAATATTTTTTGAAACATGTTAAATTACAAAAATAATGTAAAACATTCTGGTATTGTCTTTTGTATTGTAATCAAACAATCATCTCTAATCTTTGTCTCTCCTATTTGTCTTTTTTATTCTGGAAATTCTGCACAGTAAAAAAAAAAACAACGACCAATATTTTTTTTACTTTTTTTATTTTAAAATATTTACACATTGAATGAAATCAGACAATATAATGTGCTTACAGTATATTGTGAAATAAAATGTTTTATCCAAAGTCTTGGATCTGTATCGCTTGATTTGTAGTCACACTTATGCCTCTTGTGCTGTTTATACTCACTGCCTCTAGACATCATGAACGCGCTTTCAAACCGTCAGCAGAGAGCTCCTCCTGCCCCCCAGCTAAAAAAACAAAACAAGACAATCTTGCAGCAGAAGTGGTTTGTCATTCAGCCTACATATTACGCATGTTGACCGACGCACAGCTGATCTTGCACAAGAGATGTTATTACAGTATTATATAGGACCTGTGAGTATTCATCGCAATGTGATCTGTCTGACAGCTGCTGCAGCAAATGCACAATGAGGACAGGCGTGCGTCCAGCTCAAGCTCCGGCTGTGGTGCTGAATAAAGAGGCTACACATTACATGCGCCTGCTTTTACCGACAATACGGTCGATGTGGACAGTCGTTTCTGAGCAGACAACGGAGGCTTTATCGGTTCTAACGGACACGTGTTTTTATTTCCATTTTTTCTTCCACTACAAACCACAGGGAGGAGAGTGACTCTCTTGTGCTGCTGTCGCCTGAGGCTTGGTGTCCCAGAGAGGGGATGCGGGGTCTTTAACTTGCTGGAGGCTCAGGTCTGGGCACGCAAGGAGGCAAACACCCATCGTATTTGTGACTATCTGCTGTTGTATTACACGACGTAAACATCACAGACATTAGTCAGGCGTTGAAGGGAACAGGGTTGTTCTTTAACGCTCTGCTGGCAGCTGCCATCAGAATTTGCATAGAGGTTTGTTTTGGGGAAAACAGCTTCAACTGCCGGCGCAGTCGCTCCACATTTAACAATCCAGTAGATTTGCCTGCATGGATTTTCGTATAACCATATATATTTATATTTTGTGCTACAGGCCTAAATTATTGGTCATTCAGGTCTGGATACAGGACCAGACAAATGGCTACTTTGGCGCACTGAACTGGTGCGTTTACAGCTCAGGCTTTTGCCTGCTTGGTTGGTAAGAATAGACGATTTCAATTTGTGAGCGTCGCTACAGTGCTGTCATTATCAACAAAACTATATCTAAGTAATTCATATATATTTAAATACGTGAAGTTATTTACGTCAAGGTCCAAATCACTATCTGTGCCATTTGGTGTATTTTTCAGAATCCGATTTGCTTATGAATATACTTTAAATTCAACAATTATTGAGTGTAGCCTTTCATTTTTGAGCGGAATTGGTAAAATTTAAACGGAATTATTATTATCATTACTTTCTAAGTTTTTCCCCTCTAGGAGCCTTTAGATAGCTCTCTGTGCCTTTGGGTGCACCTGTGCACTTTTGGAGAGGTCCCTTTGGCTCTCTCTTTTCCTGGTTGGATTCTTCGCTCATGAAAGTATTTTCCTTCCCGTTCTTTTGGTCCAGTCCACATGATAAGGGTCTCTTTGACACATAAATACCACCAATGGGCTATTTGTAGCCTCCCAAAGATGCTCCAAGGCTTGACAAACGCACAAAGGGTAGCAGAATGCGCCGGAGTACGCAGCTGCGCATTGACTGACAATTGCTCTTTACTATCAACTGTATGAGTACTAGATGGGCCAGAATAAGTTGAAACAATAGGGGTGGGACATGGTGTATTTGAGGAGTGGGTTTTACCGTTTAATGTTATTGACACGTCATTTTAAAATGGCAATTTGGAGCTTATTGGTACCTGGAGCTAAAAATGCAATTTCTGGGTTTTGGGAGCTATATGGGCTCTTTAGAATTAATTTAGTCCAATTTGTTCACCCCTACATATTCATCATACATGGAAGTGTCCTTTTTTGCAGGGATTGCTGGGAAGAAGAAGGAGGCTACCGAGGTTGACACTTTGGAGAGGGAGGTATAGCAATAGCCACTCTCAAAAAGGTAAGAAATCCTCTCTTTTGCTGTGGCCAATGGTGCCCAATGTTGGCTGAGACGCAGATGGAGACTATATACTCCACATTTAGACAGAGAAAGTGAAGTTATCAGGTATATTTTTGGTGTATTTGTAGTGTGATAGAGCAGGGAGGGCCAGGGCATTATGGTGCATTAACAAGGAAATATGGAGGCACGGCTAGGGGGAGCCATAGCTGGGTCGGGAGGCGGCTGTCTGGCCCTGAGCTGTTGGCAGAGGGGGTGTTTTGCTTGTTTTAGTACTCGTAATCAGAAGAACTCCGGAAGATACTTCATTGTTGTATGTTAGCTTTCATTAATGAACGTATTGTTTGAACTGCAGCAGCCTCAAGGCTGTACACTTCCTTAGGAAAGTGTCCCAACTGCCCCACAGGCTGTGATCTGTAGAGAGAGAGCAAACGTTCATTAAACACAAAGAAGTGGCAGGAAATCAGTCAAAGAAGTCAAGAAAATGTGAACTATGTCCTGTACGGATACTTTTAATGGAATATAACGTGTGAATGTGGGTTAGCCTAGCATTGTTGCTATCATAGAAAACATTCAAGATGGCCGCTCCTCTGCTGGGACACAGGTGAGAGCAGCGTTACACTTCCTGATTAGACACACAGAGCTGCTTTGTTTACAACCAACACAGGAGTCAAACGTTTCTTCCCAGCAGAGACTCAAACTTCAGATGTTCTTGTAGCTTCTGTCTGTATAGAAGCACAATATTGCAGAAGCTGAGTCACCGATCCGCAACTTTAGGCCGAGACTTTCTCACTGAGATGTGGAGGTTCTGTGCTTTCTTTAAAAGGCCATGTTGCTAGAGAGCAGTGATTAGTTAACCCACAAACTGCTGTATTTGGTGTTATTTATCATCTCTTAATTCATATTTGTATCATCATGTAAAACCAATATGATTACACCTCAATCCTAAATTGTCTTCAGATTGATAAGACATTTGTAGGTAAAGATTCAATTTAATGATTTAATTTAATTTGCACAAAGGGTTAATTGTCTGTTGCAGATTCAAATGCAGCTGCAGTAAGATGCGTGATTCACCAAAATCACCCACTTTGTTATTAAATATAGCTCAGATCATTTAGTATTCATAATATATCTTCAATCGTCTGGTGGTATTGTGCCAGAGAGGTAACTTTTGTAAAATAAACTAATAATTAACCCTTTCATTACCTTCCTCTCCTCTTGCAGCTTGACGTACTGTGTTGCGTCACACGGAGCATTTCTGTTGTAGAACATCCTCTGTGAAAACAGGGACACAATAATTAAAATATAACACGCATGCATTTCATTTGAGGATTATTTTGTAGCTGCAAAGTACCAACTGTGAAGCAAATAACTTTTTATCAGCAGTCATTATTCTTCATAATCGCATTTATGGCTTTCAGCATGAATGCAAAGGTGATGTAATGCAAAAAGAAAATGACAGCATTTATCAAAAGTGACATTTCAGAAGCATCTTGTATAGATTTCATCTCATTTTACAGGATTTTATATGTGTAGGTTTCACTAGTATTTAAATAAAGTTCAACATTTGCTCTTTTTTTTGTGTTGAATTTGTGCATTTAAGCACATCATCTACAGTCTGAAGCTAACGGGTTAAATCCTGCTCCAGAACGTCACTGCTTTTAGTCCACAGTGATGGTGCTGAAATCAGATGGTGGATATTATGGCTGTTTTCACAGGTTAAGTTACTGCCCTCCTCTGGTGGACACGGGTATTTAAAAGAAAAAGGGACGAAAACAAAACAGAAACACACACCGGTCTGTTCCTCACAGTGTGTCTCACGGCCTGTTTGAACGTGCACAGCCTTGTGGTCATCAGCTGTGTGGGTCCCCAGTGTCAGCACAACACATTTGTGATCATCTTTGTGGCTATATTGTAATCTCAGACTGGTATGCGTCTGTAGTACCATAGCACGCATGCCGAGCCATAACCGACTTACTGAGGTGTAGAAGAAGATAACAAGAGACTGTTGGGAACATGAGTCCTTGAAACAGCTCAGATGTCAAGCTGTCCTATATTATGTGTGTATTTAAGGGAAGACTCCTGTTTAATCCTGTTTTAACAAACAAGTATCAGGTGTGAACAGAGCTTTTACTGCGCCCTCTTGTAGTCTTGCAGCGCACACACATTTTACTTTAAACCTCTTAATTCTGCCTCTAAAGTATCGTGAAATCATGTCATGTGTTGAAAAGCAGCCTCTGTTATGTAATAAACAAGTCTTACGGCTCAGTCAGCCGTGGCGTATTTGTCTTTCCACTGGCCCGCCCATTAGCTGCTGCTAGTGTCTTAGCATGCCTTCCCTATTTAGCTGTGAGGAGCTATCAGCTCTGTCCATAGAAACACACACAGAGCAGCCTGGTGCTGAAAGGCTCGAGTGCTGAATGAAGCACCGTCAGACAGAAGCAGAGAGGCTGTTAACTCCTTCACTGCTAAAAACTGCAACCAGCAAGGGACAAGAGTCTGTTCACTTCCTGGTTCAAAGAGAGAATGAATCAAAATCTGTACTATACTGTACATCCTGTGTTGGATATTTTTGAATTGTGCTTTAATCCCCGTTTGTCTTGTGTTTCAGGAATCATCCCGATCAGGACCAGAGTCCCTTAATCAGTGCAACAACTCCAAGACGAGGTTCCTGAAGAACAGAAGAGATTTGATGTAAGAAGCCACAAGTCTTCTCCAACAGTTTGACAGCAGATTTATTTCACCATCATCTGTTGTCTGTCATGTTCAGATTTTCTGTGAAGCCGCCATGAAAATGTGTCTGTCAGAAGACACATCAGGCTGAGAGGGACTCAACTAATCAGCGATGGGCTTCTGTGGAGCGCAACTGAATACAAGTTGCTCTGCGTAAAGACTGTCAGTCCAAATGTTGTTGTTTCTGTGGGATCAGTTTTGCACACAGTCTTCAAGCGGATTTATAGCTGCGAGACCAGAACAATGGACCGTTTTTTATCCCTTTTTCATGGCTGTTTTCTGCACATTGATTTATAAGTGAATCTCATATCTGTTAATTATATTGTCTATCTGCCCTTTGACTTTTTTGATAAATCTTTTTGTTCATAAACTAAACGCTCACTATAGTTTCACAGAGCCCAGGTTGGTGCCTTCATTTGCTTTTTTCATCCAACTAGCAGTCTAACAAATTAATAATATACAATAAATCCCTTCGGAGTATTATTACTGAGGTTAAAAACAACATGGCTTTGATATCATGTAGTTCATCCTTGATGGCTTTCTAAGTTACCCCAGCAAATGATTTTAATTAATTCATTAGAAGTGTAACAAATTGTCTCCATTTCCCCTGTAATTAAAGCACAGCCACAGAACGCATTGTAAAACTTCCCCAGGTTTGAGTAGTACTCCTTTAGATGAGTCAGCTGATCTCAATGTGTACAACTGGTGCAATGACCCTTTAATACTACACTTGAAACGGTCCCATGAACAAACAGAGTGCCTCATCGTGATAAATGTGGCTGCAGCATCCTAAAGACCATCAATTACAATAAACTATGATCCTTGTCTTTCACAGACGTCAACATCTGCACTCAGTGACCTCAACATCTGCACCAGCCTGAACAATATGATGGAAGAGGAGATCCTTGAGGACCATGCCAAGCTGAAGCAGGGCCTGGTGAAAGTCCTCCAGTGTGTGGCCACCATCTCCTCGGCAGCAGCTGTGGTTAACCCCATTTTTGGCGTGGCCGGCTCCCTGATCCGGGTGGTGCTGCACCACGTCGACGACGAGGACATCCGCACCCTGAAGCGCGAGTTCGGCTCGGTCCACCGGGCGCTGGACGAGCTCTCCCAGATGAATCGCAACACGCTGGTGCAGATCAAGAAGGAAACGCTGGACGGCCAGTACTGCCGCGTGGAGGAGAACCTGAAGAACCAGTTCAGAAAGTTCATGGAGATGGTGGAGGCGCGGCCGGAGCACCGCGAACGCAAGAAGGACGACTTCGAGGAGAGCTATTCCAATGACTTGGGAGACCAGAACCTGCACACGCTCTACGACGGCGTGGTGGGCAAGCCCAAGCTCTTCAGCAGACCAATCCTGGAGGTGTACCTGAAGCACTCACAAGGCGACCGTCGCACCATGGAGCGCCTCTGCACACGCCTCACCTACCTATTCTGCATCGGCCTCATCGCCCTCATGGGATACGCCGCCGTCATCGGAGACGACGAGGAGGGTCTGAGCGAGGAGTGGTCCGAGAAGATGGAGCACGTGCAAGAGAAGATGCAGGAGGCTCTTTCCAGGTGCAAATGAAGAGGAAGAAGAAGAAGAGCATTCTTTCTCCTCTGCTGCTTTTCTATGTCTAACTACAGATGTAAAATCATATAATTGTCACACCGCCGTGTGCAAATTACCATAATATGTCTCATATATTGTATGTTTGTTGTGCATGGCGTTCATGAAACACTATGCATACTTGTTGCTGTCGAGCACGAAATATGTCATTTTACACTAATTTCTGACGCTGCTGTACAGAGTTCTTTTTCTTTCTTTAATTTTAGTGAACATTTGTGGTTAATTACAAACACTGACAGCACACACACAATCTGATTTGTTTTAACACTACCTCCCCACAGAAGGATACACAAAGGAACATTTGAGAACTAATTAAACAAATTGAGATCTAGACTATTTTCACTACCCACAGTTGTTTGTTTGTACACAACAGAGGTATTTGACTTTCTAAATGTATTAGAGGAAGTTGTAATGTCACTGGTTGAATCCTTCCACTCTTCACTTTATTTTCTATTACATGTGCAGGAGGTGCACCAACTATGTTTGTTATATATAGATAGATAGATAGATAGACTATCAATGGGTTTCTTTGGGGTAAGGCAATTAAGAGCCTTGAAAACATTTAAAGTTGTGGCTCTTCTCATACGCTCGCTCGTCTGACCAACAGTGCCTAAATGTGCCAATAGTTTTGTATTATTTTAAGGGTTTTTGTCTTAAATCATTTAACTATGATTGTTTAATGCATTGTGTTTTGAATGGTCTTTACACTACAGATTTCAAACTCGTGGTTGAAATATTTTTTGTAAATGTGTCTTCTTCGCTTGTTTTAGTAAAGCGGTGGCAGCGATAGTACCAGCTGGTTTAGATCGCTGCATCAGGACCGTTCAGAGTCAGCAGAGTTGTAAATTAGAACAGTCAACCAAACATGTGACCACTAAACAATATCTGATCCTCATTAATGGCTTTCAAATCTACCAGTTTCTATATATTCTTTTCATGTTTCACATATATTTCTAGCCCGTTTTACTCTCTTCCTTTCAACACAAATCTGTTCTACACTGCTTTATGGTTCTGTGGCATTGTGCAATATCTTATTGTTACAACAGATTCGGTATACGCGACATAAACATGCTGTCAAAATGCCGTCGATATAGAGGAATATTATATGAACCTCTTAGAAGCTTCATGTGAAATGCCATATATGTGAATATGTTGCCTTTTTTGTTAAATAAACGTTGAGTGAATAAAGCTGATTTGGAGTAGTCACTTATTTAAGAGTTTGACCGGCCTGCACAGAGACCTGACCTAAACCCACCCACACATCTGGAACACCAACTGAGCCAGTCTTCAGTGTCTGACCTCTAGTGGCCAAAGAGGAGCAAACCCCTGCAACCAAGCTCCAACATCAAGAGGATAGCATTCCTACAAATAATGGAGGCTTTTGTAGCAGCAGATGGTTTAGGAATGAAATGTTCAACTATTGCATATGGGTATATTGTTTGGGTGTCTATATACACAGTACTTTTGGCCATATAGTGTATTTAGCTATATAACATTTCTGGATAATCTTGAAAACACCATGAAAGCACAAAACAAATGCCAAAAATACAATGCAAGTATGAGTAGAAAAAAAAAAAAAAATTTATATATATATATATATATATATATATATTTTAATACATTTTTACTGCTGTGTACAAAATAAGCTAATTGAATGAAAAATGAAAAATGTAATATTTGCTTTCTAACTCTGACATGTACACACAGTCAGAGTGTGTACATGCCACACTCTACTGCCAAACAGGCGCTAATGTTGAATCGCACTCATGCACTGAGGAAAAACAAGACAAAACTCAAATAGTTAAATGTAAGTAGAGAAAATATGTGTTTATTTTTATGTCAGGTTTTGTTTTTTGATGTAATATTTTGGTTTTAAACTATTTTCATTCACTATCAATGATTGTTGTTGAATTATTTGGATATTTTGTTCAAATCCAATTCCATTTCAGCTGAACATATTCAAAAATACTTATTGTTTTGTATGACTGCATCATTCCAACTAATTTCAATAGTTTAGAGACTTGAATCGTCTTATTTGCCCATAATTGTGCCTATTTGGCATCTTTGTATAATGAGAGCTTTTTATTTGTATCAAATGTGAATTTTACAAAATGTCCATAGATGGTGCATAGGAGGCCAGCGAGCTAAGAGGGAACGTAAAAGGTGCAATTTACTGATTTGTACGCAAGAGGGCGTGAGTACTTCAATGGCTTCATCGTTACACCTGTTTTCACTGAACTCCCTGAGGGCCAACGAGAATGAAGCATCACATCTGCACCTCCAAACTGACGAGCTAAAAGAGCCTATACTTCCTTCTAAGATCTGCTACATGACCTGTGCGAACGCAATCCAAATGATTTATAGTTTCAAAAGAGGGGGAAATGATTTACCTCAGGTGAAGTAAAATGGGCACCTGACCTGGGTCAATACCTCTGGTATGGCCCTCATGCATCGTTTTCCAGCTGAACAGGTTTGACTCACAGCTCAGATTTAAGGGAACCGAAACAGGAAAATGTGCATTGCAGGCGTTTGAAATGCAGATTACTGAGAAACAAAGAATTTAGGTTCTCACCTATACTCCGCAGACGGAACGATGAGTGTCTTTGAGCCACAGACGCACGTCGTCCATCATGTGATGGAGCTCATTTTCTCTCCATGACAGGAGCTCGTTTCGGAGAATCCATTTCCACCTGAAAAAAATAAGTGTATTTCAGAAATTCAGATAAAAGTATTCATCACGAAACGAAGATAATGTCTTCATATATGACGTGAAGCTCTTCGTGGTTTGGAGGAGAAACGATTTGCGTAATGATGTTTATTTTTGTGAGGGAGGTTCAGTTGGACGCACGGGGCGCGTCGTGTGCGCGCAGATGAAGGGGATGTGAGGTTTAATGTCACTATAAAGTCCTCCGAGTCATGAAAAAATAAACGTAATTCAGTGTTCATTTTGAATGTAGAAGCGTGTTTTAACCAGATCTATTTGTGACAATTCTGAGTGGAGAGAGGTGGCGCATAGTTATAAATAAACGCTGTGTGGTTGACTAATGCGCTCCCTGAACATTTATATCTTTATCATTTAACACATTCTGAATCTTATTACAAATCCAAACGGCGTGTATTTACTTCACACCACACCTTCGTGTGCACATCCATTTATAATTTAAGTTGTGGGTAAAATTAAAAAAAATTATATCAATTAATCGTACTTTAACACCAACAAGACACAACAAATTCGTTTCCCAATCGTCTTACCTCAAGCTTGGATCCTTTCACATTCAACAACAGCTGAACCGCATGATGGTGATGAAGAAGAGACATTTGCACCAAGAGCGCAAGAAACCTCTCAGATAAAAAAAATCCATCGAAGATATGTTGAAAATGATAAACAGTTAAACAGAAAATTAAATTCAGCTCCGTTTATTTGAGAAGAGACTGAATCGTCCTTTCATGGTGCCACGAAGACCGAGAAGAAAATGAACCGACCACATATGTCACCTCTTGCAGTTTGTCTGTCTGTGTCTGTGTCTCTCTCCCTCTCACTCTCTATCTCTCTCTTCCTCCCCCTCTCTCCTTTGCAGATATTGAGTGCGCATTTCTTCTTCCTCTCTGGATCCTACTTTTGGACCCCTCCTCAGCTCCACACTAGAGAGAACCGTGGGAAAATCCTCAAACTTGCAGGGAAAAAAACAAACTTGTTTGCAGCTGTTGGAGCTCATCAAGCGAGAAGGACCAGCAGATTTATTTCATTCAGGTACAGAAAAAACAGCATTGTTATTATAGGAATGTGATGAATGTCCTTATCTCCCATTAGAGCGGGTAAATACGCTGCAAGGTGTGTCCGATGCTCAGGGGGATTGTGCGTAAAAAGACTCTCGTTGCGCATTTCTTTTGGGTGCGACTGACAGTTGAACATGGTGCAGCTTGTTCACGTGACAAACCTTTTTTTAGTAAATGGATATTTCTGGCATATACACTATGTATTTATTTGATGAATTGATTTTCAGTTGTTTGCTTATTTGCCACATCTAAATATAGAAATAGCATTTTCAGATTAACCAAATTAATGTCGATGTTAATTTGTGGAGTTGGGTGACTCATCATCTGGGGTCCATCCACTGACAAACATCTGAACAGAGACAAAGTCATTTATCTTGTTGTATGCGAGGATGATATTTTTAAACCTGGTTTGGCCTTGGTCTGTTCTGTTCTGTTCTGAAATTAGTCATAGGCAGACCCAAGGGCATGTCTCATCCAAGTAATCTCAGGCCCCCATTTTGTTTATATGACATCATTATCTTCTTCACCATTTCAAAGCAGGGTCAAGGTACATTTTTCTTTTTTATATCCTGCATTTAATTCTGATGTCTATATTAACCTTCACAGTTATCTCCTGGAATGACAAAAACAGATTTTGTCATTTGTCTTCAAGGGCTGCAACTCATTATGGATTATTTGTTTAATTGTTTCTTCAATCAAAATGTAAAAAAACAGTGAAAATGCTCATTATATGTCCATAGTTTGTCAGTTTCAAATGTCTTATTTTGTGTGACCAACACTCATAAATTGAAATATATTTAGTTTATCACAAAAGACAAAGAAAAGCAGCAAATCCTCCCATCGGAGAAGCAAGCGAGTGTTGATGGATGATTTGTTTCAGCTCTGTGATATTTAGATAACTACTCACTAATGTATTTTATAACCTTCAAGGAGAAAGCGTCTTTGTGTTAACACTAGTGTGTGCTTTTTGAGAAACCTCATTCATGAGGAAAAAGAGACCCAGATTATTCAAAAAGCATTTAGTTTATATTCCATATGCAATGTTAAGTTGCTCTGCTGCACAGATAGTTATTTTTTATCTATTTTTTGTTTGAAACACTAAATAGATTATCAATAATTTGAATATAACAATCAGAAATTTACAGGGAAAAATCACTTTGGTGGATCTGCTCACTACTTATAGACCTACACGAGCTGTGAGACGGTCACTGCTTAATATTAGTGCTTCACAATCCGAAAACCACTGTATTGGATAACAGCCAGTCCTTCCTCATTATTGATGGAAATTTAACAGTACAATGACTTTGACCCATTTTGTCACATATTTCATATCATTTTCCCCGATGTTTATTTGTACCCGACACCAGTTTCTGTCCCTCTGTGTCTCAGAACATGACCACTTCATTGGAGAGGGTCGTGGCCCAGAAGAAGGAGGCCATCGAGGCAGTGATGGATATGTTTCAGAAGGGGGCCGAGGTGTTGGCCAGTGCCGTGGGCGAGCTCTTCCCCCTCTGTGAGGCCGCCGCGCCGGTTCTCCGCTTGGCCTTAGACAATGTCCACAGCAAAGAGGTCTTCTACGTCAAAGAGCAGTTCCTCACGGTGAGGAACAAGCTCGACGTGCTCTCCACCCAACTGGAGGACATCGACTGCGAGATCAAGAAGGGGAGACTGGATTCCCAGTACTTCTCGGTGGAGGAGAACATTAGGAACCAGTTTCGGAAGTATATGGACATCTTGGAGGCAAAACAGCAGTTCAAAGAGGTGAAGACCAGACTTTTTGTGGAGCACTTTGCCAAAACTGGAGGGGAGAAGAACCTGTCTGTGCTGCACGATGCTCTGATGGGGACAAACAGCTTTGGGGAGTCGGTTTTAGAGTTAGTTGAAAGGTAAATTGTTATATTTCATCATATTTATGTTTCTGGATTCATTGCAGAGGTCGTGACGGTTCTACTCATTTGCATGCTTCTGACACAATCATCACTGCAGGTTTCTCTGGATTGGAGCAAATAAACTTTAATAGAAATGTAAATGGTTGCTGTCTTTTGCAGGTACGTAGCGAGGAACCGTCGTCTCCTGGAAGTTTTCTGTGTCCGAATGAAGGAGCTCCTCTGTTTGGGTCTGATTGCCCTTTTGGGCCACTGTGCCTTAACCCGAAGCCAAGAGGAAGAAGACGACAAAATCCAAGAGTGGAGCAGCAAAATTGAAGAAGTAGAGTCCAAGATGAAGACAACCATCGAGTCCTGTATCGCCACCTTCCCAGAGCAAGCAAAACTAGACGCTCAGCGCCTCCTGCAAGAAAAGCAGGAAGAGAACCTGCAAGATACGACTCAGCAGCTGCTTGAATTCTTGATGAAGAAGTACGATTGGGTCAGCTGGTCAGTGCGGCTGATCAACCATTCAGGGAGCACCTACCGGAACTGGCGAGCAGGTGAGCACTTTCACCACGTGGCGGGACAGAACTGGTTCGAGGTGCTTCAGGTGAACAACATCAACCTGGTGGTGTCGTACAGCACCAAACCCCAGCCGGTGCCTCGTGACTGCATCCGGCAGGTGATGGAGGACCAGGGGAAGAAGGGAAACGCCCCGGCGGTGGTGGAGGTGTTGGAGAAGCAGCTGTGCGGGTTTGTCGTTCACGCCGTCAGTCGCCACAAGGAGTTTGCAGCTGCGTGGAGCTTTCCTGAAGACTGCCACTACTGGGAGAGACACAAGAACGTGGCAGTGTGTGTGCACTCAGAGTAAAGCTGACGCCTGCTTAAAGTTTTAGGATTTTACAGCAGAGGGGTGTATTTAAATTGAGACACTGTCGATTTTTGTCGTTTGTCCAAGAGTGAGCTGATAATATCGGCATGTAAGTTTACCTTTAATTAGAATAATGAATCTCAGAAACTAAAGATGCACTGATCCGTCTGATGGGTGTCAGCGCCGATACCGACTTTGTGAAGAGAACCGGGTATCGACCACATGTCACCAATCCAAATTAAAACCATTTTCACATTTCAATGTGCAAAATATTTTCATATTCATCAATATTTGACAGCTATTATTTACTTCAGTCACTCAAATGCCATTCTCACAGCAGGGCGCCCCCCTTTTTATGAGCTACTCCATTTTTTGAGGTGAGATTATGTAACTTCCTACATTGTAAGTCATAGATTTTTCATAGATAGTTAAAAAGTAATGTACAGTACAGTGGTGGAAGAAGTATCCTGATCCTTTTACTTTAGTAAAACTACCAGTGCAACGATTTATTTTAATGAAACCATCTGAGAAGTCTCTTTGGTTGAACTGGTTGAACAACTGACACACATCTAAAACAAGACAAAGGGACCAAACTAGACACTGCTTTCCTGCATCGGGTCACAAGCCAAAAAGGTGGATAACCACGGGTTTAATCTTAAACAATTCATTGTATTTTACAGGCATATCATATGTTTCTTAATTTAAAGTCTTTATCTGAAGATATACTGTATATAACTGTCAGATCAATGTAGTGGACTGAAAAGTACAATATTATCCTCTGAAATGTTGTAGAAATATAAAATAGCTTAAAATGGAAATACTCAAGTAAAGTACAAGTAGTACATTACAGTGCTTGATAAAATCTACTTCATTACTTCCATCACTGTGTGTAGTTATCTGCATGTTACAACACAACAATGACTCCCATCAGATCCATGTGAGGTCTAAAGACTTTAAATTGTCTCAGGAGAGAAAAATCTCAAACCCTATCACAAACAAAGTATTTCAGATTGTTTGTTAAAATAACTAAATCACAAATGCACTTTTATTAGCTTTCCGGGTTGTCAATTTTCTCTAAAGTGAAGATATTTAAATTGTGATGCAAATTTATTTTATGTTGTAGCTTTTTAAATATCAACTAACTGTGGCGCTTTGCATTTGTTTGTAATTTATGAGAAACTAACCAGGCCCTTTTACACTAACACTGTACTGTCTATAATAATGTGAAGTGTCTATGCTTTTACCGCGGCTGCATACAGTAATAATCCAGTCTCCCATGAGAAATAGCTTCTGCACCTACAGCTCTAAAGAGATGGTTTTGCTGAGGCTGCATCTACTGAGCTGTGCTCCCATTTTGTCTTTGCTCAGCAGGCTGGCCTACATAACTCTGACAGAGGGGCAGAGGTTACTTTTTCAGACGTGAAAAGACAAGAGGCTTGGAGTTTGGCACTGGAGAGGCAACAATGTGCCTTGTGTTTTAAACGCATTTAAACCCCTCGAACCAAAACAACCAAACCTCACTGCTCACCAGTGCTGTGCCTATGTTTATAGAATGGATGAGAAGGGATTTCGTCTGCAAGATTCTTCATCGGAGCGTTTTATTTTTTTGCTGTTTTGTTTTGCACTTCCCAGCCTTATGTGAAGATTTTTTTTACCGATTATATATGATTTTTCTTTGCCTTTTGTGATATTCCGCTCACACTAAACACTTGTTTGTTTTGCGTATTTAAAAACAAACCACTGTGATTTTTTTTTTTGCCAGAAGTGTAAAATAACTTCGCTCCCTGTGCATCCATAGATTATAGAAACCTATTACAACATATACTACTGTTATGAACTGTGTAGGTTGAAATCCACTGTGTTATACCGATCAATGACATAAATGGGCGTTTAATCATATCAAAATGTCATGTATTATTACTTAAACCACATCAACTTCTATGTTCAAACTAAATACTCTGAATAAAGTCAGTGCATGATCAATGTTCAGCAGACTTGTTATGCTTTGTGACAATTATTGACCAAATACAAACAGTTAATGGATGTGTAAACAAGTATAATCTAATATATGCCTCGCTTTTCTTGTACAAATGTGATTTACGCATCACTGTTAGTGTCTGTGCCCATTAAAACAAGGCAGTGCACCCTCAGCAACAGGCACACTGACTAATTCAATTGATATTTTACACATAAGTCAGCATTTCCTGACCGCAGCTCTGGTTTGATAGTCTATGAATAACCTTTGGCTGAGCTAATATCCTGCAGACGAGCTGCAAAGTGCTCGGCTCAGCAGGATGGTATCAGTCATAATGCCTGCCTGGTGTAGGTGCAGAGCGGGTAGAGACGGCAATCATTTCATATCTCAGTGGATCTGGAGGGTCTTTAGCTGCTCGTAAATCCAGCCTGTCAGAATCCATCAAGTGCTGCCTGTTCTATACAGCGCAGTGCAGGAGGAAGTGCACTGTGTTGAACCATCGGAGGTTTCTGTGTCAGCAGTGGAAAATAGCTCCTGGTGGCAGCATGAGGTTGTTATGTGGATACAATTTAGGCATATAACCAATTTTAGGCCAAAATAATTCATTTGATTTTGAATGAAAGACTGGCTCTGGTTCAAAATAATGCCTACGAGCACGTCTAAAGCTCACTGTATTTACATGATGCATCTAGTTTGTTTATTTTGTACAAAAACAACGAAGTGAAAAACAACTAAATCTAAAAAAAAAAAACGAGGTGTTAAATAATAAGAAATGTTGGTTGAAACATTGTATCACCTTTCAACGGATTTACAGTCTTATGCTAAGCTAAGCTAACCCTGATGTTGACATGAGCGTGTTATCAACCTTCTCATCAGCTCTCTAACTCTCAATATGGAAGCAAAGAAGCGTATTGCCAAACATGTCAAACTATTCCTTTAATTAGTGAGCTTCAGCAGTGTTGGTAGGTGTGTTTTTTAGCTCTGCATGGAGCCAGGCTAGCTGTTGTCCACTGCTTGCTGTCTTTATGCTAAGCTAAACTAATCATTTCCTGACTCCAGCTCTGCATACATAGTGGTATGGAACATCCTAAAAAAGTTAAATTCTAAAACTCAGCTTTTGACTCTCATCGTTATTTCATTCTAAATTAAATACGTTAGAGTACAAAACCCAAACAAAGGAAAATGCGTCACTGTCTAAATACTGTCCACTGTCTGGACTGCAACACACAACACTGCACCTGCTACCTCGTTGGCACAAAGCCTTTTCATAATTAGAAATCCCAGACAGGTGACTAACACACTTTGATTTATCAGTTCCTAAACCCTACGCTGAAAAAACAGATAATATGGAGCAGACAGCGAGACGGGTGTGCCAGACAACAAGCTCAGTTTTCAAACACACCACTGAACCAGTCCGAGAGAACAGACCACTGAAATGTTGCAACACGACAAACAAAACTGGAAACTTGCTGATGTCAAAACAATAGGCCTGTTCACCTGCTATGATAGCCTACATGCACGGTTTATTTAAATGAAGTTCATCCTAATCTCTTAATTTGCATCTTTTAATCCAATGTGGTGGATGCATTTGGATGCGAATTTCTACATTATTACCAGGAGCTTGAAGTATTTCTGAGGTTTTTCTCCTGTGTGGACATAAAGAGCAGCGGCGGCCTGTTCTGTAAGCCACAGGATTCATTAGTGGTTGTGTGGGCTTTGCCTACACTATCGATCAAAGAGGCTCTTCCCCTGCATAAAAGGCTTTGGCTGTGGGAGCACGTCAATCCTGACTGTCAATATGGGAAGACTAAAGCATCCGTTTACTGACAAGATCGACTGCATCCATCATGTGGCCGGGAGCCAGAGTTAGCTTGTTTTGTGGTTAAAGGAAGGTTACGGTGAGGTTTTCTGGATGACAGAGTGAGATCTGATGAGGGAGCGGTACCAGAGGTGGTTTGCAGACAGAGGGCGCTATCAACATTCAGATCTCAAGGCAATCAAGTTTTTAACAAAACCAATTTAAGAAATGATCAGTCAGCCTGTTGCGATGGGCCTTATTGATTGACATTTGTAGAATTACCCTACATGTTTAATCATTTTAAAGCAAGAAGATGAATTAGAAACATGCAAGTCTGCATTGCTTTTTGGGCTATTTCATGTTTTTCTTCATTCATTTAGAGTTAAGATTGACTTTTACTTTGGAGCTTCTATGCAATTAAAGTGCAAAAGGTCACAGTGTCATACTGTTGATCACTGACTTTTTAACATTTACCAGAAAATGTATTGGAAGCAGGTAAAAATGTTTGTGTTTGCACAAAAAGCAAAAGCCTCCATGATGTAATTCTGGAAATGATAAACTTACATCCCATCAAGAAAAAAAGAAAAAACTATTTTCAGTTCACAAAACCTTTTTCCAGCATCTCTAAACGCTGTCCTTTCCATCAAGCTGAATCTCCTCATCTTCAAGGAGGAGATAGAAAGCCAATATCAATATTTCATAAACAAATGAAAGACTGGATGGAAGCTAGCATCAGAGTGGCCCTGGAGGAGAGAGTCGATCAATGGTAGGATAGCTCTGTCCGCTGCTGTCTGCCAATCCACAGGCCCACACAGGATAATGCTATTACCCATCAGTCCGAGTGGACCATCGACCGGCCTGCTGCTCTTTGAGTGGACTAATCCGATAAAAAGCATTAAAACATTTGTTCAGTGACACACTGGCTGCAGGTCTGAGCCCAGAACCTGGCTGACTGTTTCAGACGTAAAGGACATGTGATTTTGTTGACTTTAGTTTCAGAGTTATTTTATGCTACAAATGTCCTGGAGACCACATCTGGCACCAACATGGAAGTCCAACACATGACTGAGTGTTTGAGGGTTGTCTAGATACAACAACAAACAAGCTGGATCTGATAAAGTGTGAGTTGGCGTGGGTGATTTAATAAATGCTTTAATAATTTAATGTCTGTGGGAGATTAGTTTAAAAAGTCACGATATAAGTTAGTGTTTGGTCAGCTCAATTAACCTAAACAAGGAGTTATTTTTGGTATATAATTTATTGAACAACTGATAATATAAGTGACAACAAATTGAAATCCACATCACAAATCCTCATGAATGCAGGGCAGACAAGTCAACAGTAAGCAGGAATAACATCTTCTCACTGTACACTCCTCCCAAGGTGTCACAACCACATATGTGACATCTTAAGTTACACTCTCCAAGCTGACGAGAGGCATTTAATATCTCCGATGACAAACTTACATGTGGTATTAATTACTTAATATAGGGACCAGCAGTGGTGGAGGAAGTACTCACATTTTACTTCAGTAAAAGTACAACTGTATTAACAGCAAAACATACTTAAAGTATTAAAGTAGCAATACTTGTTGGGCAGACTGGTCTCTTTCAGAGAGTCGTCATATATCATATTATTGGAATAATATTACTGATGCTTTAAAATACAAGCAGCATTTTGATGTTATAGCTGGTGGAGGTGGAACAAATTCTTCACTATATACTGTTGGATAGTTTAACCTACAGCACACTATCTAAATTGATCATGTTTTGATTGTAAAATCTTACTTTGTAAAGTAGCTCCAGCTTTTAGATAAATGTATTGGAGTAAAAAGTACAATATTTCCATCTAAAAGTTAGTGGAATAGAAGTTGCATACAATTGAAATGTACAATAGTACTTTGATGTGGAGATACTTCTGCCACTTTTAGCTTGTGTGCATTTTAATCAGAGATAATAAAGCTAAATAATACAATAAAATGAGTTTACATTATCTCAAGACATTTTTTTGAGATGTGGGCTTTTATTTTGCATTAATTACTTATCAACTAAAAACAGGACAGGAAGTTGTGCCCACTGAAAAATGAATTGACTGTTTTACCTTTTTGGAATGCAACCAGGTGTTCAGAGGAACAAACCTCAGGTCTCCAATGTGCCTCGAGGTCAGAGGAGTAAAGAGAGAGTTGATGCAACTTCACCAGTCAACTATAGTTGCTCAAGCAACCAAAGAAATGTGAACAGGTCCTTCTTCAGAGTTGTGTACAAGATGGCTGACTCTTTGCCAATTATCCACTGAGAACTTAACACCGAAGGTCAGCCTTTAAAGGATGCAGCGCCCCCAAATACTGAAATTTCAAAATAAAAGCACACAGCAAAACCAATATTACTTAAGTGTAAGAATTGAGTACTCCTTCCACCTCTGTCATCTTCAACCTGACATAGCATTACTATTGTGTTTGTAAAGTTGTGTCACCATATTGTTGGTATGCAGCAAACATGTCATTAATAGAGGAGGTAACATAAATGTAAATATATATTTTTATCATATATTTTAAGCTAGGAATTGAAGCCATACAATGTTGCAGCTATCAGTATTAACAGCAGTGTTACCTGCTGTGTGTATGGAGGACCTTCATGTGGATTGTGAGTGGAATGTCTGGGGAATCCATCTGTCGGTAAAGCTTTTTAAGTGAAAATCCACTGGATGGTAAACACGTGGCTTGGCCATCTGCAGCGCCTCAGAATTTCCCTTATGTTTTCCAACTCTTCTCTTTCTCCTCTGATGCCATCGCTGTCTGCACTCCCTCTTCAAGGCCCCATGTTGTCTCACTCAAACCCCCAGCGCTGTTGTAGTCTAACCTCCCCAGATCCTCTCTCCCTCATTTGCTACAGGTCGCCGGCCCCGTCAGCACTGGAGAATCTCAGAATATTAATCTGTTCACCCTGACCTCCACCTACCTCACTCTCTCTGTTTCTGCTGATAACCCATGTGTCTCCCCTCATTTGTAGTCCTGCAGCTCTTTACCTGTCTGTCTGTCTGTCTGTCTTTTGTCATTCTTAGTTTGGCAAATAATGTAACAGCCTCAAAAAAGCTGTTCTGAAAAAGAAAAACACAGCACTTCACATATGTTAGTGATCTGGGAATAATAAACAAATGTTGCCAGATTTACTGATTTTGAGAATGTTTTAAATTATTTTGCATGAATGTTTTTTATATTTTAAAATAAACTTTACTGGGTGAGAGAACCCCCACTTCCTCTGGTTTCATCAGAAACAGAAACTAGGTGAGTCTGGTTGTGCAACACTTAATGGGGGAGGTGAAGTTGTGGATCAAGACCCTTAAGAGAGTGGGAGGTGAATGAGTAAAAGCGTGAGAAAGAGGAAATGAAAGAGAGGAGAACAAGGAAATGCCACGTCAGAGAGAGTCATTGCTTTCGGTGGGTTAATCCTTCACCATCTGAATCAAATCCTCATGAGAACATCAACAAGGATAACAGAGGATCCGATGCAGGAGCGGACTTAATGATTTAAGGGCCCGAGGCAAATACTTACATTGACCCCCACATGAGCCTAAACTCTATTTTCAAAAATAAAGACAAAAGTTGCTGCTGGAGCTGATCAGTCGTCACTGATCACTGTCTCCTAGGAATTATGATTAATACGGCTCACTTGTTTTGACAAATACATTTTGAGGGAAATGTAATTGTTGCCCAGATTGTTCAGCAACATAGTTTTCTAGTGGAGGAAGGGCTGTTTTTACAGCACACACAATGAGTAAGGGTGTAGTCTGGGTGGATGGTGGCTGCACAAAGTGCAGGACTTTGATACCGAACCAGGTTGAAACTCAAACTGACCCTAACCTAAAACGTAACCGTAGGTGTAATATCAGAAATCATGTCTATTTTTCATGTCTTCTTCTCCTCCATTTAACCAGCTGTTTACTGTAAGCTAACACTAGCTAGCTAACACTAGCTTTTCCATCAAAGTAGAGCCCTCTGAGTTTCTGTTTGTCCAGCCTCCTGAAGCACAATCCATCTCTTAAAGCTACAGACAGTCATCACAAATGTAACTCGATTATTAATGTCCCTCCAGCTGACGTCTGAGAGGAAACTGTTTTAATGTGAAATCTGTCATGACTGCCATCAGCTGGTGACTTTGCTCTGCCCAAAGCAAAGATTGGACAGTGGCTACTGTTTTATCATTTGGCATCAAGGATGCGTCTCGATCTTAAAAAGAAAAAAACTCCCTTACACCTCCAGATGAAAACTATGACAGCCCTTTGCATTTATTATCGGCAGGCCTATTTTGCCCTCTGCTGGACAACACAGAAACACAATAAACCTCCTCACTTTGTTTGCTGTGGTGAGATTTGATTTCATGTCACGATAAAGAGAAAAAAAAACACTGCATTCAATAATTAAATACAAAAGGCAAAATAAATTATGACAATTCTGTGTTTGATTTGTTTCCATTTTGGCATTTAAAATCTTCCATATTTCCTACATATTGTCTTATCACCAAAGTATTTACTGCATTATTTACCTTTGGCCCTCACTAACAGTTCAAACAGAGCTGTTTGTTTAGTAGAACTTGATTTTATAGCAGCCATCTTAATAGTTATAGCAGCAGATGGACTCTTTGTTGAAAACACATTGCAACACAACTGAAAGTAAGATGAAACATAGTGAAGTGTTTATTCATTTCATATCTGATATCTGAGGTGGTTGTCATAGGAAAAGGAGATCAGTTAAAGCAATGAGCTCCTGCATCAGATTGTTTTAATTTGAATTTTTGTGTAGGAGTCCACTCTGTAACTAACACAGTGTGGTTTTCCAAAGAAGCGACGGTGTAATTTTAGGAGGAGGCCTGGTGGATGACGATGTGTGACCTCAACATTCAGGCAGGTTCTGGGAGTTTCCCCCCCAAGCAGGAGTATAAATAGTCCCCCAGGCTTATTTGTCTGTCCGCAAAAGCATTCGTGAATTACAGATGTAATTGCTGTATTGATCTGCTCTGTGAAACATATCCCTAGCATCAGTTTCTATTGTTTTGTCCCAGCAGTATTTACATGCAACACTACACATGGTGACATGTCTTGTCTCTGTGAATAACTGATATGACAGACTGCTCTACATAAAGGACAGACAGGGGAGCATGATAGAGCCACAACTTTTATTGTGGAAATAAACTGATCTAAAATAATATATCATCAAGTTAGTTGACATGATTAGAGCATCTTGAATTAGTTTAACTTATGTGTGCAGCATAAAGAAGAACACAGAGGCCTTTTTTGGAGGCTTTCGGTAAATCAGGAGTACAACAATATGATTAAACAAAATGTCTGCCAGGAAGAGTAATTGGATTTCCAATATACATGGAGCTTGAAGGTGCTTTGACTCACTAGTGTAAGGGCAACGATAGACTCGGGGGTGAATTTGCCTGCAATCAATAAAGTTGCCTTCTCTCAGCCCCTGAACCTTTATCTGTTTCCTCAGATCCAACCCGAGTGTGTATTGATCTGCGTGAGTGACAGATGGGCTTGTATCCTGCCGGTCTGTTGGCTTTTCGCTGCTGGAGTCACCGTAGCGCATACAGATCGTTGGTGCGTGACTCAGACTGGTCAAAGTTCAGTTGTGTTATGGATCATGAGCAAACTGTTCACAGCAACTCAATAAAAGGAGTATGAGGAAGAGATGGGACAAAGTGATACTGTAAATTTAACAATGGTAACAGTTAAAGTGATACATGCTCAGGTCAGCTGTTGCTTGTAAACCAGTTTCTGTCTAAAATTATTTTTAGGTGGATTATCTTCTAATAATGTCAATTTATTTTCCTCTAAAAATGTCTCTTTGATTATTTTACAGCTGGAAAATGTTGTAATTTAAAGGACTTTAAACTGACTGGTCAAGTTACAGCACAAGATAGTAAATAGTGATGGCGATAACAGTCAGTGAAGAGGAACTGATAGCAGTTCTGTCACTTTTAGTTTCCATGAAACCGGCCTTGAAATGCACTATGGAATCACTTTTCCTCTGTCCCTGCCCTCCCTTGACTTCTTTAGACCAAGTGATGTTGTAGTCTGTCACCGAACGCCATGTTCTCTGTGACCTGGAAACATCTGGAGAGAGGAGGGGGAGGGCCGACATTACTCAGAGTGAAAACACCGCCGTTAAACTGAAAACTACAGACCTTCTTAAATGTAGTGTCTATGCTGACGTTCAGGGTTGTGTTATGCCATCACAAAAAAATCCCTGATGGCAAAATTTTGATGCAAAGAAGAACTGACATTGTGGAAATTCCAGTCTCAGTATGAAGAGTTTGTGCTTTGCCATCTCTTTTGCCCACACTTAAAGCTCTGTGGCAATGTTTGTCAGTCCACTACCATGATCCAGACTTAAATATCTCAACAGCTAATGGATATATTTGAAATGTTTAAAAGATAGTCATAGTCCCCAGAAGATAAAACTTAAGGCGATCCTCTAACTTTTTACCACATTTTAGTAAAATGTCTCTATTGAATGGATGTCATGAAATCTGGTGCAGACAATCACGTTCCATACAGGATAAATATTAATACATTTGGGTATCCTATTGTCAAATGTAGGCCCCATTTACACCTGGTATTAACATGTAATCTGTGATCAGATTTCAATATCGGAATTAGCTGAAAGAAGAAGAAAATATATTGATATGTATTGATGGGTCTTTGCATTAAAACCTGATGTTAAAATATGTTCTTGTTATCTGGATTGAAGTACCTTTGCTTGGCATTTAAAGAACTCGACCAGATCATGGCTGCAACTTAGATACTTCAGGGTCATTTCACTCGGTTAGGAACCTTCCAAAGAAAAGAAAACTATTTGACCGCAGCCACTCACTGCAACTACTTGTAGCTTTTACTGGGATTGTTTAATTTAAGCTCGCAGGAAGAGGCAGAGTTAGTTGACCTTTCATCTTGTCGGGTGGTTTTTGTTTCTTAAGAATGTGGTCTTCATCTACACTTGAATAAGATCTGATCACAATGCCTTCAACATGAATTTACACCTTCCTTTGATATGCGATTCTTTTGTCAATAGAATGATAATAATAATAATCATAACACAGATCATTGTTCATGTGGCGGTTTAAATGTTTTGGGATCGTTTTGATGCTGATATTGCATGAAAGAGTTGTAACATCACTACTCAGTCACTGGAGCATTTGACATGCCTGCAATGTTCACCTTCATCAAATCTCCCGCTGTGGCAGCAAGAGCATAAATGCATTCATGAAATATTCACAACTTCAGAAAGGAAATAGAGGCCACAGTCTTACTCTTTCTTCTTAAAGACAAGCTCTCTGTGGACATGTTGGAAAGATATTTATCTCTTTAAAAATCCGGCTATATAAAATATATCGACACGCTGCACTGATGTATCTCATTATTTTACTAAACACTGCTTACTCAGCTTGTCTTCATCCAAATACCTCTGTTCTAATTGCATCAAGTCCTTGTGAACACATCCCTGCTTTTCTTGCAACTCAAATCAATGCAGTTTAAGAGGAATAGTTGAGAGGTGATGATCTGGGCACTGTCCAACTTTGTGTCTGCTGTTTGGGGCCACTGGCAATATCCCACAGTCAAGCATCCATTACACAAAGAAAAAAGTATAATTGTTACAGCTCAGCTGTATTCAGAAGACCCGTCAACCCTGCCCACATTTATTTTCCCATGGGAATCAAAATCCAGCGTGACGGGTGCTAAATCCAGTTTTTCCCACAGAACAACTTTCTATCTATGAAGTAATCCTACTGATGTAATACGGAGGTGTGGATACATGCAACGAAAGTTAATGTCTGTAAGCACACGTCCCCTTTTTCTTTATGTGACTACCTTGATTACTTACTCAGCCCGTTTACCTACAACCAAAATAGTTCCCATACTGAATTATGTTGAACAGTTTGTACAGTTAAACAATTGGCAATATATCTTGGTCTGAGCAGGTCATCAACATATTTTTATGACTTTGTTTAAAGCTCTGCCAAAATTAAGTCTTGTATTTCAGGCTGAGCATCTTCGTTGTTTTCCTCTGTGAACTTCTGCATTAGAAACATGTGTCTGCACCTCTCTGTTCTTATTATATGATAGACAACTATTCAAATCTCCTCTTATACAGAAGTGCTTTCTTTTGTGTCTCAATTTGTGCCATTGATGTTTTCAAACACCAAACCTTTCCAGAAAATGCTGTGTATATTCTACCGTGGGATGAGCCACTAGGGGCTTTTCCTGTGAGCTGAAGAGACATCTTGTGGCGAGGAGGAAACACTAGCCATTGGCTAAGGTCAAAAAGATAAAATGTGTCCAATAGCTTCCTCGGACCAGGAAGTAATTTATCTTTTCAGCCTTCCAGACACAAACAACAAAGACGGCACAACCTCTGTTACTGGGTTCTGTCATTAGATTCAGTCTCATGAACTTTACATAAAATGACATAAATGCCAAAGAAATACTTTGAAACGCTTCTTTTTTTCCTTATTTTTACAGATTGTAGATTCAGGATGCAGCTGCACTTCAAAGATAATACGTGAATTTTCAGTTTTACGTGTTGTTCATGATAATACCAATCATCAGCAAGGAATTCAAGTTACACTTAGATCCACAACATCTTATAATTAGTGCAGATATTTATACTATTTCGGAATCAAAGCTATCCATCCTGATAAATTAGTGCATTAAAAAGCAGACATAATACTTTAAAGCACAACATCATGAAAGAGATTAGTTCAGCTTGTCCAACATGCCGAGTGGATGCATGCTGAGTGAAGCCAGACAAAACAGCTAGATGCACACAAGCTCTTTCCTCAGCTGGCGGTCATTATCTCAAATATTTCACCCATGTTTCCACCTGGGGAGCATGAAACCACAAGCAGCAAGGGCAAAACTTTTCCACAAATTCAACACTTTTCCATTGATGCTGGAGCTTCTTTTACAGGCCGCATTGTTTGTTTGGTTCAGAGCTACGTGTGTTCTGCAGATCGTTTTCTTTGCCAACATGAAAGAAAGTCATCTCTTTTACGAACGATTTGTCTGGAGAACAAACACACAGCACAACACCCTTAAAAGCAAGTGAGGTCCTCCAGCTGAGTGACGTCACGTTCAGGCCTCTACGGAGTGTGTTTACCAGCGTCAGCCTGTGCCACCCATCACGCCACATACTGTTGAGTCCCTGCGAAAGCTACTCTCCACTTTTTGATGGTTACGTCAAGTGTGAGATCTGACAGAGGGACGACACAGGAACAAGGCGGTGGCGGACGTGCTCGCCTAACCCTCCTGTATCTGGCCGGCTGACCAGTATCAATTTGTAGCAGACATCCTTCCCTCCTCTTCCTGTTCCCGCCTCTTTATGATCCATTAAATAGCCCAGTTTACGGTGACATCGAGCCTCGTGTGTCACGGCCTGCTTTATAAAGCACAAAGGCCATGAGTGAGCTGCGGCTGTCATGGTGTGTCCTCAGAAAACACAGGCTGTCTTTCACTGAGCAGCACTGTGACGGCCTGAGCACTGCCCCCGCAGGGCTAATGTCATCCCTCTTTGCAATGCTTGAAACAAGTAGCCAATCGCTTTCCATCACTAATTATCAGATTCAGAGGGAAGTAGGTCAATATTTACGAATTCATCTCAAAAGGCCTTTCTTAAAAAGTACGATTTATTTTGACATTTGGGGTACAAACTTGCTGGGAATCCAAACTTGTTGCAAACAGAGGTAGCTTAATTGGGCTTTTGGAGCACAGCACAGTCTCATAGAAGTTAAAGGAACCAGTTCAGTGGCCATGGCAACCTTGCTCGAGCCATAACAAGAGGGGTTTTGTGCTCATGGGTCGCTTTGCTGAACCCTGCTGCCATTGGTCTCCTTTTTATTCTCTCTCTCACTCTCCTTGTCTGTCTGTTTCTCTTTCTAACACAGTCACACTCACACACACACACACACACACACACACACACAAACCAGTCCTTTTTTTTTTTCCCAGGGTGCATGGTGTCCCTGCATGGGGAGTGTTTACAGGATGTTATCTGTGTCAGTGCCGGCCCCTCATCCCTCTGAGTGGGTTTTTTGAGGAATGCTGGAACGGGATGGAGGAGTTCCAAAGGGGGAGTGACGAGAGAGAGTGAGACCGATAGAGAGAGAGAGAGAGAGAGAGAGAGAGAGAGAGAGAGAGAGAGAGA